>NC_064851.1:45584133-45936633 GCF_024139225.1 Suncus etruscus
GGACCTAAAGCTGGAGAAATAGTACAGTGGACAGGGCACTTACCTTGCACAAGGCCAATCCAGGTTCAATCCATGGCACCCCATATTGTACCCTAAGTACCACCAGGAGTGGTTCTTGAGCTTAGAAGAAGTATGCCCTGAGAATCACCAGTTGTGGCCCCCAAAACCAACATCAATAATAATAATAATGCTTTGATAAACTCATGTGTGTATTTATATATATATATATATATATATATATATATATATATATATATATATATAAACTCAAGTTACTGGAGAGGAAGACAGGTATTTTTGGTTTCATTTGACAAGTGCACTCTCAAAAAAGATTTGTTAAGAGTTTGTCCTTGGGGCCGGTGAGGTGGCGCTAGAGGTAAGGTGTCTGCCTTGCCAGTGCTAGCCTAGGATGGACTGCGGTTCGATCCCCCAGCGTCCCATATGGTCCCCCCAGCTAGGAGCGACTTCTGAGCACATAGCCAGGAGGAACCCCTGAGTGTCACCGGGTGTGGCCCAAAAATAAAAAAAAAAAAAAAGAGTTTGTCCTTGGGGCTGGAGAGATAGCATGGAAGTAAGGTGTTTTCCTTTCATGCAGAAGGACGGTGGTTGGAATCCCGGCATCCCATATGGTCCCCTGTGTCTGCCAGGAGCTATTTCTTTTTTTTTTTTTTTTTTTTTTTTTTTTTTGGTTTTTGGGCCACACCCGGTAATGCTCAGGGGTTACTCCTGGCTATGCGCTCAGAAGTCGCTCCTGGCTTGGGGGACCATATGGGACGCCGGGGGATCGAACCGCGGTCCGTCTCCTAGGCTAGCGCAGGTAAGGCAGGCACCTTACCTCCAGCGCCACCGCCCGGCCCCCCAGGAGCTATTTCTAAGCAGATAGCTAGGAGTAACCCCTGAGCACCGCCGGGTGTGGCCCAAAAACCAAAACAAAAAAAAAAAGGATTTGTCAAGAGTTCGTTCTTGGGGGGCCGGGTAGGTGGCGCTGGAGGTAAGGTGACTGCCTTGCAAGCGCTAGCCAAGGAAGGACCGCGGTTCGATCCCCCGGCGTCCCATATGGTCCCCCCAAGCCAGGGGCGATTTCTGAGCACATAGCCAGGAGTAACCCCTGAGCGTCAAACGGGTGTGGCCCAAAAACCAAAAAAAAAAAAAAAAAAAAGAGTTCGTTCTTGGGGCCGGAGAGATAGCATGGAGGTAAGGCGTTTGCCTTTCATGCAGAAGGACGGTGGTTGGAATCCCGGCATCCCATATGGTCCCCTGTGCCTGCCAGGAGCTATTTCTAAGCAGATAGCTAGGAGTAACCCCTGAGCACCGCTGGGTGTGGCCCAAAAACCAAAACAAAACAAAACAAAAAAAGGATTTGTCAAGAGTTCGTTCTTGGGCCGGGCGGTGGCGCTGGAGGTAAGGTGCCTGCCTTAACCTGCGCTAGCCTAGGAGACGGACCGCGGTTCGATCCCCCGGCGTCCCATATGGTCCCCCAAGCCAGGAGCGACTTCTGAGCGCATAGCCAGGAGTAACCCCTGAGCGTCACCGGGTGTGGCCCAAAAAAAAAAAAAAAAAAAAAAAAAAAAAAAAAAAAAAAAGAGTTCGTTCTTGGGGCCGGAGAGATAGCATGGAGGTAAGGTGTTTGCCTTTCATGCAGAAGGTCATCGGTTCGAATCCCGGCGTCCCATAGGGTCCCCCGTGCCTGCCAGGAGCAATTTCTGAGCATGGAGCCAGGAGTAACCCCTGAGCACTGCCGGGTGTGACCCAAAAACCACACACACAAAAAAATTCGTTCTTAATATTATATGTAGTACATATATATGTATGTATATATATATATATATGCCACATACACACATATAAGGTATGGGGCCACACCCAGCAGCACTCAGGGATTACTCTTGGCTCTGCATTTAGAAATCACTCCTGGCAGACTTTGGGAACTATATGGGATGCTGAGGATCAAAGCCAAGTCAGGGGGCTGGAGTGGTGGTGCGGAGTGTTAAAGCGTCTGCCTTGCCAGCACTAACCTAGGACAGACCACGGTTCAATCCCCTGGCGACCCATATGGTTCCCCAGGCCGGGAATAATCCCTGAGCGTCACTGGGTATGGCCCCCAAATGAAAACAAACAAAAAACATCCCAGGTCAGCTGCTTGCAAGGCAAACATCCTACCCACTGTGATATAGCTCCAGCCCTCCTGGTATATTATATTTTTTGGAACTACACCCATCAGTACATAAAGTTAACTTTTTTTTTTTTTTCTGTTTTGGTCACACCTGGCAGCACTCAGGGGCTACTCCTAGCAGGCTCAGGGAACCATATGGAATAATGCTGGGAATCGAGCCTAGGTCTGTCCCGGGTCAGCAACGTGCAAGGCAAATGCCGTACCACTGTGTTATTGCTCCAGCCCCATGGTATATTATATTTTTATCTCTGGAGAACTGGTAAAATATCAGCAAAGTGTCATCAAAAGTCAATATCTCAAAATATTTATTATTACTTTTGATAAAATAAATATTAAAATTTAAAAACAATCTTAATTCCCAAGTAGGTTTCATATTCTTTTTGTTTGTTTTGGACTGCACCTAGTGGTGCTCTCAGGAGCTGCTCCTGTCTCAGGGCTTGAGGGTGGTTCTCTGCAGTTTGGAGAACCATGTGCTGCTAGAGATTGAATCCAGAGATCCTGTATGTCAGCCTGGTCCTAGCCCTTTGAGTATTTCCCCATGCTTTCAGGTAGATTTCTTATTTGATAAGGCTTTTTTTACTCAGTTGCTTTCTTTCTAGTATTTCATGCTCCCACTCTTGTGACAGTAAAGGAATTTTTTGTTTGTTTGCTTGTCTGCTTGTTTGTTTGGTAATGCTCAAGGTGTACTCCTGGATCTGTGAGGGGTCTGTAGTGCTGAGGAGTCACTCCTGGTGGTAGTCAGGAAACCTATGTTGGGGCTGGCCAAACTGAAGTAGGCTGCTTACAAAGCCTAGTCCCCTATACCATTTTCCCAGTTCATTAAGAGATTTGTTTGTTTGTTTGTTTACTGGTTCTGTGCTCAGGAATTACTCCTGAGGTGCTTGCTATAGGGTGCCATGGAAAGAATTCTGATCTACTTTCTCTCTGGCCCCCAATACAATTTTTTTGTTTGTTTGTTTTGGGTTATATCCAGTGATGCTCAGGGATTACTCCTGGCTCTGCACTCTAAAATCACTCCTTGCAGGCTTGAGAGACCATATGGAATGCTGAGGATCAAACTGGTGTTGGTAGCATGCAAGGCAAACCATCTGACACATCGTGCTATCACTCCAGTCCCGATATACATATATATATTTTTGGTCACACCCAGTGACATACAGGGATTACTTCTGGCTGTACACTCAGAAATCACTCCTGGCAGGCCGGGATTCGAAACACCGTCCTTCTGCATGCAAGGTAAACACCCTACCTCCATGCTATCTCTCCAGCCACAAGGCTTCCTTTCTATTTCTATTAACATGGCCTCATCTAGTGAACAAGATTCCATCCCTTAAAGCTGGAGAGATAGTATGGTGCTTTAATCCCTAGCTTTATACATCCCGTTAACACTGAGCTAGCAGTTCCTCTGCACTGTTGGTATGGGTCCTCCTCTCAAAAACAAAATCCTCTCTGGAGGTTTATACTGATGCAAATTAAGTCTAATCACTTAAAAGATGACAGTTTGGGCTGGAGGGATAGTGCAGCAGTAGGCCATTTGCTTTGCACGTGGCTGACCTAGGACGGACCTGGGTTCAATCCCTGGCATCCCATATGGCCCCCCAAGCCAGGAGCAATTTCTGAGCACAGAGCCAAGAGTAACCCCTGAGTGTTACTGGGTGTGGCACCCCCCCAAAAAAAAAAGAAAAAGAAAAAAAAGAAGATGACAGTTTATTGGTTATATGTTCACCTTAATATTTGGACCCCTAGCAGATCTCAGGGGACTTGGGTACAGCTCCTGTTGACACTCAGTCAGTGGGCTGGATGGCCTGATGCTCTCACTTAGCTTTGGCATCACTCTCATCTGAAACCCTAAGCTTCTACCCTGGTAATCAACACCTGTTCCAGCCCCAGGGAAACACTGCCCTGGCACACTTGTGCTTTGTCCTCGAAACCAAAGGCAAATGTGCTAGTCATGAAGTTTTGGGTTTGTGCCTCTGTGGACATATGAAATAAATACTATGGGGACCAGAGAGATAATAGTGGTAAGGCATTTGCCTTGCATGTGGCTGACCTGGGACAAACCTGGGTTCAATTCCTGGCATCCAATATGGACCCCTGTGCCAGCCAGGAGCAAATTTCTGAGTGCAAAGCAGGGAGTAATTCTGAGCACCACTAGGTATTAGGTGTGGTCCAAAAACCAAACTAAAAAGAAATAGATACTATGGAAGGATTTGAGTAACATTTTTGTTTAGAGGAGAGGAAGAAAAAAAAGTTAAGTTGTTGAATTCTAATTTTTTTGATAAAGCAAGTGTATAAGATCCCGGATTAGGGGCCAGAGTTAGTATAGTGAGTAGGATGCTTGTTTTGAACCTCATATGGTCCCCTGCACACTGCCAGGAGTAGGCCTGAAAACTGCCAGGTATGCCCCCCCCCCCCAAAAAAAAGGATGCCAGTGTCCCATATGGTTTCCCCAAACCAGGAGCGATTTCTGAGCGCATAGCCAGGAGTAACCCCTGAGCATCACCAGGTGTGGCCCAATCCCCTCAAATGAAAAAAAAAAAGTGTGCTAATAAACGCAAAATTAATTCCTACAGATATTATTTTGTGGCTCTTACAGATCAATGTATACTTTGAAAACACACTTGAAAAGGCCAGAAGACAGGATAGATTAGGGTTCAATTCCTGGCATCACATGGTGTCTTGAGCATCACCAGATGTTCCCCAATCCTAGTAAAAACAATTTTTAAAGATTATTTTAATAAATCAGTTTACGATCCAGGACCAAAGGTGGTTGGTTCGAATCCCGGTGTCCCATATGGTCCCCGTGCCTGCCAGGAGCTATTTCTGAGCAGACAGCCAGGAGTAACCCTTGAGCACCGCCGGGTGTGGCCCCCCCCAAAAAAAATCAGTTTATCTGCTACCTTTCAACATATACCTCATGTAAAGCAAAAACAAATAACTAAGAAATAAACATTCTGAAAAGAACTGAAGATGTTTTTAAGATGATGATTATAGGGGCCGGGCGGTGGCGCTGGAGGTAAGGTGCCTGCCTTGCCTGCGCTAGCCTAGGACGGACCGCGGTTCGATCCCCCGGCGTCCCATATGGTCCCCCAAGAAGCCAGGAGCAACTTCTGAGCGCATAGCCAGGAGTAACCCCTGAGCGTCACAGGGTGTGGCCCAAAAACCAAAAAAAAAAAAAAAAAAGATGATGATTATAAAAGATAATAGTTTCGATACAGAAACAATTAATTAGGAAAATAATTATAATGTATGGGTGTCACTATAGAAATTTTTCCATTTGGAGGCCAGAGCCACAGTACGGCAGGTAGGTCGCTTGCTTTGCATGCGGCTGACCTGGGTTCCATTCCCCCCACACCCACATCCCATATGGTCCCCCAAGCACAGCCAGGAATAATAATAATTAATAATAATAATAATAATAATAATAATAATAATAATAATAATACCTGCGTGCTGAGCCAGGAGTCAAGTGTGGCCCAAATACCAAATCTTTCTATATGTTCAGAGCACAGAGTGAATGCAGAGGTACAAGGCCTGGGGGGGTGGGGCGGGGGAGCAGAATCCAGGAAGGATCAAATGCTCACTAGAACGACTAAATTATTTCTTTAGGTTTTTGTGCCATATCCGATGGTGCTCAGGACTTACTCCTGGCTCTGTGCTCAGGTTTCACCCCTGCTGGGCTCAGAGACCATCACATGGGATGCCGTGGATGGAACCAGGGTTGACTTGCTTGTAAGGCAAACGCCCTACCCGCTGTGCTATCTCTGGAGAAGAAGCACATGCTTAGGACAGGAAAGTAAAACTTCCATGATCACCCCGACTCTACTACCAGCCACGGTTAGTCCTAGCAGGAAGCGGCCACCACATTGTAAATTAAATTGCAGGGGTGGAGAGGGCTCGGCCTAGGCCAGCGTGGTCCTCCGCACAGTAGGGGGCAGCATGCGGCGCGCTGTGCGAGCGGCGCGCTCTCTCTTGCGCACGTCGCTGGCGTACACCGCCGATGCTACATACTGCGCGTGCGCGCGCGCTGCGGCCTTTTCTCCCCCCCAGAGGGCTGCTTGGCCTGGTGTCTGTGTCAAGGCGCGGACGCTGGTCTCTGTTCCCGCAGGATGGTAAGTGGCATCTCGGCCTCCGGGTGCCAAAGGTCTCCCCTGCCCTTGTCCGGATGCCAACTTAGATGCTCGCTTCGGACGCCCTGGGTCTCGGATGGCGATAGATTGCGAGGCCGTGCGCTCCCCCGGCTACCGCTCTCGGCGTGGCTCTAATGGCTGCCACCCGGCGTGCAAGCCAGCGGGGGGAGGGGCCGGGTTGCATCTTGGGGACGGGGTTGAATTAGGGGGAACAACCGGAGGGGACTCTTGCAGGCTCGCTCGGAGACACCCGACTTGCGGCCTGCATAGGTTTCCAGAGCGGTTGGAGGATGCCGGGTTGGATCTAGGCGACCGCGGCCCTACCGAGCCGGTTCCACCGTGCAATGGCAGTGCATGCTCTGGGCTTGCTTCTCCACCGTGGGGGTCTCCTAGCAATCCTTGGCGTCGGGCTGAAGAGTTAATTTGCAAATCAAGGTCGTCGATGGGCCCAGGAATAGGGTCCCGGGGCTCCCCGGAAGGAAGCTTGCTCAAGTCGGAGGCCCAGGCGGCCTACCTAGTTGGCGACTGTCTTTGATGTCAATTGAAAAGCATTGATGGGGAAGCAAGACAGAGGGCCCTGCTTGGGGGCGATGCTTGCACGAAATCGGGGCGATCTGGGTTCGCTCTTGGCCACCGAAGAGCATTAAAAAGAGGCGACGGGAACGCCCGTGTCGTGTGCTACGTGTCGGTGTGGGCTGCCCCATCCGCACTGTGCTGTCAGGCCTGATGGTTGCAGGGTGGGCCATGGTGGGAGAGACGCCAAAACCTGGGTGGGAGCTATTCAGATTATGCTGGAATTGAGGCCCCCCCTTTTTTTCTCCCAATCCCCTACTTTCCCTTTTCATAAGATTCCATCTTAAAAGATGGAAACACTTCTCTTGACCCAAGTTGACACGTTGCCTGGATCCCGGTTTTGCAGTTTCTTAAGTTTTGTTAACAAGGTGAAGTCGGATGGCAGAAGCATCTTTAAGCGGACACACCAAGGCTCTGACCATTTTGTGTCTTGTCTTTTTCAATCTGCAGGGGTTTGTCAAAGTCGTCAAGAATAAGGCATACTTCAAGAGATACCAAGTGAAATTTAGAAGACGGCGAGGTAGGGTGTCAGTTTTGAAGTTCGCACAGTATTGCCAAGGCTCTGTTTGAAAAAAGACTTTATAAAATTATTTTCTTTTTTAGAGGGCAAAACGGATTACTATGCTCGGAAACGTTTGGTGATCCAGGATAAAAATAAATACAATACACCCAAGTACAGGATGATAGTCCGGGTAACCAACAGAGACATCATTTGTCAGGTGAGATGTTTCCCAGACATGTGGCAAATCGAGTCCCTTCACTCACTGCTAGACAAGTACTCCAGAAACAAAAAATATCTAGATATCTAGATTCAGGTTTGGTGTATTTAGACTAAAGACGCCTATTTAACCATCTTCATTCCTAGTTATGGGAAGGGTGGGATGGAAAAACTTAGGCTGATAGGTGGGAGGGCTAGCTTTGACCAGATATATAGATTGTCTAGTTTTGGAAGAATAATAGAATTATGAACCAAGTTCTTTACTTCCTGTGTGACTAATTTTGCTTTATGGGTTAAAATAGAAGTAAAAAGGCAAGAGTAACACTTGATTACTATTTGCATTGGGTCTTAGTAAATCTGTATAAAAATGAAAATGCACATCTGGATATAAAACAAGTAAGAAATTGACTGGTGGTTATCAGTGAAAACACAAACTGATTTGGCTTTTCTCTTACAGATTGCTTATGCCCGTATAGAAGGAGATATGATAGTTTGTGCAGCATATGCTCATGAGCTTCCAAAGTATGGTGTGAAGGTTGGCCTGACAAACTATGCTGCAGCCTATTGTACTGGCCTGCTGCTGGCCCGCAGGGTATGTACAGGGATATATTTTTATGTGGGAGTGTAGTTTCAGATGCTCACCCTTGGATTAGGTATCTAGTCACTTGAAGTGTCTGAATAAGGCATTTTCTGGTAATCTGGGGGAAGAACTGCTTTTCTTTTTTTCCTATCCTATTTGGTGGCTCTATCTAGACTAAGAGTTTGTGCAGTGGTGGATGTTTATAAAATAGGATAGCCACATGTGCGGCTACTAGGGCCTTAACTTGAGGGGCATTGAGGCCATACTGATCTCAGATCATGCCTGGTGATGCTTGGGCTTGGGGGAATTGAACCTGAAACAGCTGTGTGCAAAGCAAGCACCTTAACTTGTACTAACCCCTACTTAACTGTTGGGTCCCAACAGAATGTTTTCTGTTGTTCGTTTTGGGGCACACCTGGCAGCTCTCAGATAATGCTCCTGGCTCGGGGAATATACAGGATTTAAGAAACTATGTCTTATTTTTAGAGGATTCTGACATTTTAGTGGGCCACACCCAGTGACACTCGGATTGCTTCTGGCTATGTGCTCAGAAATTGCTCCTGGCTTGGGGTACCGTATGGGACACCAGGGGATCGAACTCCGGTCTGTCCTAGGCTAGCGGGCTAGCGCGGGTGCACCGTCCCCCTCCTTTTTTTTGTTTTTGTTTTTTTTTTTTTTTGGGTCACCCGGCAGCACTCAGTAGTTGCTCCTGGCTTTGAACTCAGAAATTGCTCCTGCAGGCGGGGTTGGGGTGGACATATGGGATGCTGAGATTCGTACCATTGTCCTTCTGCATGCAAGGCAAAAACCCTACCTTCATGCTATCTCTCCTGTCCCGAGACTATGGGCTGGAGTGTAGCACAGCAGGTAGGATGTTTGCTTGCACTGTTGCTTTGATCCTTGGCATTCCACCAGTCTACCAGGAGTGATTTTTGTTGTTTGTTTACTGTTTGGGGGCCACCCTCAGCAACACTGTTACTTGAAGCTCTGCACTTAGAAATTGCTCCTGGCAATCTTGGGACTATATAGGATGCCAGCCATCAAACTTAGGTTAGCCACGTGCAGGACAAATGTCCTACCCATTGTGCTATTGCTCTGACCCCACACCAGGAGTGATTTCTGAACATAGTCAGGATAACCTCTGAGCACTCCTGAACCAAAAGAAAAAGTCTTGGTCTTACTTTTTGTTTTCTTGATTATTATAGTTTTGCAGTGAGATTAACATATGTGGGACCCACAATTGGGTGGAATTGGAGATCACTATCTGTCTATGAGAACAATCAAGTTAAATTTTATTGTTGTCCTTGTTTTTTTGGAGATTTTTGGGAGTCACTGCATGCAGCACTCTGGATTACCTCTAGCTCTGCTCAGAAATCGCCCCTGATAGGCCTGAGTGCGGGCAGGGCAGCGTTGGCCTGAAATAGACACAGGTTCCATCTGGAGCATCCTATATGGTCCCCTGGCCTGCTAGGAGTTACTTCTGCACACAGGGCCAGGGTTGCAGGGCCAGGAGTAAACCTGGAGAGCAGCTGGGTGTGGCCCGAAACAACAAAAAACCCAAACAAACAAAAAGTGAAATCTCTCCTGCCAGGCTTGGGGGGTTGGATCCAAGTGAGTTGTTGGGAATCAATCAGGGCCAGTCCCAGGTTGGTCACGTGCAAGACAAATGCCCTGCTGCTGTGTTATATCACTCCACTGCAAGTTACATACATTGGAATTAGCTAAATGATGGTAACCTGTATTAAGATAATTGAAGGGGTGAGGCACAAAATGTGTTTTCATGTAGAAACCTATTTTTATGGTTGGTTTTTGGGTCACACTCTTAGGTCTGCGCTTAGAAATCACTTCTGGCAGGCTTGGGGGAACCATTTGGGATGCCAGGATTCGAACCACCGTCCATCCTGAATTGGCTTTGAGCAAGACAAATACTCTACTGCTGTGCTATCGCTCCAGCCCCCAGAATCCCATTATTAAGATTTTATGCAGAATTTGTAACATTTCTGGTTATTGAATTGTAGCCAAATACTATTGAAGAAATGTGAGGATTAACTGCTTTTAGATATTAGCAGAATTGAAATATTGTGCATCCTAGTTGCTACATGGATGAAATGTGGACATTTAGAAGATTCAGAAGCTTTTTAAAAAGTGATTATAGTTGGGTATTTCAACATTTCTTTTTACAGAATATATTTTAGGGGTTGGTAAAGTGGGTAAGGGCACTTGACTTGCACTTTGCTAAGCTATGTTCTTTCTTCAGCAACTCATATGGTGCCCTGATTCCTTAAATACTTATGATTTTTGTTGTTGTTTGTTTACTATTTGGGGGCCACCCTTAGCAACACTGTTATTCGAGGCTCTGCACTTAGAAATTGCTCCTGAGGGGCCGGGCGGTGGCGCTGGAGGTAAGGTGCCTGCCTTACCTGCGCTAGCCTAGGAGACGGACTGCGGTTCGATCCCCCGGCGTCCCATATGGTCCCCCAAGCCAGGAGCGACTTCTGAGCGCATAGCCAGGAGTAACCCCTGAGCGTTACCGGGTGTGGCCCAAAAACCAAAAAAAAAAAAAAAAAAAAAAAAAAGAAATTGCTCCTGAAGGGGGCCGGAGAGATAGCACAGCGGTTTTTGCCTTGCAAGCAGCCAACCCAGGACCTAAGGTGGTTGGTTCGAATCCTGGTGTCCCGTATGGTCCCCCGTGCCTGCCCCCGTGCCTGCCAGGAGCTATTTCTGAGCAGATAGCCAGGAGTAACCCCTGAGCAATGCCGGGTGTGGCCCCAAAACAAACAAAAAAATTGCTCCTGGCAGCCTTGGGACTATATAGAATGCCAGGCATCAAACTTAGGTTAGCCACGTGCAAGACAAATATCCTACCCATTGGGCTATTGCTCTGACCCCACACCAGGAGTGATTTCTGAGCATAGTCAGAAATGGCCAGTGGTTCAATGCTTGGTTACTGTACTGCCAGAGACCAATAGACCAGCCATGCTTGGAAGACCATGATCAGACTTCATGTGGGGCACATGGCAATACGTGCGCCTTCCTGTATTTCCCCTGCCTCTAAAAGTTGATATTAGAAGTCAACTGGGGAAAAATTAGTGTATTGGAAGGAAATGCCAAGTGACAGCAGTCATTAAAGTTGTGAGGTAGAGTTAGGAGTTAGTTATCTAAGTACATTCAGATAATTGGGTTGTCTTTGTCAATAGCTTCTCAATAGATTTGGCATGGACAAGATTTATGAAGGCCAAGTGGAGGTCACTGGAGATGAATATAACGTGGAAAGCATTGATGGAAAACCTGGTGCCTTCACCTGCTATTTGGATGCAGGACTTGCCAGAACTACTACTGGAAACAAAGTTTTTGGTGCCCTGAAAGGAGCTGTGGATGGAGGCTTATCTATCCCTCACAGGTAACAGAATTTACAACTGTTTTCTGGAATCTGATACTTCTCTGTTATTTTTTCTTACTCTTTATAAATTGAAGCCAATAAAATGTAACCTTGTTAGAATATTTATAGTGTTATGGAGTATTCAAATTTGGCCCTTTTCAGAAAAGAAATGACACTCAGTACTTCTAGAAAAGTAGCCCATTAAGCCAAGCCCTACTTGCTTAAATTGGGTCTTGGCCCTATGGAGGCTATTAAACTTAAGATTTATTAGCAGATCTTTGATATGTATGCTGTTATATATGTAAGATCACATAAATTTCTCAGGAAAAGGGGAAGATGAGTGGGAAAATGAGAGACTGCTTTAAATCAGCTAATTGTTTTGTTTCCCAGTTAAACTGGAGGCTGTTACCAGTTCTGGAGACTCTGAACTGGGCAGCACAGCCTGTAAAAGTTCCTTTCTATCTGGAATTCCAGTATTTGCTGCTGAATGATGATATCCCACCAACTGAGCAAGTCTGTAGTTGGTCCTTCGGTTGCATAATGATGCGATCAGTTGTTTCAAGACGGGACTGATGGCAGCTACTGGAAGTTCCTACTTGTTCACGATTGAAATACTGTATACTAAAATATGATACACTTCATTTTAGTACCAAACGATTCCCTGGGTATGATTCGGAAAGTAAGGAATTCAGTGCTGAAGTACATCGAAAACATATTATGGGGCAGAATGTGGCAGACTATATGCGTTACCTAATGGAAGAAGATGAAGATGGCTACAAGAAACAGTTTTCTCAGTACATAAAGAACAACATCACTCCAGACATGGTAAAAATTTTAATTTAAAGTGCCTGTATTGGTGTTACTTTTGTTTATTTTCATAGTTAAAAGTTTGAATATGGGGGGGCGGAGCGATGGCACAGAGGTAGGGCATTTGCCTTGCACGTGGCTGATCCAGGATAGGCCTAAGTTCGATCCCCAGCATCCCATTTGGTCCTCCGAGATTTCTTGAGTGCATAGCCAGGAGCCTGAGCATCATTGGGTGTGGCCCAAAAACAAAAACTTTTGAATATGGAACATATTTGTGATTAAAGACTTCTTTAGATAAGGCGACTTTTATAAGGATGAAACATGAAATTGGGGTGTTGGACTCAGTATAGGCCCAACATAGGATTGTAATAAATTTCCTTTGTCAGAGTGCTTATAGGAATCTGATGCTTGAATGGTGACTGGTTTCCAGCATCTAATCTAAAGCCTGTAGGGCTTTGCATCCCTGTCATAATTAGAATGGATCCTTTAGCAGCTGAAGGAGGATAGCATCGACGTAGGTGTACCCAAAAACCAAAAAAAATGTTTTATTTTCTGTTTAAATCGGTTTGCTTTAAATTTTTGTCTCTTGAGAAGTATTGCTTGGTGATAACTTAAGATTTGAGGTGCCAGAGCATAGCGGGAGGGTATATGCCTTCTATGTGGCTCAGGTTTGATCTCCAGCATCCCTATGGCCCTCCGAGCCTGCCAGGAGTAACCTCTGAGTGCTGCTGGGTATAGCCTAAAAAAGGTTTTTGAAAGGCCAGACAATATGGCTTGAATGAAAGAACACATTCCTTACTCTGTTGCATGGACCTGGGTTTGAACCCAGGGTTTGTTCCCACCATCCCCAGTCAACACCAGGCACTGCCTCACATCAGTTCAAAAGGTTGAGTTTTGTATCAGTTTCTATTGCCGATGATAAAAGCACATTTCAGGTATTTGGAAAACGTAGGTTATGTTCTTTTGTTGTTCCAGGGAGATAGGCCTGGTAGTATTTGGAGGCCATAGTATGAGGGATGGAACTTTTGTGCTCTATTAATTGATCCACTGTCCTATCTTTGGGAATTAAGCAATACTTGGGTAGTTTAGTTCTTAGTCTTTCTTTGGAAGGACAAACTTAAGTAGAATATGACAACATACACTTGTTTGTTCCCCTTTTTGGGGGCCACACCCGGTAATGTTCAGGGGTTGGGTTACTCAGAAATTGCTCCTGTCTTGGGGGACCATATGGGATGCCGGGAGGTTGAACTGCTGTCGGCCCTAGGCTAGCGCCAGCAAGGCAGACGCCTTATCACTCCTTGCCACCGCTCTGGCCCCTGTTTGTTCGTTTTTGAGGCTATATATAGTGGGGACCATGTGGAATGCTGGGGATCAAGTTCAGGTCAGCTGTAGCCTAAACAACTACTGTCTTTGGCTCCTGGCAGTGTATTATGTTTAGGGCATTTGAAAGGAAACCAAGTACTGTTTGCTTTGATTTGCTTTGTTTCAGATGGAGCAGATGTATAAGAAAGCTCATGCAGCTATAAGGAAAAACCCTGTCTATGAGAAAAAGCCTAAGAGAGAAGTTAAAAAGAAGAGGTATGTGTTTTTATTGTCTTTTCAAGAGAAAGATAGGGACTCTTCCTGTCTTTGCTCTTCCTCTGATTTTAGATGAAGTTGGGCAAACTCGATCACTAACTCTGCATGATGTTGCAGATGTGAGGGGAACCAGGTTTGCTAAAGTAACTGTAGTGATAGAAGTCGATTAACTTCAGATTCTACTGAGGTTGTCTATTCTATCCTAGGACATGTTAAGTGCAAGGTTTCTACCTTTTAGGAGGCTTGCCAAAGGAGAGAATAAAGTAGGAAATAATACTGGGCATTGCCAACTACTGCATGTATTTTGGACCCTGTATGGTACTGGATAGCATCACAAAAGTTGGTTAGGAAGTTAGAGATTATACATCGGTAAAATATAGCAGAATGTGGAATTATTTTCTCTAATTATACTTTCTTTTTAACCAAAGTAACATTGTCCTCTTTTGGGGGGGGGTTTGGGCCACACCCAGCAGTGCTCAGGGGTTACTCCTGGCTGTCTGCTCAGAAATAGCTCCTGGCAGGCAATGGGGGACCATATGGGACACCGGGATTCGAACCAACCACCTTTGGTCCTGGATCGGCTGCTTGCAAAGCAAACGCCACTGTGCTATCTCTTCGGGCCCCAACATTGTCCTCTTTTAAGTTAATGTTGGTTATAATTTTATAAGTCACATGTGGTTTTTAAATTGTTACTATCTCTTTCTTAGGTGGAACCGTCCCAAAATGTCTCTTGCCCAGAAGAAAGATCGGGTTGCCCAGAAGAAAGCAAGTTTCCTCAGAGCTCAGGAGAGGGCTGCCGAGAGCTAAAAATTACCATGATTTTTTATGGGGATTTTTCAAAGACAACAATAAACTTATTGACCAAGCAATGATTCCTGTGTAAAGCTTGTATATGGGGGGGAGAAAGGACTGAAATAAGATGGAAATTTCTGGGGCCGGAGAGATAGCATGGAGGGTAGTGCGTTTGCTGGCATCCCGAACCTGCCAGAAATGACTTCTGAGCGTAGAGCCAGGAGTAACCAACCTCTGAGTGCTGCTGGGTTTAACCCAAAACAAACAAACAAAGGTGGAAATTTCCGTTTGATTCAAGGTGTGTGCACTTGTTTTTCAAGCGTTTTTTTTTTTCCTTCCTGACAATTTTACCTCAAAGTTATGGGATTCAGCTTTTCCCATTGGCAAATAGACTATCTTCTAGGAAATATGTTATCCACTCATGATGGTAATGGTAAAAAAATCTATATGGTTGAGGGATGTGAAGGTGTTTGAAATTGCAGTTGAATTTAACAAAAGACTTGCCTTTGGGACTGGAGAGATAGCAAAGCGGTAGGGTGTTTGCCTAGCATGTGGCCGACCCAGGATGAAACCTGTTTTGATCCCTGGCATCCCATTTGGTCCCACAAGCCTTCCAGGAGCAATTTCTGAGCACAGCCAGGAGGTGACTACCAAAAGAATCTGAAACCTAGGTTTCAATATGACTCACTGTTTACATAGCTCCAATTCAAGGAAAGAGTGAAGCAAGTTAATGGCATTAGATAGAGCGTTTGAGGCCTAAGAGATAGTACATTTAAGTCACTTAAAAAGCCTGCACGGGTTTATGCCGTCCCAAGAATAATTCCTTAGCACAGCCAGGTAATATACCTTAACGCTAAATAAAAAAGATCAGGTTTGGGACATGATCATCTATATAGGATTTGTTTGGGGGCCACACCCAGCAGTGCTTGGTTACTCCTGGCTCTCAGAAATCACTTCTGGCAGGCTCGGGGAAACGTGATGCCAGGAATCGAACTTGGGTCCATCCCAGGTTGGCAAAGTGCAAGGCAAACGCCCTACCGCTGTAGCCCCTCAGATTTGGAAGAACTTTGCTGCTGGTAGCCCTCTGAATTAATTCAAAGTCGATCTGGATTCAGCTGAAATCATGCCAAATGGGCTGATTTCTAGCGCTAAACTTTAAAGAGGCTTAGTACCCTAAACATCTAAATTAATATATGCACTCAACAGGGGCTGGAGAGTAGGTGTATGGCATTGTACTTAAACCACCAAGCTTTACTGTTCTCATGGGTGCCTACTCAAAATGCATTTTAGTCATTAAAAAACTTAGTCCACCATTTGTTTATAAAGGAGTACTTTTAATTTCCCTGCTTTGCAGGCTTAGATTTTGTTAATGTGCAAACTTTACCATGCTAAGACATTAGTAAATTTATGTATAAATTTTTCCTTTAACAGCAGCATCAATGCAAACACAATGTTTCCAGGATTGGTATTTTGGCTGACAGTTACAAAATACTCACGCTCAATATTTATGGAATGAGATTTCACAGCATTTTAAGTCATAGTTACACAGTGAAATGTATTGGGGAAAGTACCAGCGCTTCTAAAAGGGCAGGAAGGAAGTCTTGGAGCCTGTTAATCCTATACCTGCCATCATTTCAGCGAATAATGTGTTATTGAGATGATGGTTTCTTTTTTTTTTTTTTTTTTTTTTTGGGCCACACCCGGTAACGCTCAGGGGTTACTCCTGGCTATGAGCTCAGAAGTTGCTCCTGGCTTGGGGGACCATATGGGACGCCGGACCGCGGTCCGTTCAAGGCTAGCGCAGGTAAGGCAGGCACCTTACCTCTTGCGCCACCGCCCGGCCCCGAGATGATGGTTTCTTGGGTTCAGGGAAAAGGGATTTAATTTAGGCAGGGATTTTAATCAGAAACTTTTTTTTTTTTTGTAATACTCAAAAATTTTAAAAGTGGTTGGATTCCTACAATGGTCACAATGTCTAAATCAAGAGTCATTTGTATAGGAAATTTTCTTCCACAGTAGTGTTTTAAGATTATTTAGTATCAAAGAATGTTCCATTTCCATTTGATTTGCTGTGACCTTGAGAGCAATACAAGAATAAAGCTGCTTTTCTAATTCCTCGCGAATTTCACTTGGAGCACCACGCAATAAATAGTCTTTGAGTAACTGACAGGCTTTTGCCAAATTTGGTTGTATCACTTCTGAAGTACACTTCATTGTAGTCTGATCGCAGCTAGTTCGACAGTCTGTGCCATAGACACAGTCCAAGTCAGACTCACAGTGACGATCCTTTATAAGTTCTTTCAGGTTTGTCTCTGGCACAATTTTTCTCATGTCCACCATTTTCAGGTCATACTTATCATTATATCCTAGGTTTTTGGCACTAGTATCACACATGAGGAAGTTTCCATAAGGACCATGGAAAACATCTTCCACAAATTCTAGAAGTCCTATGGCTATTTTAGCCTTTCTAGGCCATGATGGTGTGAATAACTGATCCATGCTTCTTCTGAACCCAGATGGAATAAAAAGTTCAATGACCCAGGGCAGGCTAATTCCGTAAAGAGAGGTATGTTCAACACTTTCCATGACATAGAGGTCACCACAGAAACCCATTAATTTGGGGGTATGCTCTTTGTCTTGGAGTATCACCATGAGAAGAAATTCATTCAACTGAAGAAGTGCCCATGCAGACTTGGCTTCTCCCAGGGAAACCTGTCCATCTTTGTCACCATCAGCTACAGTCAAGATGAGATTAACCAGTTCAGAGAGGTTTCCTTGATCCCCCAACTTTGCCTGAAAAGATACGATTTTTGCTAATTAGGGTAAGAATAAAAAACATCTTGTCTAACATACTAATTCGTAGGAATTACGCTAAAATGCTAGTGAATCGAAATGCCAAGTATTAATGGTGCTAAGTATATTAAACTGGCCAAAGAGATAGTAAAATGGGTAGGCACTTGGCCTATGCCAATCCCTGACACCCCAAAATGGTAGATCCTGCAAGCCCCATCAGAAGTGATCTCTGTTGGGGCTGGAGTGATAGCACAGCAGGGAGGGCATTTGTCTTGCATGTGGCTGACCCAGGTTCAATTTCCAGCTTTCCATATGCTCATCCGAGCATTCAGGAATGACCCCTGAGTGCAGTCAGGAGTAACCCCTGAGCAATGCAGGGTGTGGTCCCAAAACAAAAGTAAAAAAAATTTACATTTGGGGAATATTACTGTGTCACTTTTACTGTTTTTGTTATAATGTCAAACTTATTTATCCATGGCTTTTATTTCCATTTATTATGTGATCAAAAACATGTACTAAGAACACCTACATTTTTCCTTGACATTATTCAATAAACAGTACAGTGTAACAAGTGCTTTTGTAGCATTGGGGGGGGGGGTTGGGTCACAACGGCAGTGCTCAGAGGTTACTCCTGGCTCTGTTCTCAGAAATCACCCCTGGCGGGGCCGGGCGGTGGCGCTGGAGGTAAGGTGCCTGCCTTGCCTGCGCTAGCCTAGGACGGACCGCGGTTCGATCCCCCGGCGTCCCATATGGTCCCCCAAGAAGCCAGGAGCAACTTCTGAGTGCATAGCCAGGAGTAACCCCTGAGCGTCACAGGGTGTGGCCCAAAAACCAAAAAAAAAAAAAAGAAATCACCCCTGGCAGGCTCGGGGGACCATATGGGATACTGGGATTTGAATCACCATCAGTCTTGGGCCGGCTACGTACAAAGCAAACGCCCTACTGCTGTGCCATATCTCCAGCCCCCTTACATAGCATTTATATTGTATTAGGTATTTAAATTAATCTAAAAAGCTGATTGAAAATGTATGGGAGGGCCGGAGTGATCGCATAGTGGGCAGAGCATTTGCCGTGTACATGGTTGACCAGGGTTCAATCCCTGGTATCCCATATGGTTTCCTGAGCAATGTCAGGAGTAATTTCTGAATACAGAGCCAAAAGTAAACCCTGAACACTATCAAGTATGGCCCCCAAACAAAAAACAAGCAAAAGAAATGTATAGAAGTGTGCAAATAATTTGTACACAAGCATCATGTCATTTTATAGAAGGGTTCTGAGTATAGGTTTGTTATCCAGGAGACCTTGGAATTCCCTGCTAATATTGCTAATTCCCTGCTAATTCCCTGCTGATACTGAGATACAACTATTTCAGCCCATCTGCTTAACCAATTCACTTTTCATATTAGACACTTTTAGTTACTATAAATAAAACTGAAGAAAACATCCTCCACATTTTTTTCTTCTTTTTGAATAATTTCCTTAAGCTAGAGTCCCTGATAAAGGTTAAAGAAGAGAACATTTTCACACCAACTCTTCCAGAAGAGTGCACAGAACAATTTTACACCATTTATATACAAATGCAAATACTCACTTTAAAAAGACTATAGACCATTTCCTTGAATTTCTGAACAGTAGTTCCTCTTGTTGGCTTATCAAACAGAACTATTTCCTTTCTTGGTTCCAATTCTGTTCCAAAATCAAGATGAAGTGCTTGTTCCATTTGACATTTCACAACACCTGGAAGATTATCCCAAACCCCTAAATACATCTATGTAGGGGGAAAAAAAAAGACAAATCAGGCTTTAAAATGAGTGTAGGGGCCGGAGAGGTGGCACAAGTGGTAGGGTGTTTGCCTTGCAAGTGATAGCCTAGGACAGACAGAGATTTGATCCCCTGGTCCTATATGGTCTCCCAAGCCAGGAGGGATTTCTGAGCGCAGAGCCAGGAGTAACCCCTGAGCATCACAGGATGTGGCCCAAAAGCAAAACGAAACAAAACAAAGGGTGTAAAACTACTCTGAGTGATAGTATAGTGGGTAGGGCACTTGCTTTGCATGCTGCTGACCCAGGTTCTCCGCCCAACATCCTATATGGTTCCCCAGGCATAGTCAGGATAATTTCTTTCTCTCTCTCCTCTCCTCTCTCAATAAAGCTAGCTGTCGATTTTGTTGATCTCTTCAAAGAGCCAACTTTTCATTACACTGATTTTTCTTTATTGTAATCTATGTTGTTTCCTTCTGTAACTTTGTATTTAGTTTAGTTTTTCTTTTTTCTAGTTCCTTAATTTGCAAGGCTCAATTATTGACTTGAGATCTTTCCATTTCTCTCTCTCTTTTTTTTTTTTTTTTGTTTGTTTTTGGGTCACACCCGGCAGTGTTCAGGGTTACTCCTGGCTATCTGCTCAGAAATAGCTCCTGGCAGGCACGGGGGACCATATGGCACACCGGGATTCGAACCAACCACCTTAGGTCCTGGATCAGCTGCTTGCAAGGCAAACACCACTGTGCTATCTCTCTGGGCCCAAGATCTTTCCATTTCTTAAGGGGTTTTCTTTATTTCTGGACCATACCCAGTGACACTCAAGTCTTCCTTCTGGGTCCAGGGTTCAGGAATCACTCCTAAGGGATTGGGGACCATAGATAATACTAGGATCTAATCAAGATTGGCTGCATGCAAGGCAAATGCTTTATTTCCTGTACTATCTCACTAGTCCATGTTTAAGGTTTTTGTAACTATAAATATGTTTGTTTGGTATTTGGTTTTGGCCCACACTCAGTGGTGTTGCTCTACTCGTAGCTATGTGCTCAGCAATCATTACTGGTGGTGCTTGAGGGACAATATGTTGTGCTGGGATAAGAACTGCTTGTTTGCAAGGTAAGCACATTAACCCCTTATACATCTCTCTGGCCTCAAACATATGATTTTATTTTATTTATGTATTTATTTATTCATTTTTCCATTCATTTATTTATTTTGGGTTTCTGGGCCACACTGGTGTTGCTTAGGGGTTACTCCTGGCTCTGCACTCAGAAATCACTCCTGGCAGGCTTGACCATATGGGACACCAGGGATGAACCCAGGTTCGTCCTGGCTGCATGCAAGGCAAATGCCCTACCGCTGCGCTATTGCTCAGGCGCCCCTATTTCTTTTCTTTTCTTTTTGTTTTTTTTTAGTCACACCTAGCAGCATTCAGGGGCTACTCCTGGCTCTACACTCAGAAATTGTCCCCAGGGCCGGGCGGTGGCGCTAAAGGTAAGGTGCCTGCCTTGCCTGCGCTAGCCTTGGACAGACCGCGGTTCGATCCCCCGGTGTCCCATATGGTCCCCCAAGCCAGGAGCGACTTCTGAGCACATAGCCAGGAGTAAGCCCTGAGCGTTACCGGGTGTGGCCCAAAAACCAAAAAAAAAAAAAAAAAAAAAAAAAAAAGAAATTGTCCCCAGCAGGCTCAGGGGACCATATAGGATGCTGGAATTCGAACCACTGTCCTTTTGCATGCAAGGCAAATGCCTACTGCTGTGCTATCTCTCCGGCCACAGCCCCCTATTTATTCTTTATTTTATTTTATTTTATTTTATTTTAGTTTTTGGGTCACACCTGGCAGCGCTCAGGGATTACTCCCGGTTATGTGCTCAGAAATCGCCCATGTCAGGCTCAGGGATCAAATGGGATGCTGGGATTTGAACCACTGTCTTGGATCAATGGCATGCAAGACAAATGCGCTACCACTGTGCTACTTACTATGTAGTAGTGTATCCTAATAACTTACAACAATTATATAATATAAATACTATTATTTCGGGCCCAGAGAGATAGCACAGCGGCGTTTGCCTTGCAAGCAGCCGATCCAGGACCAAAGGTGGTTGGTTCGAATCCCGGTGTCCCATATGGTCCCCCATGCCTGCCAGGAGCTATTTCTGAGCAGACAGCCAGGAGTAACCCCTGAGCACCGCCAGGTGTGACCCAAAAACCAAAAAAAAAAAAAAAAAAAAAAAACACACAAAAAAACCTATTATTTCTTCATATTTATTTTGGGGAAAAATAAAGCAGAGAGAAAAGAAACAGCACATTAAGGTAATACAACAGTGGCAAAGCCACTTTGAACCCTGGTAATCCACTTCCATATATATTAAAATATAGGACCGTGTTAATTCAGAGCTGATAGTATCGCTCCCTTGTGTCAAACCGCCCAAGTAAATTAGAACAGAGTCCAAAGTTCTTTCCGCTTTCAGTTAGACTTAACCTGGAATACTTCTCAGCCCAATCTTGTGCCACTTCCTTCCTGCCTCTGTCCTAAGTGCACTGGTCTGCCCTCAACTGTCTCCCAAGCACAGTTTGGTATTCCTTGAACTTATCAAGCTTATTCCTGTTTTCTGACATGCTTTACCTGCTGCTGGTTCTGTTGGGCCTGTACAATTGCAGATTTTCACACAGCAGCTCCTTTAAATTATTCAAGTCTGAGTTCTAGTTTCACAGTGCTAGCTTTCCCCAATTCCCCATCTAGAGCTCCTCCATCTCAGATCACTCTCCATCTCATCACCGCATTTCATTCTCTGTCACACTTTTGGCATTTTCTGAAATAATCCCATGTATTAATTTATTAGATCATCTATCGTCTATCTTCTCACATGAAAAAAAAAAAAGGGAGGGGGCCGAGTGATAACACAGCAGGTAGGGTATTTCCTTTGCATGCAGTTGACCTGAGTTTGATACCCAGCATCCCATGTGGTCCCCTAGGCCTGCCAGGTTCGATTCCTGAGCACAGAGAGCCAAGGTTAACCCCTGAGCTCTGGGTGTGGCTCAAAAATTAAAAAAGGGGCCGGAGAGATAGTATGGAGGTAGGGCATTTGCCTTGCATGCAGAAGGATGGTGGTTCGAATCCTGGCATCCCATTATGGTCCCCCGAGTCTGCCAGGAGCAATTGCTGAGCATAAGATCCAGGAGGAACCCCTGAGTGCTGCTGGGTGTGACACCCCTCCCCCCCAAAAAAGCACATGAAATCTGAGGTATTGTCTGTCATCCCAAAGCCTCAAACAGTACCTAACATATAGTAGAGACCCAAATGTTGAATTTTGTTTCAGAAATTCTCTTTATTTGTGGGGAAAATGGGAAAGGTTCTCCCAGGTGGTGCTCAGGAGGTCTTTGCCCTACTGGGTGATTTTTGGCCAGCCGAGCTGTCAGTTCAGTGCAAGGATCCAAAGGCATGATTATGTTGCTCTGGTTCAGCAGTGCTGATGATATCTGAGCCATTCTGGTGGTACTTTGGGGCCCCCAGGCCATACCTGGCAATGCTTGAGAGACTAGGTGATGCCAGGAATCAAACCTACATTGGGGCCATGCCAATCAGGCACTCTATCGGCTATTCTCTCTCCCAACCCCTCACAAATGCCCTTAAACATGATTAATACTGTCCACTTAAATTTTTTTTCAGATATGAACATTTTTATTTTATAATAATATATTTAGTTAATCTAAATTTTATTTTATGGAGTATTATTACTGAGCTAGAAAGAGAGTACAGTGATTAAAGTGCTTGCCAGCATGAGGCTAACTCTGATTTGATCACCAGTGCTGCATATAGTTTCCCTCCCAGAGACCAAACATTATTAGGAGTGATCCCTAAGCACATAGCCAGGAATAAGCCCTGACCACAGCCAAATGTGGCTCCCAAGCAAAATAAATTATATAGGAAGCTTAGAAACAATAAAAAGGAAAGAAGATGAACATAACGAGGCTGGAGCAGTGGTGCATTTTGCCTTGCATGCGCTAGCCTAGGAATGGACCTCAGTTTGATCCCCCGGCTTCCCATATGGTCCTCCAAGCCAGGAGTGATTTCTTTCTTTCTTTTTTTTTGGTTTTTGGGTCACACCAAGCAGTGCTCAGGGGTTACTTCTGGCTCCATGCCCAGAAATCGCTCCTGGCAGGCTCAGGGGACCATATGATATGCCGGGATTCAAACCAATGACCTGCATGAAAGGCAAACGCCTTATCTCCATGCTATCTCTCCGGCCCAGGAGTGATTTCTGAGTGCATAGCCCAGGAGTAACCCCTGAGCATCACAGGGTGTGGCCCCAAAACAAACAAACAAACAAAAAAAAAAAACGATGAGCATAAAAGTCACGTAGTATTCTATATTTCAAGGGTCATCAGTTTTGCTGTTTTCTTCTGGTCCAATAGAATACACCTGATATTTCTATGATAATAAGGCAGAACATTTTCTTCAGACTTTTTATTTTTTTATTTTTATTATTATTATTATTTTTTGGGGGGGGTCACACCTGGCAGCACTCAGGGGTTACTCCTGGCTCTGTGCCCAGAAATCGCCCCTGGCAGGCACAGGGGTCATATGGGATGCCGGGATTCGAACCACCGACCTTCTGCATGAAAGACAAACGCCTTACCTCCATGCTATCTCTCTGGCCCCAGATTTTTTATTTTGAGGTCGGCTTTTTTTGGTGATCAGGGGACCATAGCTGGTGTTGGAAGGGAGTTGGGGTCAGGCTGTATATGAAAGACTAGAACTTTATCCCTGCTTCTTTTCTTCTTTTGTTCTTCTTTTGTGCCCTAGTTTGCAATGAACTTTGCTGATGTCCACATTTTAATTCATCACTCATATATGGACACAGTGTTATATCAGAAAGGTCTCCTCTAAAGTACATCACCACACCCCTGACTCACAGTTCTTTACCAATCTGCCCCGAAACAAACTCTACAGAACACTCTATAGTCATGTTGGCTATTTATTTACCAACTATCAACTGTTTGTGTTGCTTGCTCTTCTGTGAAAATGTAAGTTCCGTAAAAAAAATAATTTTACCTTTTTTTTTTTTTTTTTTTTGGTTTTTGGGCCACACCCGGCAGTGCTCAGGGGTTACTCCTGGTTATCTGCTCAGAAATAGCTCCTGGCAGGCACGGGGACCATATGGGACACCAGGATTCGAACCAACCACCTTAGGTCCTGGATCGGCTGCTTGCAAGGCAAACACCGCTCTGCTATCTCCGGCCCCAATTTTAACAATTTTAATCACCATTTTATTCCTTTACTTAGAATAATCATCTGAAAGACAGCTGACTCTTGAACTACACAGGGAATAGGGGCCTGATCTCTAAAATCCAAGCAGAAGCCTCTCCCCTCCCAATTTAACTATAAGAAGCCTATTAGTGAAGGGCTTTTTGGAATGAGTGCGGGCACCATCCCCATACATCTCCTTCTTCCAGGAGGCCTGGCAGATCAGTATCAGTAATAATAATATAATAATAATAATAAAAGCCACAGTATCAGTAATAGTGCTTTGAATTTCTGGACAACTTCATTTGTTAGATGCTGTCATCCCTATAGGAATACACTAATTTTTTTTTTTTTTGGTTTTTTTTTTTTGGTTTTTGGGCCACACCCGTTTGATGCTCAGGGGTTACTCCTGGCTATGTGCTCAGAAATCGCCCCTGGCTTGGGGGGACCATATGGGACGCCGGGGGATCGAACCGCGGTCCTTCCTTGGCTAGCGCTTGCAAGGCAGACACCTTACCTCCAGCGCCACCTACCCGGCCCCAGGAATACACTAATTTAAGGGAATTGATAGCTAACAACAAGAGCTTACTAAACCTTCTGCCATTGTCCTAATGACTTCATTAGAGATGCAATAATTTTCACAAACGTGCTTGTTACTGTACTTTTTTATTTTTGGTTTTTGGGTCATACCTGGGGGGCTGAGGGGTTCTGGCTCTGCACTCAGAAATCATTTCTGACAGGCTTGGGGGGACCATATGGTAAGTTAGGAATCAAACCCAAGTCGGCTACGTGAAAGCAAACACGCTACCACTCCAACTCCCATTTTTTTCTTTTAAACTTTCTTTCTATATATTTATTATTATTATTATTATTATTATTATTATTATTGTTTTTGAGTCACACCTAGCGGTGTTCAGGGTTTACTCCTGGCTCTGTGTTCAGAAATTGCTCCTGGCAGCCTAAGGAAACCATACAGGATGCTGGGAATCAAATCCAGGTTTGTCCCAGATTGGCTGTGTACAAGGCAAACACCCTATCACTGTGCTATTGCTCTGGCCCTCTTTCTACATATCTATATCTATATCTATATCTATATCTATATCTATCTAAATTTTTTGGGAGGGGATTTTGGGTCACATATCCAGCTGTGCTCAGAGATTAATCCCTGGCTCTGAACTCAGAAATTGCTCCTAGCAGGATCAGGGGCCCATATGGGATTGCTGGGATTCGAACCAGCATCCGTCCTGGATCAGCTATGAGCAAGACAAACGCCCTACCACTGTGCTATTACTCCAGCCCCGTCTTTATATATATTTTAAAATAACTTTGCTTTCACTTATCTGGAAAGGAATGTATTATGGCCAACTATGTCAACCATGAGATGCATTTTCTTTAAATAAAGTAATAAAAGAAAAAAAAAAAAGAAACCTGCTGCTGAGAAGAAGCTTACAATGACAAAGTCAATTAATATATGCTGTATGTTATTTGCATTATATACTAAATTCCTATAATAAAGCTAGAGAAAAGAAACCATGAAAAGCCTCAGTGGATCATCCTAAGTAGCCTAAGGGGGAGGAGGAAGTAGGGTATAAAGAAATCCACATCTGGGGCTGGAGTGATAATACAGTGGGTAGAGAACTTGAATTGCATGCATCCTATCCAGGTTTGATCACCAACATCCTAGGTGGTCCCCAGAACACCTCCTGGAGCAATTTATTTTTCCTTTTCTTTGGACCATACATAGTAATGCTCAGGGGTTAGTCCTGAATCTGTACTCAAGAATTACTCCTGATGGTGTTCTGGGGACTATATGGGATATCAGGGATTGAGTCAGGGTTGATTGCATGCAAGGCAATTGCCCTACCCACTGTATTATTGCTCAGGCCTCACAGGAGTAAATAGCCAAGAATTACCCTGAGCATCACTGTGTAACACCAAATACCAAAACAGAACAAAACCTACACCTAAATGGTCCTCTGCTATGCTTTAGTTCAAGGCAAAATAAAAATACACCTTTAATATGAAAGGTTTATTTAGAATATCCATACCTGATTGTTGGGTTTGGTTGATAAACATTTTCCAAAGTAAAGAGTTTCTGTAACACAAAGGCTATTACATGCAGGCCCATCAATAACTCCAGTCTTGTACTTGTCACACTAAAAACAAAAAAATAGAAAGTAGTTAATGGAAAAATAGTCATAAGAAGAAACACAATGAAGATACCAGAAGGAGACATCTCTCTAGTTCAAGAGAGATTCTGTAATGAAGACTCAAACTTTATTGTATTTTGGGCATTATGGGAGGTCATGACCAGCAGCCTTTAATGATTACATTTAGAGGGATGCAGGGTACCCTCCAATAGTGCTGGGAATCAAACCCAGGTCAGACTTACATGCTGTACCATTTCTTCAACTTGCAGACTCAGATTTTGGATCTGAATTTAAGTTCTATAATTTGCTAACTGACCCATCAAGACAGAGAGATTGTTATGACAAGCACAGAATTTTGTAACCATTTATCCCTCTTAACACAGAAGGCACCTAATTTTGCCAAGAATCTGATTTTTAAAAAATGGCTGTTAAAAAAATTAAAGTTTAATATTTTAAGGTACTTTTTTTGAACAACAGCACATGATCTGTCTTCTTTTCATCCTTGAGAGCAACAGTAAAGAAAAAAAGAACAAAAAAATCTATCATGATAAGATTCCAATGTAACCCTAACTAAGGCAAAATAAATGAGGATCGCTTGCAAATTCAGTGAAAATTACACCAGAGCCCAAATAATGCTGAGATTAAATTCCTGCTGTGACCTCCCTTCTCAGACAAAGTTGGCAAAACACTGAGCAGGTGGCACACCTGGGGGCAAAACCATCTCCCAAGTCTAACAATAAAGTTTTTGTTCTGCTGTGTATGTGTGTGGGGCACTCACAGTGATACTTAGTAGGCTGGGTCACAGCTCAGTGCTTAGGCCTAGAAAAGCAAAGCTGCTCAGGCTCCAAGTGGTATGTGGGGCCATCAGGGTGCAGGGGTGGGGATGGGGGAAATGAGGTGCCAGGGAATAAAAACTCGGGTCCTTCTGAATGTACCCTTGAATGATCCCCAAGTCCTACAATGAAGGTTTGAGGACACAAACAATGGGGTCAACTAAAGGCTCTAGTTGGATTGAGGCGATGGTATAGTAGTTAAAGTGTATGCCTATCATGTGTTAACCTAATTTGATTCTCTGCACCCCAATGATCCCCCAAACACTGCAAGATGCTGCTCTGGCCATTGCCCGGTGTGGCCAGGGTAGCCAAGGAATTCCAGGCAGTACAGGGAAGAGCACAACATTTTCTAGCCTTTAAACTGAACCAACCTACCCAGTTAGCTGAGAATTGCTCGTGAGATGTTAACTATTGTGGAGAAATATATTGGCTGTGGGGGAGCTGGATCATACCAGACAGTGCTCAGGAGCTATTCCTAGCTCTGTTCAGGAGTGACTCCTTGCAGTGGTCAGGGGAATATACATGGTGCTGGAACTAGAACCATGGGCAGTGCCAACACAGCTACATGCAAGGCCAGTGCCTATTTCGAGCACTATTTCTCCAAGAGAAACATACATGCTTAACCAAGCAGTCTGTCTCATCCTTTCCTCTCTCTCTCTCTCTCTTACACACACAGCAGCTTCACTACTAGCTCAGCTCACTGTTCCAGTTGATTCCTGTGAATGAGGAAAAGCTTTCAGAATTAAACATTAATGGGGCCAAAGAGATAGCACAGCAGTAGGTCGTTTGCCTTGCATGCAGCCGATCCAGGTTTGAATCCCAGCATCCCATATGGTCCCCTGTGTCTGCCAGGAGCGATTTCTGAGCATAGAGCCAGGAGTAACCCCTGATCACTGCCAGGTGTGACACACAAAAACAAACAAACCAAAAAGAAATAATAATTGAAAGAAAATAAGCATAAGATCTATCACATCTATGAGAAAAAAAAAAAGAGTTAACAAATACCACTACAAATTCCAAGAACTGGAGCCGAAGGAGTGGTGCAAGCAGTAGGGCGTCTGCCTTGTATGTGCTAACCTAGGACGAACTGTGGTTTGATCCCCTGGTGTCCCATATTGTCCCCCTAGCCAGGAGCAATTTCTGAGCGCATAGCCAGGAGTAACCCTGAGTGTCACTGGGTGTGCCCCCCCCCAAAAAAAAAAATTCCAAGAAATTCATAAAATAAGACTGTATGACTTAGGGTTGGAGTGTAAGCACAGTGGTAGGTATTTTGCCTTGCATGCTACCGACCCAGGACAGACTTGTTCATTCCTGGCATCCCATATGGTCACCCGAGCTTGCCAGGAGCAATTTCTGAGTGTAGAGTCAAGAGTAACCCCTGAGTGTTGCTGGGTGTGGCCCACCGCCCCAAAAAAGACTATGATAGAAGAAATAATAGAAAAACAACATAAGAAAATGAAATGTTGGGCCCAGAGAGATAGCACAGCGGCATTTGCCTTGCAAGCAGCCGATCCAGGACCAAAGGTGGTTGGTTTGAATCCCGGTGTCCCATATGGTCCCCCGTGCCTGCCAGGAGCTGTTTCTGAGCAGACAGCCAGGAGTAACCCCTGAGCACCGCTGGGTGTGGCCCAAAAACAAACAAACAAAACAAAACAAAACAAAAAAAAAAACAAAAGAAAATGAAATGTTGAGCACATGCATGCAGTAGCTCCAGGTTTGATCCTTGTTCCCCAGAGCATTTCCAGATGCAATCCGCAAGCACCAAACCATAAGAGCCAAAACACAAAAATCAACCAAACAAACAAAAATCCAGAAGGAAATGAATATAAGCTAATGGTACTTATATATCTATATATTTTTTTAAATCCTAGAGATTAAACTCACAATATGAATGAAGCAAAGTAAAATAGGCAGACAAACATAACATCATCATCATCATCATAATAATAATGAAGGCACAGAACCAGAGCAATAATCTAGTGGGTAGGGCACTTGCTTTGCATGTGGTAGACTAAATAAATAAACAAATATTTTAAATATAAATATATAAAAATATATAATAAATAAACATTTTAAACAAACATTTAAAAATTGAATCAGTAACGATTCCCGGCATCTCATAAGGTCCCCCAAGCCTGCCAGGGGAGATTTCTGAGTGCAGAGACAGGAGTAACCCCTGAATGCGACTGGGTGTGGCCCTCCCAAAAAATTCAACTCAATTCCACTCATCACTGGTACATATCCTGACAGAGAGATCAAACTCCATACACAAAGCACTCGCATGGCCCCAATGGCCCTCCCCTTCACTTGAAATCCCAGTGCCCCATACACTGTTCCCTGTACTTAAGAGGGCTACCAGTCAGGATGCACTCCACAAGCCTGACTAATTGGCAGGATTTGTGTTAATTATAGTACTCAAGAAACCTGCTTACTCATTGATGTCAGACTCATGACAGAGGCTATTTTTCTGGAACAACCAGTTAGAGAGATGCGCTGGGGAAGGTGCAGGGAGAAGGTGTGGCACTTCCATGTCCTCATCTTGGACATCATTTTTTGGAAGCTCTCCCAACTTTGGGTTTTTTTGTTTTGTTTGTTTGTTTGGGGCCTCACCCGGTGAGGTTCAGGGGTTACTCCTGGCTATTTGCTCAGAAACCGCTCCTGGCCGGGGGATCGAACCACTGTCTGTCCTAGGCTAGTGCCGGCAAGACAGACACCTTACCTCTCTGGCCCCTCCTTTGGGGTTATTAATGGAGATTTCATTCCTTAGGCATAATGGAGACACTAGCTATTGGTAATTAAACTCAGTCTTCATGCCAGTATTTCCCAAGTAGGTGATAGGGCCACCTGGGCAGGATGCGTAGGAACTTTCCATAGGGGTGCTTTTTTCCAGAAAAGAGGGCGGTACAGGCTGGAGCAATTACAACAGGTAAGGTGATTGCTGTGCATGTAGCTGACCAGGTTCAATCCCTAGGATTCCATATGGTCCCCTGAGCTCACCAGGAGTGATTCCTGAGTGTAGAGCCAGGAGTAATCCCTAAGCACCAACAGGTGTGACCAAATAAGAAAAGAAGAAAAAAATAAAAGAAAAGAAAGAAAAAAGAAAAAGGGTGTGTGGTAGGTAAAATAAGGTAAGTTTGCCTGTCTGAAGTAATTTCTTTTTTTTTTCTTTTTTTTTTTTTGGTTTTTGGGTCATACCTGGCAGTGCTCAGGGGTTACTCCTGGCTCTGCATTCAGAAATCACTTCTGGCAGGCTCAGGGGACCATGTGGGATGCTAGGATTTGAACCATCGTCCATCCTGGGCCAGCTCAATGCAAGGCTGGGGAGATAGTACAGTGGTAGTACAGAGATAGTACAGTGAGTAAGGCATTTATTTGCTTTGTATGTGGCCGACCCGGATTCAATCCCCCATGTCCCATATGGTCACCCAATCATTGCCAGAAGTAATTTCTGGCAGTGCCAGGGTAATCCCTGAGCATTACCAGGTAGAGCCCCAAACAAACAAACAAACAAACAAAAAAAAAACAAAAAAAGAAGTTAGTGGTGGCCAGGCTGGGAAATAGTAGAGAGATTAGCATACACAACTAGTATGTACCCGACCATGATTAAACCCACAGCACTATGTGGCCTTTGAAACCTTGCTGGGCCCTGGAGGCTTCCAGCACTGCCATGGTGGCACTGGTGATGCTGTTCCTGCTGAGTCTGAGCAAGACTGCATCCTTGGGCATGAGCATTGAATCACTAGTCCAGTTGGCAAATACAATAAGGAGTGGCCTTTGGCCCCCTGAACACCACTTGAGTAGCTTCCTTTCCTCATCAAAAGATTGTAGTGTTGGGGTCTGGGGATGGCTCTATAGCAAAGCACCTCTCTTGCTAGCCATAAGTTCAATGCTTGGTATTGCTCCGTTGCCTGAATGGGGTCACAGTGGGTTCAGGTATATCATGGTAAGCCAGATGTGTGTCCCGCCCAGTGAGTATATTGATCCAAATGTGCTCAAGGTCCAAAGAGGTAGTGCCAGGGTAAAGTGTTTGCTTTCTTTTTTTTTTTTTTGGTTTTTGGGCCACACCCGGTAACACTCAGGGGTTACTCCTGGCTATGCGCTCAGAAGTCGCTCCTGGCTTGGGGGACCATATGGGACACCGGGGGATCGAACTGCAGTCCGTCCAAGGCTAGCGCAGGCAAGGCAGGCACCTTACCTCTTGCGCCACCGCCCGGCCCAGTGTTTGCTTTCATATAGTTGACCTTGCTTGGTTGAAACTCCCCCCACCCTCCAGTACTCAAATCGTCCCCTGAGCACTACTAGGGGTCAATCCTGAGTGCAAAGACGATCATAGTTACCCATCAAAGGATGCAACCCCAACCAGCATAAATGTAAGGCACATGACCTCACATGTCAGCACTGTAACCAGAGGTGCATGATCTCTAGTCAAATCAAGATCATCATCAACAAAACAAAACAAGCAACAGCGATAAGAAAAGGAAGGGAATTAAAAGTAAAAAAATTTTAAATTATATTTTAAAAAACATATTGAGCTAGATTCTGAAACTTCATTAAGAATAGGACCAATGCTTTTCCACAATATCTAAAACCTTAAAAGAATAAACTAACATCTTATTAATAAACCGTTAAGTAAACAGTGAAGACCAGATAGTAATTAGCTACAAGAATTAGATTCTTGTTTTGTGCAAAGGCCTCGAGCCAACACTGTATCAAAGGGGCAGTCACTGAGAACAGGCTCTGCCACTTGTGGCCTCCACCATCAATTAAAAGCAAAGAAGGGTGGTCTGCTACATCTTTCTGACTTTCTGTTCTAGGCATGGCGAAACTGCACAAACTGCAATCGCTCTCAGTACAGCACTAAAAAAAACACAACAGCATTGTGGAGAATGTCTAACTTTACAATGATAACAGAAAATACCAAATGGTTTTTCCAGTTCTAAGATTTGATCACTGTGATTCTGGTTAGACAATCCCTTTGCTTGCACATACCTCAGAATACCAGAAGATGTCACTCTTCAGCTAAAATGTACAAAGAGCCTTTGTGGCCAAGGATGGAACTGTACCACAAGAGGTGGTAACAATGAACAGATGTACAGTCTTTAGTTTTAAATACATGTCTAAAATCCGGGTTTTAAATACATATTTCAGAGAAACATTAGAAATGGATGTTTCTTACTTAGAAAAAAGAGCAGGGTTGGGTTTGTAATGCCTGAAAATCTTTAATCAGCACCTTCGAGGGTTGTTTTAAATTTTCACTGTTTTCTAAACGTGTGCATATCTTCAATCGTTCCTTCATTTCTCCTGATGTCATTCTCTTGGCCATTCATAGTGCCCAGCTCTCTCTCTCCTTCTCTATTCACATATGTATGCATGCACAGACCAACCAACTCTCCTATTTTCTTTCTGCTATAATAGCTATAATTTATAATTTTTCAACACAAATAGAATCTGAGTTTAAGTGTGAAAAAATCCTAAGCAGGAGTGTGCCGGTGCTCAACTAGAGTGCTACGGTAATGTGGAGTCTGTGCTCCGGAGCTAGTTGTTGCACATGGCCTCAATTATGTAACCAAGCTTCCACTTAATCTATTGCTGAGACCATGTTTATTAGAAAATGGATTTGGTTGGGGGGTGGTGGCACAGCTGGCGGTCTCAGGGCTTACTCCTGCTTTGTGCTCAAGGATCACTGCTTGGGGAGCCAAATATGGTGCTGGGGATTGAATCCATATCAGTTGCATGCAAAATTTTATACACTGGATAATCTATCTCCTGGCCCCTAGAAACCATGTCACCAATGGTCCAAGAGTGTTCAAACTATCTGAGGAATGTGGATTGGCTAAAATATGAGATTATGCAGAGAATTTCATGCAGTGAAGTTTCATGCAGAGATGAAGTTATATAGGCTGTATATTTAGGAAAATTTATGCCAGATGCACTCAAACTGTAGGAAGGTTTGCATATCTCAGAGGTCTCTACAGATTGTCAGGTCAAATCTCAAAGTTCCTGACTCAACAGGCTTTAGCCAGGACTGGAAGCAGTAATGCAAGCAAGTGTCCAGGTATACTTAAGCATTGGTCTAAGAGATTACACTGCTAAAAAAAAAAAAAAAAAAAAAAAAGAGATTACACTGCTTCAGAATTTCTAGCTACCTGTGCTGTAAGTGTAACCCTGACCCCAACTTCCTGTTTCCTTAACCTCTTTTTTAATATGTAAAAGTACACCTGGATGGTCAGAATCACCCACGCCTGAGATGGGCAGGCAGATTTTGAATAAAGGATAAAAGGTGCTGGTTGGGGGGAGGTGAGGAGAGGCAGCAAGGGAGACAGACAGAGCTCCTGAGATAAAGACATGAGTGAAGCAGACATGGTGCCAAAACTCACAGTGGAGAAAAGCCATGAGGGAATAAAGTGAGCTGACTACGATGAAACTTTAACTGACTGCTTGTGAATTATTTCTTCGCTCTTATGCTACATCTTCAGCACTGGCCAAAGGGGCTAGGGTCTCTGTGCCCTGCTGGAGTGGCCTCACCCAACACGTGGACTTTATACTTCATATTTTTTGTTTGTTTTGGTTTTTGGATCAACTGCGCTCAGGGGCTACTCCTGCCTCTATGCTCAGAAATCTCTCCTGGCAGGCTGTGGGACCATATGTAATGTCGGGATTCAAACCACCGTCCTTCTGCATGCAAGGCAAACATCCTACCTCCATGCTATCTCTCTGGCCCCTATATACTTTATATTTTAATTCTACAGTAAAGTAGGGTAAAAGAAGCCCATCTGCCATGTGCCTATAGTACCTTCAGCAAATTTTTCATACCATTGATAAAGCACCCCAAAGCACCAAGTAAAACCTTTAAGGAGCTCACACACTTATATGAAGTTTTGTGACTGCTTATAAATAAATATACTGATAAAAAAAAAGAAATCATCCTCATTAAAGCCTGGTTATAAGACCATGTGATAATAGCTAATCTTCATCTATCAAACATGTTCAATAGTTACCAGTATTTTTCAAAATAGAATCTTAGAGCACGTGATTTAAAAATATGAGGCCCTGTGGCACTCTGAGCACCCCACAAACCCCAAAATCTAGAGATGGGGAGATTGTACAGCAGATAGGAAACATGCCTAGAAGATTCTTTTTTTTTTTTTTTGTGGTTTTAGGGTCACACCTGGCAGTGCTCAGGGGATACTCCTGGCTCCATGCTCAGAAATTGCTCCTGGCAGGCACGGGGGACCATATGGGACACTGGGATTCGAACTGATGACCTTCTGCATGAAAGGCAAATGCCTTACCTCCATGCTATCTCTCCAGCCCCTCCTAGAAGATTCTTAACCCACTTGAATTTTTGGCATTATGCCCACCCTCCAGCACTGCTGAGCACAGTCCTGGAGGCTCCCAGCACTGCTGTGGTGCTCTAGACCTCTCTGGTATTGCAGAGCCTGAGCAGCATCACTCCTGCAAGCCTTAAACCATCAGTCTGGTTGGCCAAGAATTGCTTGAGAACCAGTTGGAAGGACCCCCACCAAACCCCCAAATCAAAGGCATTTAAATAATCAAGCTGGTCAATATAACATACTTTCCTAGTCAAAATGTGGAAGCAAACCAAGGTTTCCTTAGTAGACAAATGAATAAATAAAATGCATTATATATTTACAATGCAAAAATTATTCCATCTGAAAACGGATGCTAGAGAGACTAGATTGATAGTACAGTGGGTAGGACCTTTGCCTTGCACATAGCTGACTCAGGTTCGATCCCAGTTTCCCATATGGTTCCCTGAGCCCTGCCAATAGTGATCCCTGAGCACAGAGCCAGGAGTAAGCCTTGAGCATGGCAAGATGTAGCCCACCAAAACCAAACCTTTGGGGCATGAGTGGTGGTACAGCAGGTAAGGCGCTTGCCTCACATGTAGCCAACCTGAGTTTGATCCCATATGGTCTCTGAATACCAGCAGGAGTGATCTCTCAATACAGAGCCAGGAGTGAGCCTTGAGCATGGCTGGGTATGCAACCCTCCTTACCCCTACCCCAAACAAACTGAGAGCTGGAGAGATAGACAAAGGGTTAAGACACTTGCTTACATCCTGCTGCACCCTGTTTGAATCCCTCAGCATCATCTGGGGTCACTCTGACCACAGAACCAGGAATAGCTGCTGAGCACTACAGGGTATTAAACCTCCACCCCCCCCCAAAAAAAAGAAGTAAATTCTGACAAATGACACACTGTGGATGAACTCTGAGGACTTCATACTAAGTAAATAGGATAAACACTTCACGATTACATTTATATGAGGTAACTAAAATAGATTCCTAGAAACTGAAAGCAGAATGGTTGGTACCAGAGACAGGGTGGAGGGAAATGGGAAGTTGTGGTTAAGGGGTAAGAGTTTTAGTTTGCAAAATTCACAGTTTGGGATGTAGCAGGGAAATGAGCAGAATTGGAAAACTAGAGGCAGGATCTAGAATCTGGGCAAAGATGAATCATCATAAATCATAAAGCTTTGGCCAGATGGGGCCGAGTAATAGCACAGCACAGTGGTAGGGTTTCGCCTTGCATGCAACTGACCCAGGACAGACCTAGGTTCAATCCCCCAGTGTCCCATATGGTCCTACAAGCCAGGAGCAATTTCCAAACACATAGCCATGAGTAACCCCTGGGCGCTCCTGGGTGGACCCAAAAACAAAACAACAACAATAAAAGAAGCCTACCGTTGGGTGGGGTGATGGACACTGTATTTTATCTATATTATCCCATCTAGTTCTTTTTTAACTCTCTGAGGATGTTTATTTCTTTTATGTAAACTGTGGCTAACAGAGATTAGATAATGTTTTCAGCAGATAACTAAAAAGAAAAAAACTTGAACACAGTTATGTCTTCAATGCAAAACTCCCTCGAATAACTGCAAACAAAAGAATCTAATATTCTGTAAAGAACTTGAAAACAACTGTTATTTATAAATAGTTAAAATTCTTTAGACATTTTTCCCCAGAGCATTTTGGGGTGGGGGTCATAGCCAGTTGTCAGGATGCTCACTCCTGACTCTTGTCAGGGATCCTGGCAGGCTTGAGAGTCATACTAGGTATTGAGGAATGTATTGAAGTATGTAAATAAATGTATATAAAAATTGGGGCTAGAGTGATGGCGCAGCAGTAGGGTCTTTGTCTTGCTGACCTAGGACAGAGCTGGGTTTGACTCCAAGTGTCCCATATGGCCCCCTGAGCCAGGAGCGATTTCTGAGTGCATTGCCAGGAGTAACCCCCTGAGAGTCATCAGGTGTGGCCTAAAGAACCAAACAAACAAACAAACAAAACAAACAAAAAACCCAGCTATGAACAGAGCAGAAGAGACAAACTCATCTGGTTGCTTGAGCAGAAGGGAACTGGGCTACAAAAACAATAAGTAAACGTTCATGTGGAACTTAAAACAGAATGTATTAATCACTGATTATGTAATTTAGCAATCACTGTATATGTTAGATGATAAAACTGCTCCCATAGAATTGGAGTCTTTTTTTTTAATATGTTGGTGTCTTCTGAATTTAATCTATATAAGGAGCATATACGTGTGTTTAGGACACACACAGGTATTAGTTTTGAAAAGAAGGAAATCTACGTGAACTGCATTAGGGCTGGACCCATTTTGGGTTAGCCAGGTCAAGTCCACATGCATAAATAAATGTGGCTCTCTTATTCTTGGTCAGATTTCTCTTTTTTTTTTGTTTTTGGGCCACACCCATTTGACGCTCAGGGGTTACTCCTGGCTATGCGCTCAGAAATCGCCCCTGGCTTGGGGGTACCATATGGGACACCAGGGGATCGAACCGCGGTCCGGTCCGTCCTATGCTAGCACTTGCAAGGCAGACACCTTACCTCTAGCGCCACCTTCCCAGCCCCTGGTCAGATTTCTCTTACAGAGAGATTGGATGCATAATAGTGTGAATGGACCGAAAAACTGGACACGGACAATGAACTGCAAACTTAAGAAAGGTTAAGATGCACTAGGAGAAACAGTGTGGAGTTTCTTCAAACAATCAAAAATAGAAGTATCATATGAGCCAGCAATCCCACTTGTGGGTATTGTGTATAGCCTAAAGAAACAAAAGTTATCTCAAGGATGTATCTTATTTCCATGCTTACTGTAATACTTCTGACAATTTATAAATATAAACAATGTAGGTATCCAATAACTGAATAAATAAACAGTCTGTCACTCACAAATATTAGTCTTAAAATAAATGGATGAAATTAGAGGGCATTTTGCTAAGTAAAATAAACCAAATACCCGGGCCCGGAGAGATAGCACAGCAGTGTTTGCCTTGCAAGCAGCCGATCCAGGATCCAGGACCAAAGGTGGTTGGTTCGAATCCCGGTGTCCCACATGGTACCCCGTGCCTGCCAGGAGCTATTTCTGAGTACACAGCCAGGAGTAACCCCTGAGCGCCGCCAGGTGTGACCCAAAAACCAAAAACCAAAAAAAAAAAAAAAAAAAAAAAAAAAACCCAAATACCACAGTTATATACCACTTAGGTAAGTTATACCATGTATTATGAAAGGTTAAAAAAAAGCTAAACCAAAAAAATAGAAAAGGTTGCCCGGGGCTGTTTATAAGGTAGATGGGATAGAGAGGTTGATGAAGGGAATAAACTTCCAGTTATAAGGTAACTCAGAGAATCTAATGGATGGCATGGTGGCTAGTTTAAAATACTCTATTGCATTACTGTGATTTGCTGAGAGAACTTAAATGTCCTCTCCAAAAAAAGGGGGAAAAAATAAAAGGTAGATAGATATATTAGGTAAGGAACATGCCAATTTAACTTAGAGAAATCTTTTCCCAAGAATTATATTTATCAAATTATCACACTGTGCAGAGTTTACACTTTAATATTCTGATTATACTTTCAAAGATGAGAAAAAACCTACACAAATCAAATACCCAACAAGGTTAAGATGTAAATATGCATTTTACTATTCAAGAAAATGAAAATAAAACAAAACCAACTGAGTTCCTAGCAGTTTCTAGAACAGTAATTCATACCTGTTGTCAGTACTAATTTCCTCATGCAGGCTTAATTCCAAAACATTTACCTCTGACCCTAATACATTCTAAAAACACATATAGCACCATAATAATGAGCTCTTTTTTTGAGGGGGGCACACCCAGTGACACTCATGGGTCACTCCTGGCTATGTGCTCAGATATCGCTCCTGTTGAGGGACCATATGGGACACCAGGGGATTGAACCGCAGTCCGACCTAGGTTAGCGTGTGCAAGGCAAACACCCTACCACTTGCACCACCACTCTGGCCCCAATAATGAGGTCTTTTTTTTTTTTTTTTTTTTGGTTTTTGGGCCACACCTGGCCGTGCTCAGGGGTCACTCCTGGCTGTCTGCTCAGAAATAGCTCCTGGCAGGCACGGGGGACCATATGGGACACCAGGATTCGAACCAACCACCTTTGGTCCTGGATCAGTTGCTTGCAAGGCAAACACCGCTGTGCTATCTCTCCGGGCCCCAATAATGAGCTCTTAATTGCAAATTCCAATTCTTGTATTACTTAGCTTCTCTTAGGTATTTGTTTTTGTAACAATAAAACTTTAAGAACTTTTCTAAAAGAGCCAGAATTATAGAATAGCAGATAAGGCGCTATCCTTGTATGCAGCCAACCTGGGCTTGATCTCTAGCATCCCATATAGTTCAGAGTCATCCAGCCTGGAGTAACACCTAAGCACTATTGGGTGTGGCCCTAAAACAACAGAACAAAACTTTTCTAGGGCCAGAGATCTAGCCGGGCATGCTTAGCACACAGGAGACTCAAGTCCAAGTATTGCCAGGAGTGACACTCCTCCTCCCCCCAACCACAGAGCTGGGTGACCTTTCCATCAAAATAAAATGTTTCCTAAATGCTTTTCTCCTGTGTTTTATCCTATTTCTCTAGTCACTTCTTATGAGTTTCCCTGTGGTGTTCTCTTCCTTTCTAACAAATATAGGCACTGTTGCCTTCCAAGGTTCTGTTCTACATTTTTAGTTCTCTATTTACAGAATGAATAGCAATTTATTTCTGTTTCTGAGGAACCTTTATTCCTGCTCAGATCTTTGTTCTTATTATCTAAATGCTTCCTGCCCATTTCCTGGATCCGTTGACAAAGTACCTCATACTTTCTTTTGCCATATCCAAACTGAACTGGCTTCTTTAGTTTTCTCCTACAAGACTAAGTTAAGTTCCTTTCTCTCCCACCTCAAAGGTACTGTCACCCACCCAGTGGGCTGAGGAAGGAAACAAGAAGTTGTCCTAAACTTCTACTTCCTTATCCTTTCACAACGGTCACCAAGTGTTTGCAGTCAAATGATTTCCTTACTATATTCTGAGGCTTCTTCTCCCATCCCCAGGAGAATACTGTAAACCCACAATGCTTTGTGCCTAGAAAACAATAGTCATAACAAAACTGCTCTCTCTCTCTGTTTCTGAAGCCTCCTGCAGTCTAGCTTCTATTCTATGGTTGGATAAATTCTGAAACAAACCTAATTGTTCTCTCCCCAGGCTAAAGTTTCTACTGAAGATTCACTGCCTCAAGGCTATGAAGCAAATGAGACCTGGTTTTGGATTTGCTGTTTTTTTTCTTTTTCTGGTTTTGCTTCTGCCTAGCCTCGTGGTACCAAATTATAGCATCATTTCCTATCTTTGAAACTGTGCATGCTTTCTTCTGCCTGCAATTCTTCAATCTTCAAAATTCAGCTTAACTTCTTCAGCAAGTCCTCTGGAGACTTTCTCAGCTAGGACTGCCCACGTAAAATAGTGCATGAGACAAATACACCCTGAAAAGCATTCAATGCTTATTGGCAATACACAGGACATTCCTAGACTCTTTATTTAATTGCAATTTTAACTAGACATCCTATTTTTATTCTTTTCCTTTTCTTCTAAATCTAGCAGCTCTACACCCAGACCCCAGTCTTAGTTTTATTTTTTTAATTTTATCTTAGTCTTATTTTTTCATTTTCTAAATTTTTTATTACATCACTATAAAAGAAATTTTTTTTTTTTTTGTGGTTTTTGGGTCACACCCGGCAGTGCTCAGGGGTTACTCCTGGCTCCATGCTCAGAAATTGCTCCTGGCAGGCACGGGGGACCATATGGGACGCTGGGATTCGAACCGATGACCTCTTGCATGAAAGGCAAACGCCTTACCTCCATGCTATCTCTCCAGCCCCTATAAAAGAAAATTTAAATGTATTTTTAGGCATCTTCTTTTTAAAAATTTTTATTTAAACAAATTTATTACATACATGATTGTGTTTGGGTTTCAGTCATGTAAAGAACACCACCCATCACCAGTGCAACATTCCCATCACCTATGTACCAAATATCCCACCTCCCCACCCAACTCCCGCCTGTACTCTAGACAGGCTTTCTATTTCCCTCGTACATGCTCATTATTAGGATAGTTCGAAACTTAGTTATTTCTCTAACTAAACTCAACCCTATTTGTCGAACTAACTAAACTCAACCCTATTTGTGGTGAGCTTCCTGAGGTGAGCTGTAACTTCCAGCTCTTTTCTCTTTTGTGTCTGAAAGTTATTATTGCAAGAATGTCTTTCATTTTTCTTAAAACCCATAGATTAGTGAGACCATTCTGTGTCTTTCTCTCTCTCTGTCTTATTTCACTCAACGTAATAGATTCCATGTACATCCATGTATAGAAAAATTTCATGACTTCATCTCTCCTGACAGCTGCATAATATTCCATTGTGTATATGTACCACAGTTTCTTTAGCCATTCATCTGTTGAAGGGTATCTTGGTTAGTCTTTATTTTTTCACATCCTCTGTATACTCATGAAACTATTATTATCTTTGAGGTAGGGGCATGTCTTATCTCTGTCTCTCCAATTTTTACTGGAGTGGTAACACAATTAAAATACATGGTGGGGGGGCAGAGATAGAGCAGCAGTAGGGCATTTGCCTTGCATGCAGCTGACACAGAACAAAGAATGGTTCCTGGCATCCCATATGGCCCCTCAAGCCTGGAGCGATTTCTGAATGCAGAGCCAGGAGTAATCCCTGAGTGCTGCCGGGTTGGCCCAAAATCAAACAAACGGGCTGGAGAGATAGCACAGCGGGAAGGCGTTTGCCTTAGATGTAGAAGGATGGTGGTTTGAATCCTGGCATCCATGTGGTCCCCAGAGCCTGCCAGGAGCGATTCTGGGTATGGAGCCAGGCGTTAACCCCTGAGCACTGCCAGGTGTGACCCAAAACCTCCCCCCAAAAAATCATACAAACAACAACAACTCCCCCCCCCCACAAAACCATGGTGTGGGGCCAGAGAGGTAGCACAGTGGTAGGGCTTTTGCCTTGCACACAGCCTATCCAGGATGGATGGTGGTTCAAATCCCAGCATCCCATACAGTCCCCTGAGCCTGCTGGGAGTGATTTCTGAGTGCAGAGCCAGTAGTAATCCCTGAGCAAGATTGAATGTGGCTCAAAAACCAAAACAAAAATAAAGCACTAAGGTGTTTTGGGGTAGAGAGATAGTACAGTAGGTAAGGTGCTTGCCTTACATGTAGATGACTCTGGTTTGATCCCCAGCACCCCAGATGGTCCACTGAGTCAGCCAGGAGTGATTCCTCAGTGCAATAATCCACTTTTTATTTTCTCTTTCTTCCTTCCTATTAAACATAAACCTTTAAAATCCTTTGGGGAATAATTCCAATATTCAGATCACACTTAGATCCATTTCAGTTGTCCACATTCATCTATTGGTTTAAATTATGTCCTTGTTTTTGGGGACTCCTACAAGTTTTTTGGATGCCTGGAAAGAAATGTTTCCTTTTGGGGCTGGAGAGATAGCATGGAGGTAAAGCATTTGCCTTGCATGCAGAAAGATGATGGTTCGAATCCCAGCATCCCATATGGTCCCCCGTGCCTGCCAGGAGCAATTTCTGAGCAAAGAGCCAGATTTCTGAGTGTTGCCGGGTGTGATCCAAAAACAGAAACAAGGGGCCGGGCGGTGGCGCTGGAGGTAAGGTGCCTGCCTTACCTGCGCTAGCCTAGGAGACGGACCGCGGTTCGATTCCCCGGCGTCCCATATGGTCCCCCAAGCCAGGAGCGACTTCTGAGCGCATAGCCAGGAGTAACCCCTGAGCGTCACCGGGTGTGGCCCAAAAACCAAAAAAAAAAAAAAAAAAACAAAAAAACAAAAAAACAAAAAACAAAAAAAAAAACAGAAACAAAACAAACAAAAAAAGAAAGGTTTTCTTTTTCTCCTGGTAGGCAAATAATGTTTTTGCTGTCATTGTTTGGTTCGGGGCCATATCTGGTAGTGCTCAGGACTTAATTCCTGGCCCTGTGCTCACAGATCACACTTGGTGGTGCTTTGTGGACTATTTGGGGTGCTGGGGATCAAACCCAGGTTGGCCAAGTACAAGGCAAGTGTCCTGCCCACTGTACAACCACTTTGGTCCCTGGTAGGTAAATAATGGTACTCATATCTTTTTTTTTTTTTTTTGGGCCACACCCTGTGACGCTCAGGGGTTACTCCTGGCTATGCGCTCAGAAGTTGCTCCTGGCTTCTTGGGGGACCATATGGGACGCCGGGGGATCGAACCGCGGTCCGTCCTAGGCTAGCGCAGGCAAGGTGGTACTCATATCTTGGCTTGTGTTTTGGAGTCATACCCAGCATGGTTTAGGGGACATTTGGGTATCTTCTGGTGGTGTTCAGGAACTCATAGGCAACCAAGGATCAAACCTGAGCCTCCAACATGCAAAGTATGTACTTACCCTGATAAATTAGCTCTCTTGAGCATGTAGTTTATCATCTAAACCCAACAGGGGTTGAGTACTGAACAGGAGGCTGGATTGCAAAAATAGTAAAGCACCTGCAACTTTTGTTTTATCTCATTCCAAGAGTAGAACTCTGGGGGAAAAAACTCAGAAATTATTGGAAGGAGTCGGAGTGATAGCACAGTAGTAATGTGTTTGCCTTGCATGCGGCCAACACAAGACACACCTTAGTTTGAATCCCGACATCTCAAGCCTGCCAGGAGTAACCCCTGAGCACTGTCAGGTGTGGACACCCCCCAAAAAAAAGAAAGAAAAGAAAAGAAAAAGAAACTAATGGAACCCCTCTCTATTTTCCTATATTAGGTTCCTAATTCTAATCCATGTCTTTGAGACTGCCAGGATGTATGATCTGCTTTTCAAAGGTTTCCCAGTGAAACTTTGAATCGTTCATATGTAGAATTCTAGAATCTGGCAAATAATCTTTCAAGAGAAACTGGTTGTTGTTTTCTATCAAGGCTTTCTGGCTTCTTATCTTCAACACAGCTCTCAGCCAGTATCCAGTTCTGGTTCTTAGAACCCTGCTCATACCTCGTACAACTGAAAAAAGAGGCCACAAAAGTTTGCTCACCTCCCTGAGCTAAATCCTAGTTTACCTTTACTCTTGGGGTTCAATCCTTCAAGGTTTCAATTCAAATCATAATATGGACCCTACCCTTGGAAGAATTTGGTTGTAACACAGCATGTAATTCAAGTCTTAAATCTCTAGACAAAAGCAGCTACAAGGCAAGGTTCACCTCTCACAAATCTTACCTTATTCCTAGATCCTAATCAATGTGTGTGTGTGTGTGTGTGTGTGTGTGTGTGTGTGTGTGTGTGTGTTTACTACTGGTTTTGTGCTCAGGGATCAGTCCTGGCAAGGTTTTCCTTCTCTTGCCATTAGAGGAGTCAATGAGATAGACACTGGCAAGAAGAACTGAGTTCATTGTTAACCATCTTCCATGGCCCACCCTGTGTATTTACCCCTAAGCAGGGACTTTTATTTAGAAATCTCTGATGCTGGAGTAGAAGAGAGAATATAGAAATTAAGGCTCTTGGGGGTCGGAGAGATAGCATGGAGGTAAGGTGTTTGCCTTGAATGCAGAAGGTCTGTGGTTCGAATCCCGGCATTCCATATGGTACCCCAAGCCTGCCAGGGAAGGTTTCTGAGCCTAGAGCCAGGAGTGACCACTGAGCACTGCAGAGTGCGATCCAAAAAACATAAAAACAAAAATACAAAAAAAAAAAAGAAAAGAAAAGAAAAAGAAAAAGAAATTAAGCCTCTTACTTAGCATGCAGCCTAATTGGGGTTAGTCACAGTACTCTATATGGTTTCCTGAGTAATCCCCAAGTAAAGAACCAAAAATAGCTGGTTTCGTCCCAAAACAAAAACAAAGACAAAACAAACAAAAAAGAAACAAGAAGAAAAATCTTCACAGTAGGACTGCCATGAAAACAAATACTACCCAAGCTAAAAGACTTTCTCCAGAAAAAAGGCCCTAGAAGCCCCTGTGTACTTGTGGCTATCTATTTGCCACTACAATTTATAACACTATTTGCCAGAGACCAGAGAGACAAAAAATGCAGCAAAGGAGGCAGGCGAGAAATAAACCTCATTAAAAAAAAAAATCCAGGGGCCGGAGAGATAGCATGGAGGTAAAGCGTTTGCCTTTCATGCAGGAGGTCATCGGTTCAAATCCCGGTGTCCCATATGGTCCCCTGTGCCTGCCGGGAGCAATTTCTGAGCCTGGAGCCAGGAATAACCCCTGAGCACTGCCTGGTGTGACCCAAAAAAAAAAAAAAAAAAAAAAAAATCCCTACCCCTAACCCCATGGGTTGCTCCCCAGCCTGAGTCTTCGAGTATACTTTTCTTTGGCAACTTCTACGGCTTAACCTTGTCTGGAGGATCTTGGCTGAATTCCTTCCTCCCACAAGACAAGAACTAAAGAATCAGGGGCAGCACCCCCACTACTGATGACACTATTAATTTTTGGGAGCATTACAAGATACTTTAAAATATTTTTGCTCCTTATTTTTTTTAGTTCTAGACACACAATTTCTATTCAATCTCGATACTACTAATCCTAGTAATATCACTTTTCTTCTCGTTAGTGTTTTTGCCACACCCAGCAATGCTCAGGGGTTACTCGGCTCTGCACTCAGGAATTAATCCTAGCAGTGCTTGGGGAACCATATTATGATAATAAGGATCAAAACTGGGTCAGGCATGTGCAAGAAAAGCATCCTAACTGCTGTAATATCTGTCTCCCTAATACTACCAGTTTTGATGTTTTAAGAAAACAATCCCAAATGCAGAGAAACCATGATGAAGAGAAACCAAAATCTGGTGTTTGGTTTTATTTTGTTTTGTTTTATTGTTTGGGCCACACTGACAGCACTCCTGGCTCTGTGCTCAGAAATTGCTTTTGGTGGGGTCAGAGAGATAGCATGGAGGTAAGGCATTTGCCTTGCATGTGGAAGGACGGTAGTTCAAATCCCGGCATCCCAGATGGTCCTCTGAGTTTGCCAGGAGCGATTTCTGAGTGTAGAGCCAGGAGGAACCTCTGAGTGCTGCTGGGTGTGACCCAAAAACCAAAAAAAAAAAAAAAAAAAAAAAAAAGGAAAGAAAGAAATTGCTCCTGGCAGGTTCAGGGGACCATATGGGATGCTGGGGATCAAACCCAGGCCTGTCCTGGGTCAACCAGGACAAATGCCTTACCACTGTGCTGTCACTCTGGCCCCAAAATCTGGTGCTAGAGTCACAACAGGTGGTGCTCAGGAGCTACTCCTGGCTCTGTGCTGGGGATACAGCTGTTGCTCTTTGATGTGTCTGTGACCATGTGTTGAGGAATAGATTTCAACCTTCCCATACAAAGTATCTCAAGAAACTAAGGTTTAAGAAAGAAAATGTCATAAAAAAAATTAAGCATTTTTTTTTAAATTAAGCATTTTTAGACTCAGAAAAAAATGCATTTTCAAGTAAGATAATCATAGGGGTCGGAGCGAATAGAATAGTGTAGGGCATTTGCCTTGCACACAGCTGACCTGGGACAGACCCGGGCTCAATTTCCCTCATCCCATGTAGTCCTCATCCCAGAGCCTGCCAGGAGCAATTTCTGAGCACAGAGCCAGGAATAACTCCTGAGCACCACTGGGTGTGCCCCCTCAAAAAAAAAAAAAAAAAAAGACAAAAACAAAACAAACAAGTAAGATAACCATAAAAATGATGCTAAATTGTGCTCTGCTCCTGTTCTCTTTAAAGAAAAATTAAATGGGGGCTGGAGAGATAGCATGGAGGTAAGGCGTTTGCCTTTCATGCAGAAGGTCATATCCAGTGGTACTCAGGACTAACTACTGGCTCTGTAGTTGGAATCATTCCTGATAGGGCTCCAAAATGAAATGGGGTGCTGGAGATTGAACCTTGGTTGGCCGCATATAATGCAAGCACCTTACCTACTGTACCATATTTCTGGTCCAATGTAAAGTATTAAAAAGCATATTTATTTTGACTTAATATCTTAAAACAGTATATTTCTCACATTACCATATGATGTTAACAAGTCTTCCTGTGAGGGCTATAGTGAAAATCAGTTTACGTTTCTTATTAGGCATATTTGCTTTTTTTGGAGACACATATGCATATAAGAGATCACGAGGAGGTCTCAGTAAAGTCAGATACTTATCTTTAACTGTTTCAAATATATCTTTTTTTTTTTTTTTTTTTTGGTTTTTGGGTCACACCCAGCGGTGCTCAGGGGTTACTCCTGGCTGTCTGCTCAGAAATAGCTCCTGGCAGGCACAGGGGACCATATGGGACACCGGGATTCGAACCAACCACCTTTGGTCCTGGATCGGCTGCTTGCAAGGCAAACGCCGTTGTGCTATCTCTCCGGGCCCTTTCAAATATATCTTGTCATGGAATCGTTTTTTTTTTTTTTTGATTTTTGGGCCACACCCGGTGATACTCAGGGGTTACTCCTGGCTCTCTGCTCAGAAAGAGTTCCTGGCAGGCACGGGGGACCATATGGGACACCGGGATTCGAACCAACCACCTTAGGTCCTGGATAGGCTGCTTGCAAGGCAAAAGCCACTGTGTTATCTCTCCAGCCCTGTCATGGAATCTTTTTATCTTTGACTCCACCCCCCAGCATTGCCTGTCACCTAATTTAAGAAAGGTGGGTTGGACAAAAGGAAATAATTCAAATAATTTTGGGGATTTATGTCATTAGACTTGATTATATAAACCCACTTTATTAAAGCAGGAAAAAAAGGAACTTTTCTGTGGGCTTCAGGGGCCAGAGAGATAGCAAGGAGGTAAGGTGTTTGCCTTTCATGCAGGACAGTGGTTCGAATCCTGGCATCCTATATGGTCCCCCTGTGCCTGCCAGGGGCAATTTTCTGAGCATGGAGCCAGGAGTAACCCCTGAGCGCTGCTGGGTGTGACCCAAAAACCAAAAACCAAACAAACAAATAAAATAAAATAAAAGTTAGCTTCATTAAACTATAATTTCCTTTAAATTTTCTGATATAGGGTAGCAGAAAGAATATGAGCTTTATAACAAAACAGTGAGAATTAAACCCTGTCTTTACTATCATGGGCATATTTTTCTTTTTTGGGGGGCATATTTTTCTTTCTTAGTGATACTTTTTGTTTTTTTCATTATGGGTGGGGGAACTATACCTGGTGGTACTCAAGATCAAGTCTGGGTGCCTTGGATCAAACATGGGTCAGCTGCATGCCTGCTGCACTCTCTCTGGTCTCTAGTGCTATTTTCTTTCTTTTCTTTTCTTTTCTTTTTTTTTTTTTTGTTTTTGGGCCACACCCAGTAACGCTCAGGGGTTACTCCTGGCTATGTGCTCAGAAGTTTCTCCTGGCTTGGGGGACCATATGGGACACCGGGGGACCGAACCGCGGTCTGTCCAAGGCTAGTGCAGGCAAGGCAGGCACCTTACCTTTAGCGCCACCGCCCGGCCCCTCTTTACTTTTCTTTTCTTTTTTTTTTTTTTTTTTTTTTTTTTTTTTGTGGTTTTTGGGTCACACCCGGCAGTGCTCAGGGGTTATTCCTGGCTCCAGGCTCAGAAATTGCTCCTGGCAGGCACGGGAGGACCATATATGGGACGCTGGGATTCGAACCGATGACCTCCTGCATGAGAGGCAAACGCCTTACCTCCATGCTATCTCTCCGGCCCCTCTTTTTTTTTTTTTTTTTTTTTTTTGGTTTTTTGGTGTTTTGGGTCACACCTGGCTGCGCTCAGCTCAGGGGTTACTCCTGGCTCTGAGCTCAGAAATCACCCCTTTAAGCAAATGCCTTACCTTTGTGTTATCGCTTTGGCCCCTCTAGTGCTATTTTCTCATGTGTGAAGTAGGTTTATGAACTTTAAAAATACTACTTTAGAGGTAGGGTGTTTGCCTTGCACATGGCAACCTTGGACAGACTCTGGTTCGATTCCTGGCATCCCATAATGTCCCCTGAGCCTGCTAGGAGTGATTTCTGAGCACAGAGCCAAGAGTAACCCCTGAGAGCTGCTGGGTGTGACCCCAAAACAAACAAAACAAAACAAAACAAAAAACAACTAAAAAACAAACTACTTTAGAGGCTGGAGAAACAGCACAATGAGTAGGGTGCTTGCATTACATGTGATTGGTATGTTTGGTATTTCATAAGAATAGCAGATGGGGGCCCGAGAGATAGCACAGCGGCGTTTGCCTTGCAAGCAGCCGATCCAGGACCAAAGGTGGTTGGTTCGAATCCCGGTGTCCCATATGGTCCCCCGTGCCTGCCAGGAGCTATTTCTGAGCAGACAGCCAGGAGTAACCCCGAGCACCGCCGGGTGTGGCCCAAAAACCAAAAAAAAAAAAAAAAAAGAATAGCAGATGGGAAGAACATATAAAGGTCAAAGATAGTGTATACAACCCTCCGGTTCGATCACTGGCTCCACACTATCCAAGGTTACTCCTTAGTATAGAGCCATGAGTAACCCTTCAGCACATCTGGATGAGATCCAGTCTCCATTCCGTCACATACACACAGACACAAATATTATGTTTGAGCCCTAATAAGGATTCTTTACTAATTCAACTTTTGTGTCTTATATATGGTAGTGATGGATTTTAAACCAGGACTCTCATAAACAAAGTCTGTGTTCCAGCTCTTTGAGCCACTTCCATGGCCTATTTTTTATTTTCTTAGAACTCTTGAGAAGTTCTGAGAGTCCCCATCTTATGTTCCTATAACACCCGTTATTGTAATGTTTATCTCATGGTACTGCAATTATTCATGACTTTTCTTTTCATTGTAGATTCATATGTTCAAGATGTCTTATTCCCTGTGACAACTCCCTCCCAGTATTAATGCCTGGGGAGACCCACTTAATAACTGTAAGACTGTTGTAATCATTGGGACTCACAATGAGTATAAAAAATATAATTCTGAGAGAAAATATTTTTTTTTTTTTTTTTTTGGTTTTTGGGTCACACCTGGCAGTGCTCAGGGGTTATTCCTGGCTCCAGGCTCAGAAATTGCTCCTGGCAGGCACAGGGGACCATATGGGGCGCCGGGATTCGAACCGATGACCTCCTGCATGAAAGGCAAACGCCTTACCTCCATGCTATCTCTCCGGCCCCAGAAAATATTTTAATACAATTTATACTATGATATTAACAACATAGAGCTAAGGTTACTTATTCTCAAACACTTAAGATATACATGCTATGGAGTTCAATTACTACTCAAAATCTTAGACTGATACAGTGATTTTTCTTGAGATATCTCCAAGCATTAGACTAGAAATTAAATAACAAATATACTTACATGATTTTAGTTTTCTCACTCAGTAAATGATTGCACTTATTCCAAGGATATGTTCTAGACAGAATGTCTATATAAAGAACACTTTTTTTTTTTTTTTGGTTTTTGGGCCACACCCAGCGGTGCTCAGGGGTTACTCCTGGCTGTCTGCTCAGAAATAGCTCCTGGCAGGCACGGGGGACCATATGGGACACCGGGATTCGAACCAACCACCTTTGGTCCTGGATCGGCTGCTTGCAAGGCAAACGCCGCTGTGCTATCTCTCCGGGCCCTATAAAGAACACTTTTATATTTAGAGATACTCAATAGTACATTTGCTTAAAGTAAATACGTTAACAAATTTCTCTATTTTTTGACAGTAAGAATGCTCTCATACTAATCTGTATTATATGATTTCATTTCTGAATATTGGATTTTTCAGAGTATGAACACTTTTATTAACTTTGTTTTATCGAAATACTAAAAGATCTTGGGCTAGAGAGATAGCACAGTGGAAGGGCATTTGCTTTGTAGGCAATTAATCCAGGATGGACAATGGTTCGAATCCCGGCATCCCATATGATCCCCCGTGCCTGCTAGGAGCAATTTCTGAGCACAGAGCCAGGAGTAACCTCTGAGTGCCACCGGGTGTGACCCAAATACCAAAACAAAAACAAAAACAAAAAACAAAAAAAAAGAACCTAAAAAATCCAGCACAACTCTAAGGTCAAATAACTTTTACTTTTCAAAGGTAATTATTAGTAATAGGAAGTAAATATTATATAGTATTATGATACCTATTAATACAGGTTTTTTTCCTATAAACTAGAAAGTATAAGATACTTACTATTATTTTCTTACAGTCCTTTCCTCTGCACAGTTCTGTATAGGTAGAATATTGCACATATATAATCCAGCTTCCAACAAAAACCACCAACCAGGAAAAAAAGAGATATTTCATCCGCACATAAGAGAAGCGAGTCTGTGAGTAGAAGAACACATAACAATAATTCATTCAGCTCTAAGTCAGCATTCACAGTCCTAGAACATGATTTCCCTTCTTGGAAGAACTCAATATATATTCTAGGCTTTCATATGGCAATTCTCCTAGAACAAAGTGCACTTTGACTGAGTCCGAACAGCACTGGCTTTAGAAGAGGAGAGGAAGCGCTTTGGTCCTGCCAAGGAAAGGGAACAAAATACCCTTTAAAATGTATAAATTTTCAAAACCCACCCGCATGGACAGGAGCACGTGCACCAAGCTGCCCAGAGTCCCCTAATGATCAGGTAGAGAGATAAACTCTCCGTTTCCTGTGAGCTTACAGAAGACGGTTTGAGAGAATAATCTGAAGGCTCTTTATGGATAATTGTGACAAATAATTTGGTTAGAAGGTCTCCAAGTGAGACATAGCCAGAATAATTATTAAACTTCACCTTGATTCTTATTTCAAAGCTTTATGCTCCTCCGATTCACCTAACCAAATACTTCACTTAATACTCTGGAAACTTGAAGAAATGTTACAATTATTAAAGGAAAAATGATTGGAAAAGGGTTGAGATAAAGAATAAATTATTCCTTGCATGTCCGCTTGTAAAGCCACACAATAGGCTCCTCTCTGCATTGTTAGTGGGCACCGTGCTCTGGTATCTAATTGCAATGTGGGCTACTTGGTTGTTTCTTTTTTTCATCAACCACATAATCAGGAGGTTTAATCTTCAAAAGTGCCTGGAGATCAAGATAATTTAACATTTATTTTATGAGCCTGGAACTCCCATGGCTTTATAAACAGTAGAATTCAGGACGGCAGCAAGAACTAAGCAAAATAAATGAAAACTATATGAAACAAACAATGAAAAGCTGGTTTTGCTTTTACAGTCACAAGCCAGTTTCTCACACTGGGCAACAGTAGGATACTGTGAGCACTGGGAGCATGCAAAGAAAGCATAAAGAGATGAAAGAGGCGGCATGCACCTGTCGAAGACTTTGTGAGCCAAGGGAAAAGAAACTCAGAAAACACTGTATTCCGCTGGCTCTTCCTGCAGTTGAGGTATCTGCCTATGACTTAACAAAGGGTGAATCACAGCACCAAGTAATCTGAGGACATTGAATTCACAGTTACATGATAAAATTCGGAAAGAATTCCAAGTGAAATCACATAACAGACACTGGAGCGTATACCACGGGGGTTTGGTTGTTTGAAAGACATTTAAGATTGCTTGTTCTTAATAAGAGATCTGTTCATCAGAAAGAAATTGATATTTCTACGAAATTGATATACTACGATGGGGCTTAAATGACACAAATTCTATAGAACACAAGTACATTGATTAGGCACTTAGAAAACACTCAACAAATGTTAGCTAAGTCAATCTTCAAAAAAACACTCAGCAAAAAAGCCAATAGTGTTGTCATTATGATCTGGTCATTCCGGTCTCCCTGGACTTGCCAAAAAGAAAACTGAATCTGAATCTGATCAAGCCAACTACCCTTTTACAGGAAATACAAGAGACAGCAAACATAAGCAACACTTTTAGGATATAATCACTAAACTCCAGACTGTAGGAAATGCTGCCAGCCTGTAAGAAAAAAAATCCTGTGTCTTTAATAAGAAGAGAGATAATACAGTAGTGCTGGGCTTGCCTTGTACATGCTGACCAGGGTTCAATTCCCTGGGACTCCATATAGTTCCCTGAGCCTATCAAGAATGATTCCCAAATGCAGATGTGTGTGGCCCAACTACCTCAAATAAATAAGGAGAAAATAAAAAATATAATACAATCTAAAGATTAGAATAGTTAAATATTTACTAAGTCTTTTTTTTGGGGGGGGGGTTGGGTCACACCCAGCAGCTCTCAGGGTTCCTCCTGGCTATATGCTCAGAAATCGCTCCTGGCAGGCTCAAAGGATCATATGGGATGCCGGGATTCGAACCACCATCCTTCTGCAAGGCAAATGCCCTACCGCCATGCTATCTCTCCGACCCCAATACTTCTTAATAATATAAATATATATCATAACAATCTGCACATCTTTTTTGAATCATTCAAATGAATACAAAGGTAGGAGACAATTAAAGACAATCTGAAGGACAGGATACCTAGTATAGTAAGAAATTATTCTAAATTTTCCATTTTCCATTTTCATTATAATGTTTAAAGAAGAGTCCTAATCTCTTAGATATTAAAATGTTTATAAATAAAGTGATATATCTAGCATTTACAAGATAATAAAGCAAAATAAAAGTATGTGGAGTTTAGCTGAAACAAGACTGGACTGAAGAGACAATAAGATGCTTGCTAGCATGCAATTAACCCCGTTGGAGCATGACATTACATATGGTCCCCAACCACCACCAAGGGTAACTCCTTAGCACAGAGCCAGAGCAGCCCTTGAGCATAACTGAGTATGGCCGCAAACCCCCAAACAAGCAAGACTGACCAAGAATGAATAATTATTCAAGCTGTGGGGCTGGAGAGATAGCACAGCGGTAGGGCGTTTGCCTTGCACGAAGCCAACCAGGGGAGATCGTGGATGGAATCCTGGCATCCAATATGGTCCCCTGTGCCTGCAAGAGCAATTTCTGGTTTTTTTTTTTTTTTTTTTTTTTTTTTTTTTTGTTGTTTGTTTTTGGGTCACACCCTGTGACGCTCAGGGGTTACTCCTGGCTATGAGCTCAGAAGTTGCTCCTGGCTTCTTGGGGGACCATATGGGACGCCGGGGGATCGAACCGCGGTCCATCCTAGGCTAGCGCAGGCAAGGCAGGCACCTTACCTCCAGCGCCACCGCCCGGCCCCAAGAGCAATTTCTGAGCACAGAGCCATGAGTAACCCCTAAGCGCCACTGGGTCTGACCCAACCCCCCCCAAAAAAAAATTTCAAGCTGGATGATGGGTGTATAGCTTTTTTTGGTCTGTCCCTACTGATCTGGAATCTTTATGGCACAATAGCAAGACATTCATTCAGTGGCTTACCATGTGTCAGGTTCTGTTACAGTACATCTCAGTCATAGAAAGAGATTACGAATCTATTGTACAAAATCATTTTAGAGTTTTGCCTTCAAGGTCCAGAATATGGCATGGTTTTACTCTTAGAAGTGGAATCTTATAGTAACAGTCAGTAATAGTTCTTGTAATTTTTCTGAGACAAGGCTTTAATATTCTTTTTAAATATTTTTGGGCCACACCCAGTGATGTACAGGGATAACTCTTGGCAGTACTTGGGGTATCTGGGGGGGGCAGTGATAGAACCCAGGTCAGCTACATGCAAGGCAAGTACCCTACCCACAGTACTATCACTATGCCCTTAAATTCCTGAGACACTTTAAAACAAGGATAAATCTCAAGAAGAACTGGAGATTTTATAGTTTTCCCTGTCCCTTCCCTGTGCTCTGTGGCAGATATCAATAATGTGAGTAGGGAAAACAATGCAGATCAGGTGAGCAGGGTTTTCTCCTAGTGTGCAGGGTTTGGTTCTTCTGTACCTTCTGATACTCCATCTCAAGAAAACTAGACATAGGGTCAGAGAGATATTTTCCTTGTATGCAGCCAATCCAGGCTCAATACCCAGCATCATACAGGATTCCTTCAAGCCCACTAAGAATAATTCCTGAGTGCAGAGCAGAAGTTACCCTTGAGCATTGCTAGATGTGGCCCAAAGAGAAAAAAAAAATCTAGATGTGTTGGTTGGGGCCAAAGAGATAGCAGAGGGGTTCAATAAAGTGCATGCCTTGCAGCTGACCTGAGTTTGCCAAAAGTGGTGATATAGACAAACAAACCTGTCCCCCCAGATCACACTCACCCATCGCAAATCTAGAGAGGCTGTCTTTGGAGTCATCAATAATTTTTATTCAGGTCAACAGAGATGCCATACAATGTTTACATAAAGTTTAACTGATACTGGCAGCTAATATTTCTATATATTCCCTTCTCCTGCCCATCTAACTTGATCACATTTTAAATAATTTTGGTTCTCTAGGCCTCTCAGATCACTACATTTTTCTATTTCCTCTGACATATGTTTAAAATGAAAAACATCCTGCAAACTGGCTTGCTGTCAAGAGCCTACTATGATGGAGAATGCCAAACATTTGGGAAAGGAAGTTAGATTAATGGCATTCCCAGCAGGGCATTGGGCATCACCTGTTGTCGACATAATGATAGAAGAAGTAAAGCACATTTTTTTATTCCAGCACACCATGGGAAATTATTGTGATTTGGGGATTGCAAAAATAGCTAAAGGACCTTCTTGTGTCCTTTAATAGCTGCATATTCCTGCTGCTTCACATTTTAAAAATTATAATGGAAGGAAAACAACCATAAATGACATCTAAACTATTAGGTAACTTTATCTCTTTGTATGTCAGTATTTACACTGAAATATTTCTAGTGATCTGTTCTGTCCCAGAAAATCTGCTCCTTAAGAATATCATGATTGGGGCCGGAGAGATAGCATGGAGGTAAGGCGTTTGCCTTTCATGCAGGAGGTCATCGGTTCGAATCCCGGCGCCCCATATGGTCCCCTGTGCCTGCCAGGAGCAATTTCTGAGCCTGGAGCCAGGAATAACCCCTGAGCACTGCCAGGTGTGACCCAAAAAACAAAAAACAAACAAACAAAAAAAAGAATATCATGATTGTTGTTTCTGCCTTTCTTATTTTATGCTGAACTATCGAAAATCCTTCCTAGCATTTTTTAAAACTCTGCTGGTTTGGTGGTTACCTACTAATATCACACTATTTCACTTCAAATTATGCTCCTTAAAAGTATGGTAGGAATTTGATTAAATATACTGTGGTAGTAATTTCAACTAGAGTATAATTTGCCCCTTAAGGGACAATTGGTGCAGGCAAGAGACATTTTTTTTTGTCTTGCTCCCAGGATATTGTGTACTGACGCCAGACCTGCTGCTAAACTGCTAAAGCTTCGGAAAGCCTTTGTGCAACCAAGGATTATCTGGCCCCAGATGCCTACGGTGCTAAGGGTAAGAATCCTGTGTTATGAGAAAAATGAATTTAAAAAAAGTGTGGAGTTGAAAGCATCAAATTTGTATGATATCATCATTTTATTTTAATTTAGTCTTTCAGGCATAAACTACTACCCATTTAAAAAAAATACAATAAAAGATTAGGGAAATAATTCAAGCACCAAGTATAGAGTTCAATTCATTCCTCACATCTGACCTGGTCTCCAGATCACCACTGGCTTATTCCCAGTAGCCTCTGCCACTCCCAGACCTAGCTAGGAAGCATTGTACCACTGTGTTCTCCCACCCTCTTTGCCCCTCAGCCTGCCAGTTTAACAGGCTCATTTACAGTTTAGATTATTTGGGTCTTTTGGTTCCACTGTTGTTGACTTTGGATTGGGTATTTAGTTCTGTCCCTTTGTTATTGCTTTTTTTGCTTTAGTTCTTGTATTTGTTTTGGGGCCACACTGAGCTATATAGTCAAGGCTAACTCTATGCTCAGGGATCACTGTTTTTTGCTTTGTTTTGTTTTTCTGTGGCAGGGATCAAAGCCTCACATATGCAAAGTGAGTGCTCCAAAACTAAACCACATCCTTGTCATGCTATTTGGTTTTGTAAATAAAGTTTTACTGGAGCATAGCCAATACCCCCATCCTAGATGTAATGTATTGTCCGTGGCTGCTTTGATGTCATAAGTGGTAGAGATGAGTGGCTACAAAAGAGACCACAGAGCCAGCAAAGTAAACAATATTTACTATCTTGCTCTTTACAGAAGCTGAATGTTGACCCTTGGCTTGCATATACCATTCCCACTTGCTTCTCTGAAGTTGGGCTTAGCATGTACCTCTTAGTACATGCAATCTCTCTGTCCAAATCACTGATTGTTCAACTGTACTTACTTTACCTTTTTGACATTCCATTTGGGAAATTAGTTTGTGTTTCATATCTTTAACTATGACCTTGGTCTTATTTTATTTTAACTTTTTTCTACTTTTAATATGATACTCTGATTTACCAAGTTGTTAACGATACAGTCGCTTAAAGTACTAACTGTTCAAACACCAATCCCACACCAGTGTGATCTTCCTTTTGCCAGTGTCACCAATCTCCCACCCACCTTCAGAGCCTGTCTCCATGCAGGCACAAACAAATTTACTTTATATTGCTTATTTCAACACAAAAGCAAAAGAAATTAGATCAATATGGGTCAATTGGAAATAACTGTTATTTCTATGGTGTTACTAAAGTCAGTATTTAAGGATTTACTGGACTACTTGAGACTTCTGAGTTACTGTTTAAGCTGATTGAACTTAGTCGTTTACTATGCAACTTTTCCATACAGATTTCCTGTAATACTACTGCACTGGCATTGCTAAAAATACTGAGGTATTACACGGTTCAAGATTTATAGATCTGGGGCCGGGCGGTGGCGCAAGAGGTAAGGTGCCTTGCCTGCCTTGCCTGCGCTAGCCTTGGACGGACCACAGTTCGATCCCCCGGCGTCCCATATGGTCCCCCAAGCCAGGAGCAACTTCTGAGCGTTACTGGGTGTGGCCCAAAAACCAAAAAAAAAAAAAAAAAAAAGATTTATAGATCTGGGGCTGAAGATAGCACAACAGTAGGGTGTTTGCCTTGAATGCAGCTGATCCAAGACAGAAGTTGGTTTGAGTTTCGGCATCTCATATGGTCACCCAGCCTGCCAGGAGCAATTTCTGAGCACAGAGCCGGGAGTAACTCCTGAGCACCGCTGAGTATGACCCAAAAACCAAAAAAAAAATTTTTTTTTAGATTAAAACAAATTTGGTGGCTTGAAAATCTATTAAAGTTAAGTTTTGGAGCCGGACTGTTTTTCTTGCTCCTTTTTTTAAAAAGAAAAATTTAATTTTTGTCTTGGTGATTTATAATTTTATAATACCATCAATTGTATAGTTTCATGAATATACATTTCAACAGCACAGCCCCTTCTCCTTGCACCAGTGTCCATTTCTCTCCACCACTATTTGAAGTTCCCCTCTGTGCTCATCTCAACATCCCCCACTCCACCCATACCCACACCCATACCTTACACCCTCCCACACACATCCACACAGGTACTCATCTCTGCCATGGTAAGCTCAGTTCTATCAACCAATCCTTAGATAATATTGTTTTTGTTTTGTCCTTTTTATATACTCAATATTTAGTGTTAAAATTGGCCAAAGCTCAGATAAACCTAGACTAGTGGGAGTGTTAAATAAAGTTGGTAGATGATAACCTCAGGATTTCTAAATTTGAGAATTTCAGGGATGTGTCTAAGGAGTTTATTTTAGCATGATTATAGAAAAAAGAACAAATTAAGTTTTTGTTTTGTTTTGGTTTTGGTTTTTGGGCCACACCCGGCGGTGGTCAGGGGTTACTCCTGGCTATCTGCTCAGAAACAGCTCCTGGCAGGCACGGGGGTGGGTGGGGGGTGAGGGGGGTGGGGGGGTGGAGGGTGACACCACATGGGAGGCCATGATTCGAAACAACCACCTTAGGTCCTGGGTCGGCTGCTTGTAAGGCAAACACCGCTGTGCTATGTCTCCGGCCCCACAATTAAGTTTTAAAGTGTCCTTTTTGAGATAGGAATGACCTTGGTGAAATCCAGGTATCTTTAATGCTGTTATAGCTGAATACTTTAGGGTTTTTTTTTGGGGGGGGGAAAGAGTCAGGCCACACCCAGTGACGCTCAGAAGTTACTCCTGGCTATGAGCTTAGAAATTGCTCCTGGCTTGGGGGACCATATGGGACGCCGGGGGATAGAACCCACAGTCTGTCCTAGGTCAGCACTTGCAAGGCAAACGCCTTACCGCTTGCACCACAGCTCTGCCTCTGAATACTTTAAGTTTAACCTGTAGTGATTAGAAGCCTAGAGGAGAAGCCTTTCTGGCTAAGATGGGCTTTCTGGCTATGTGGGTCCAAATAATAAGAAATATGGCCTCATCACTGCCTTTATCAACTATAGAGATCATAGAAGTTATAAAACTATTCCTTCTTGAAGCCAGAGAGATAGCATGGAAGTAGGGCATTTGCCTTGCATACAGAAGGACATTTGTTCGAATCCCGGCATCCCATATGGTCCCCCAAACCTGCAAGGAGTGATTTCTGAGCGTAGAGCCAGGAGTAATCCCTAAAAGCCACCGGGTGTGACCCAAAACAACAACAACAACCCCCCCCCCAAAAAAAACAAAACTATTCCTTCTTGCAGTGAAAACCAACAACATCTCTTCTAGAAGATAGTAAAATGTTGTTGGTTGCAAACTGCCCAAAAAATCTGTTTGGAATGGTAAACTCCTATTTTGAAAGTATTACAAATCATGAAAACCAGATGTCCATCTCTAGTTTTGAAATTTCCCAGACAGGTGTTAGTCCAAAATTGTCTTTCCATTTATCTTTTAAATCCCAAAGAAGGCTAAAAATATGACAAAACATCTAGAAAAATGCTTCAGAGACAGATGTCAGCTATTTTTATCCTAGTAATTTTCTCTTAGAAGAAATTTGCCCCCAAAATGTAGCAGAATGGTTTCTAAATAAAAATCTTTTTTGCTGAAGGAGGGTGTTTGCCTTACATAGCCAACCAGGTTCAATACCCAGTGTCCCATATGGTCCCTGGAGCCTGCCAGGAGTAACCTCAGGATATAGCCCAAAAACGAAAGTGTTTTTTGTTTTGTTTTGTTTTTGTTTTTGGGCCATACCCAGTGGTGCTCAGGAGTGAATCCTAGCTATACACTCAGAAATCACTCCTGTCTTGGGGGACCATATGAAACACTAGGATTCGAACCACGATCCCTCCTGGATCAGCTGCATGCAAGACAAATCCCCTACCATTGTGCTATCACTCCAGCCCCAAAAACCAAAGTATTGAGTTTCTTTTCCACCTCCTACAAATCTTTAAAATTGAGTTATTAAGGGGCCGGTGAGGTGGCCCTAAAGGTAAGGTGTCTGCCTTGCAAGCGCTAGCCAAGGAAAGACCGTGGTTCGATCCCCTGGCATCCTATGTGGTCCCCCCCAAGCCAGGGGCAATTTCTGAGTGCTTAGCCAGGAGTAACTCCTGAGCATCAAATGGATGTGCCTCCCCCAAAAAAAACCCAAAATTGAGTTATTAATATGCAGATCACAATAAGGTCTTATCTGCTAAGAACTAACCCAGAGATCATATATTTGCAGCAGCACAGAAACAGTGACTATTCAGAGCTAAGAAGAGAGACCTTGTAGAGTACAGAGTTGAAATCTTAAAATTTTATAATCAAGGCCACAAATTTGAGATTCATCAGCTCAATCAGTCAGTAAGTCATGTGACCCTGGAAAAATGATTGAACTTCCCTGAGCTGTAGATGTTCTCAGCTATGGCAAAACTTGTTTCTTCATATATTGTTTCACTTTTTGTTTATTATCATTATTTGGTTTGGGGACCACAGCCAGCAGTGGTTGGGGCTTACTCCTCATTATTATTTAATTGTTGGCAGGAAGTAAGCAGAAAGATTGGATGATGAAAAGAAGAGTCTCCAATAAATAAGATAATAACAACAGATAAGGCACTTACTTGCCTTGCATGTGGCTGACCTGTTCCATCCCTTAGCACCACCAGGTCAGGAAGGGTATGCAGAGGAACAACAAACCCTCATTCCCCTGGACCCAAAGGGCAGAAGGAAAGGATGGGGTGTACACATATCTGTCAATGGGGAGTGAGTGTAGCTTCTATTTGTTTTAAAAGTGAAGAGGGGGAATGTTTAGAAGCAGGAAAAATACTTTAACCTAGGCTCCTTCTTCCATTTATTTTAAATTAGAAAGTGTTTCTAACAGGAGAAAATATCTGTATAAAACTTAAAGAAAATAAAGTAAAAAAGCAACTTTGAGGCTAGAGAAAAAGCTTAAGTGATGAATACATGTCTGGCATGCAGGCCATTCAATATGACACCCCTTAGTCCTGGCACCACATGATCTTTCCCAAGCATGGAGGGGTGGGATCAAAGAGACTCTTCAGCATGAAACCACAAGGAAGAACATCACCAGAACTGCCAGGTTTGACCTCCAACACTTCCAGCAGGTAAACACTTGCTTTGTGTGAGGCTAAACTGGGTTCAATCCTAGCATCCCATTTAGTCCCCCAACACCACCAGGAATGATTCCTAACCAGGAATAATGACTGAGCATTGCTGGCTGTGGTCCAAAAGCAACTCAGTATCTATCAGTAGATGTATAGAGATGTTATGTTTGCCATATTAATTTATTTCTCTCATTAGAAATAAAGTATTGGGGCCGGAGAAATAGCACAGCAGTGTTTGCCTTGCAAGCAGCCAATCCAGAACCTAAGGCGGTTGGTTCGAATCCCGGCATCCCATATGGTCCCCCGTGCCTGCCAGGAGTCATTTTTGAGCAGATAGCCAGGAGTAACCCCTGAGCACCGCCGGGTGTGGCCCAAAAACAAACAAACAAACAAACAAAAATAAAGTATTACAACCAGACCTAAAACCATTCTACATTCTTTTTTTTTTTTTTTTTTTTTTTTTTGGTTTTTGGGCCACACCCTGTGACGCTCAGGGGTTACTCCTGGCTATGCGCTCAGAAGTTGCTCCTGGCTTCTTGGGGGACCATATGGGACGCCGGGGGATCGAACCGCGGTCCGTCCTAGGCTAGCGCAGGCAAGGCAGGCACCTTACCTCCAGCGCCACCGCCCGGCCCCAACCATTCTACATTCTTAATCTTTCCCTTCATCCTTAAAAGAAATCTTATGGAAATTTGTTTCAACCATTCCCACTTATATTGGTGTGTTTTTAGTCAACGAAGAATCATGTTACAGATAATAGTCACAGTGCTCTGTGCTTTGTGCAACAAGGTACAAAGAGATTGTCAAATTCTCATATCACAGTGGCATGAACAAAGAAACATACACACTGGAAGTCCAATGGGTCTGGGCTGATTCTACCTTACATACACTGGGGCAAAGAGGATTTGCGGGGTGATTTCTGCGGTGTTGGGAGATGCTTTCTTCTGCTGTGACTACCCTTGAGAGAAAGTAATCCTTCCTTGTCCTTACAGCTGGTTTCTCACAGTGGACACCCAGGGGGCTGGGAAGTGGCTGGACTGGTCTTGCCATAACCTAAAGAATTCCCAATGAAGATAATCTAATTATATTTTGGAGTGGGAAGAGGTCACTCAGATTTCAACAATCACTTCAAGAAGTTAGATAAGGGCTGGACAGATAGTTAATCAACCAAGCTTGGGCTTTACATGCAAGGAATCAGATTCCATTCCCAGCATGCCCTGGCCTCTGAGAAGAGAACTCAGAAGTCCCTGAGTATTGCTAAGTCTGTGTCCAGCAAAATCAAAGGGGGAGAAAAAGGACAGGACAGTTTCTTTACAAGACTTTATAGATTTCATGGGGCAAAGCAAAGCAAGTCCATTACTTTAATTGGAACTTCATCAACACCCCCTCCCAAAAAAAAGAATCAATGAAAACAGTATAGCCAGAGTTATAAGCTATTTTAACATTTCCCTACCTTAGCAGAACTTTTTCTTTCTATGGTTTATGTAATTGAAGCAGGTGACTTTGCTTTCTTTGTACCAATGTAAATCATGAGTGGCCAGGAAACTCACAGTTAAGAGATGGTAGGAATTCTTCAACATGAATAAAGAACCAAAAGTGAGCTCTTCTATGTTCAAAGCTTTTATTGATTCAGAGCAAGTACATACTCAGATGGGCCAAGCATTCTTCATTCAACTTGTGGGAGTTTGAAAAATTTTATCAGTAATTTGCTCTTAAAATGCTTACCTCACCACAAATCCTTTATGCCACAAGGGGATTTAAATGGCTCTAAGTTATTCACCACAAAAATTGTAATTCAGTATTTCCTGAAATATGGTCTATTGATCTGATGTATCAGATTCAACACTTATTTGGGCCAGAGTGATAGATAGCACAGTAGTAGGGTGCTTGCCTTGCAAGTGGCCAACCTGGATGGACTCCAGTTCAATTCTCAGTATCCCATATGGTCCCCCGAACTTGCCAAGAACAATTTCTGAGTGCAGAGCCAGGAGTAACCTATGAGTAAGGCCAGGTGTGACCCAAAACAAAACAAACAAATAATAATAAAAAAAAAGAATAAGCACTTATAGTTTTATTTGAGGGGACTTCTTTTTTTTTTTTTTTTTTTTTTTTTTTGGTTTTTGGGCCACACCCTGTGACGCTCAGGGGTTACTCCTGGCTATGTGCTCAGAAGTCGCTCCTGGCTTGGGGGACCATATGGGACGCCGGGGGATCGAACCGCGGTCCATCCTAGGCTAGCGCAGGCAAGGCAGGCACCTTACCTCCAGCGCCACCGCCTGGCCCCTGAGGGGACTTCTTAAGCAGTGCTCAGAGAGCCTGGATCTACTCCTGACTGTGCAGACCAAATAGCTCACTGCTCAGGCCCCAACATACCAAAGGCCATCAGGGCCGTACTCAGTAGTGCTTGATAAGATGAGAGGGATGCAATATTCTGGGGATCAAATTTGGAGGCCCAATGCACACCAGGCCTTTAAGCTATCTCCCCAAAATCTGATAAAATGTTTTAAGTACACAGGACTGGAAATATAGTACAGCAGATAGGAAGGGTACTTTCCTTGCATATGGCTGACCTGGATTAGATCACTGGTAGCCCATATAGCCTCCGGAGCCCTGCCAGGAATGAGTTCTGAATGAAGAGCCAGGAAGGAGTAAGCCCTGAGCACTACTGGGTGATTCATACCAGAAAATAAAAAGCTTTAAATACAAAGTGACTGAACCTACCTTCCAAGCTTTCTGGGAAAATGTATTTTAAATCCCCCCTTCAGATCACTTATATCAAATTTAGGGGAAAGAGTAAAAATTAAAAAAAAGAATGTCTCATTCAAGGTTCCTTACATTCCAATAATTTATTAATGAATACTCCATTAAAAAGGGCTACTATATTTAAAGGTAATAAGCTATAGCTATAAAAATTTTGAACTAGGGGCCAGAGAGATAACAGCCGACTAGGGACAGACCCAGGTTTGATTCCCAGCATCCCATATAGTCCCCTGGGTCTGCCAGGAGTGATCTGAGCACTGGAGGAACCTCTGAGCGCTACCGGGTGTGACTCAAAAACCCAAAACCACCCCCCCAAAAAAAAGAACTCCAATGACTAGCACAGAAGTGAATATGTAATAATAAAAAATAATTCGGGCTGGAGCAATAGTCCAGTGGGTAGGGCGTTTGCCTTGCATGTAGTAAACCTGAATTTAATACCTGGTGTCCCATGTGGTCCCTCAAGCACTCCCACAAATGACCCCTGAGCTCAGAGCATGAAGTAACTCCTGAGTACTGCTTGTGTGGCCCAAAAACAAAAGAAAAAGAAAAAGTCTTTCTCTCCATTTTTTCTGCATATAGATAAGCTGTATATAATTAATTTTGTATTTTTCCTCTTCTGAGTTATTCCTGTAGATTGCTTCTCAGAATAAAGCACCTAAGTCACAGGTTTCTAAACTTATTAGGCCTACTGACACCCCTCCTTTCAGAAATAAAATTTAGCACTCCCGGAGCCAGAGAGGTGGCGCTAGAGGTAAGGTGTCAGCCTTGCAAATGCTAGCCAAGGAAGGACCGGGTTCGATTCCCCGGCGTTCCAGCGTTCCATATGGTCCCCCCAAGCCAGGGACAATTTCTGAGTGCTTAGCCAGGAGTAACCCCTGAGCATCAAACGGGTGTGGCCCAAAAAGCCAAAAAAAAAAAAATTTAGCACTCCCCTGGAAATCCATTTTCTTTAAGTGAACAAACCAAAAGCATCCCTGTGGATACCCAAGGCAACTTAGGGTCTTGGTTTACAGGTGATTTCTGACCCCCTTCCACTTCCCCAAAGGATATATGGCCAACTTTGAGAAATACTGTACTTAGATCATAAAATACAAACGTTTTTAAGGGAGAGGTATTTTTCAAGCACAGCTCAGTGGGCCACTCTCCATGATATTTTGCTAACAGGGCCAGACAGTTCAATGCTAGGGCCCAAGAAAGTGAGGGGCCACATTGTGCAGGGAAATAACAGGGTCCTTGGCATGCAAATCAGGCAGCTCTGACCCCTGGGCCATCTCCCAGACCCAGTAAGAACATTTTTATGGCCGCTTTCAAATTATTATTTACTTTTCAGTACTAAGCTACCCCTGTGCTCTAAGTATATGCGTATCTATATATACACATAGGTTAATTCAACAGAACTGAAGTGAGATTTCATTATGAAGTGCAATTCATCCAATGGAGTCATCTTTACTTTTAAATTTTTATTTTGTAAAATAGAAAATGTTCATTGCCAAGTTCCATTTTATCTGAGAATCTGCAGCATCGTTTCATCATCTATAGCTCTCTTCTGAGTCACTCCTCCGGTTACCCAGTGTCACCCTAAGATTTCTGTGCTACTTTCTTTCATGTTCTCCACATACATTAGAGCATTTGTAAAATACAGACAGAATACAAATGGTTTCTCCATCTTCTCATTTCCTCTGTGTGTGTGTGAGTGTGTGTGTGTGTGTGTGTGTGTGTGTGTGTGCATACACGTAAGTGCATGCACAGTGCTGCAGACTGAACCCAGGAGCTCACACATATAGGATGAGTCCTCTTATATCCTTGCGTCTCCCATGCTTTCTTAGGAGAACTGAGCAAAATAAATCACCCCCTAAATTTCAGCTTACCCTAAAATGTGTTACATATGGTATTTTTTTTGGGGGGGGGTAGGGATTGGGTCACACCTGGCAGCATTCAGGGGCTACTCCTGGCTCTACGCTCAGAAATTGCTCCTGGCAGGCTCGGGGGACCATATGGGATGCCGAGATTCGAACCACCGTCCTTCTGCACGCAAGGCAAACACCCTATCTCCAATCTATCTCTCCGGCCCCTGTTACATGTGTTTTTTTTGTATTCGTTTTTGGTTTTTTGGGTCACATCCGGCATCACTCAGGGGACACTCCTGTCAGGCCAGGGGACCATATTGGATGCCGGGATTCGAACCACTGACCTTCTGCATGCAAGGCAAATGCCTTACCTCCATGCTATCTGTCCGGCCTGTTACATGTGTTTTTATAATAAAAGGCTCTAGGGCAGGAGAAATGGCGCAGCAGTAGGGTGTTGCCTTGCAAGCAGCCAATCCAGGACCAACAGTGGTTCGAATCCCGGCATCCCATATGGTCCCCTGTGACTGCCAGGAGCGATTTCTGAGCTCAAAGCCAGGCGTAACCCCTGAGCGCCGCCAGGTGTGGCCCAAAAACCAAAAAAAAAAAAAAAAAAAAAAAAAGACTCTAAGGGCTGAGGAAATGTTTTGATGCCAAGGACTGTTTAGGACTGTTTGGATATTCATAATATTATTTGCAGGTCATTCAATACAGGCAGATGGGCTGCTGGCACAAGTGGACAAGAAACACATGTCTGTCCTGTCATATTCCAGGGCCAGACCCATGATTTCCTACCCTTTATGCAGCCTATGTACAGGACCTTCCCACCCCTGCTCCAGGAATGCACATAGAAACCCCATGTCCTGAGGAAAGTCAACACCTGCCCACAAGAGGAGAGAATGTCCGGTGAAGAAAATTCAGGTGGTGGGCTGTGTAAGGGCTAGTGTGACAGCAATGGTGTTGTGAGAATCCATTCCATTAGGGAAAAGGCAAAGGCTGAAATATATTTTTAGAATAAAAAGACGAAAGAAGCTAAGACAATGCCAATGTACTCCAAACTGAATGAATGGCTCAGCAAACACAGGTACCAATTTTATATAAATAATAAACTTATCTTTAAGGCAAAGTCTATAAAATTTAAATTAGTGGAAAATAACTAAAAGCTTAACATTGGTTCTTTTTTTGTTTGTTTAGTTTTGGGCCAGCTCTCTGGGGTTACTTTGGGCTCTATGCTCAGAAATCACTCCTGGTAGACTTGGAGGACCATTTGGGGTGCCAGGGATTGAACCCAGGTCAAGTCACATGGAAGGCAAATGCCTACCTGTTGTGCTATTGCTCCAGCCCTTTAACACTGATTCTCTCTTTTCTTTTTTGGGGGGGGCCACACCCGTTGATGCTCAGGGGTTACTCCTGGCTATGTGCTCAGAAATCGCTCTTGGCTTGGGGGACCATATGGGATGCGAGGGGATCTAACTGTAGTCAGCCCTAGGCTAGCGCTTATAAGGCAGACCCACCTTACCTCTAGTGCCACCACTCCGGCCCCTAACATTGATTCTTATTCACTCAATTCCACTGAATAAAACACATTGACTATGAAAAATAAACTTGTCAACAAATACAGTTGCATTCAACCAGCCCCATAGATTCACTCTGTTCTCGAAAGAGAAGTAAGCCAAGCTCTGAAAAATTATGAGTACACTGGCCATGCAGCTGAAAGTGGCAATTTTGGGAGGAGAGGGTGGACCTGGTATTTGGGTTGATATCACCAGAACTTTTTTGGAATAAGTACAGCAGGCGTCCCCTTGCTCTGCGCCCATCTTTTTGTACTGCTGGGATCCCTGGCAGCCAAAAACATACCCCACAAAAGCCACAATATCAGGAATAGTGCTTAGAATTCCTGGAATGCATGGACTACATTTAGGGCATGCAACAACTCCCTCCAATTTTTTTTAATTATCATTTTTGTAGGAACACACAAATTTAGACACCAATGTGTATCTGAAGCCACCTAATGTTCAGAAACAAAAGAAGTAACAGAATGATCAGCTAGCAACAAGGTGTTTCTATTTCTATACCTTCTGACAGTGACTTTTAGTGACCTTATTGCAAAATACAATGATTATTTTACAAATTTTCTTGCTGTTGTACTTTTTGTGTGTGTGTGTGTGGTTTTTGGGTCACACCCGGCAGTGCTCAGGGGTTTTTCCTGGCTCCATGCTCAGAAATTGCTCCTGGCAAGCAAGGGGGACCATATGGGACTCCGGGACTCTAACTAATGAGCTTCTGCATGAAAGGCAAACGCCTTACCTCCATGCTATCTCTCCGGCCCCTGTTGTACTCTTTTGTTTTCTTCTTTTTTCTTTTCCTTTTTCATAATTTCACTCCCTCTTACTTGGAAACAAATGTATTATGACCAACTATGTCAACTATGTGATACACGGTCCTTAAATATAGTAATTAATATTTAAAATATAAAAAAACTTGTCTCCTACTTATGCATTTAGCTTAGGAAATGGTAATTCAATCATACACCATATCAGTAAAGGGATAAAAATTATATGATTATATCAATCAATGCAGAGAAAACATTTGACAAGAACCAACATCCATCCATGATTTAAAGCCTTAGCAAAATAGATGTGAAAGGAACCTTCCTCAAGATAGTAACAGCTGGGGCCAGAGAGATAGCATGGAGGTAAGGCGTTTGCCTTACACTCAGAAAGTCAGTAGTTCAAATCCCAGCATCTCATATGGTTCCCTGAGCCTGCCAGGAGTGATTTCTGAGCATAGAGCCAGGAGTAACCCCTGAGCACTACCAAGTGTGACCCAAAAGCAAACAAACAAAAAAGATAGTAACAGCTATCTATACAAAGCCTATAACCAACAATATTCTTTTTTTTTTGTTTTTGTTTTGTTTTGTTTTTGGGCCACACCCAGTAACGCTAAGGGGTTACTCCTGGCTATGTGCTCAGAAGTTGCTCCTGGCTTGGGGGACCATATGGGACACCGGGGGATCGAACCGCAGTCCTCCAAGGCTAGCGCAGGCAAGGCAGGCACCTTACCTTTAGCGCCACTGCCTGGCCCCCCAACAATATTCTTAATGGTGAAAAACTGAAATCATTCCTACTAAGGTCTGACACAAGAGAAGAATGTCCATTATCTCCACTCTTATTCAACAAAGTCCTAGCAACAGCAATCAGGCAAAAGAAGAAAATCAATGGACTCCAAATTGAAAAAGAGGAAGTCAAATTATCTCTATTTGCAGATGACATGATGATATACAAATGTTAATGTATCTTTCAGGGGGTTATTGTTAAAGTTTTATTTTTGTTTTGTTTTGGGGCCACACCTGGCGGTGCTCGGGGGTTACTCCAGGCTCTGTGCTCAGAAATTGCTCTTGGCAGGCTGGGGGTGTCCATATGGGATGCTGGGGATCGAATCCTGGTCCATCCTGGGTCGGGCGCATGCAAGGCAAATGCCCTACTGCTGTGCTATCTCTCCAGCTCCTGTTAATGTATTTTTAATGGGTGATGATGCTCCCCTGTACTGGCCAATGGAGTGGGACATGCCGCCTGTAACTGTCAACTGACCAGGCATAAAAAGAGAAGCCTGGTTGGGAAGGGGGCCCAGGAAGAGAATAGAAAAGAGCCTTCGGGCAGGGAACCCTCCACCCCACCACTGAGCATGGCCCTGCAGCATCAGCCAGATGTACCTTGAGAAGAAAAGAAACTGAGTGAAGGAGGAGAAATACAAATATGAGAGTATGAGGAGCATAGGCCAAATAGTCTCAGGTGTTTTGTTGGGGAAAAAAAAAAAGAATAGAACTAAATCAACAACAATGGAATCTAGAGACCCAAACTCTAACTATCTAAATGTAAAATGGGCCTGTTATACTGGTATGCTGGGATTTTGGGCCACACCGAGTAATGCTCAGGGGTTACTCCTGGCTATGCATTCAGAAGTTGCTCATGGCTCAGGGGACCATATGGGATGCCAAGGATTGAACCCAGATCCAATCTGGGTCAGCTGCGTGCAAGGCAAACAAACACCCTACCACTAGTCTGGAGGTTGAGTGGTAAGTACTCTAAACTGTGGATATGCTCTGTATTATTTATTGGACGGGGGTACACCGGGCATTGCTTAGGGCTTATTCCTGGCTCTGAGCTCAGGGATCACTCCTGATGGGGTCTATAGAACCATTTGTGGTGCTGGGGAGTGAATTCATATTGGCTGTGTGCAAAGCAGGTGCCTTTCCTACTCTATTATTGCTCTGGCCCCATAAGACCTTAAACTTTGGGAAGCAACTTCCATTTCTTCTTCTTTTTCTTTCCCTTTGGGTCACAACCAGCAGTGTGAGAGGCTCAGTTCAGTGCTTAGAGATCACTCTTAGCTGTAGAAATGAGGACTGACCCCAGAGCATGAGTTTAGCTCTTTGAGCTCTCTCTCTGTACTTGGTTTAAGTCTTCTTTTTCTTTTTTGGTTTTGGGGTCATAACCAGTGGCTCTTCCTGACCTGGTCTTGTTTTATTTTATTTTGTTTTGGTTTTGGGCCATAATTGGCAGTGGCTCTGTACTCAGAGATCATGCCTAAAGATGTTTGAGGGACCATATGCTGGAGATGGAACTGATGTAAGGCAAGCACTTAACCAATTGCACTATCTTTCAAACTGTATTGTAATTAATCTCTTTACATGGATTTATTCCAATAGATACCATTCCAGGCTCAGCCCAGTAAAAAGTTATCCAGACAAGGGAGAGTGGGAATTTAAAAAAAAAAATGGAGGGAGGGCAAACCCACAAAGGTCTCAGTGACCTTCTTTATGTAGAAGTTATTTATCTGCTATCCATCTCATTCATCTCCACATTCCTTAGGGAAGATGTACTTAGGAAACACAGAGCTCACCCGGTGTTTGATAAACTGCTTCATTCACATCATCTGAAAGGGGAAATAAGTGAAGCACCTTGGCATGAAATGCTTTTCAAAGGGAGAATTGCCATTAATCAAAACAAGTTGTTATTCGAACCAACTGTTGTACACACAAGCACATTAATGGCCCAGCTTGAGACTTCCTGGATTCATAGAATCAAGAGCTAGGCTAGACATTTTGTTCTTTCTATGGTACAAAATAGAGATGCATTTTATTTTGCAAGAAGAGGTGGTGGTAGGTGAGGACAATTCAGGAGCTACTTCCATGAGGACTCAACCATGTTGGTGGTTCTTAGTCTGTCTTGATGCTAAAGACATGTCCTACTCCTTCAGTTGGTGGGTTGGTCTATAAAGAGGACTACTTGCTCCTCCTTGGAATAAAACTTATTCAAAGGAAAAGTAAATCCTAGCACTTAAACTGGGTTGGTAATGGGTTAGTGTTGAGGGAAAAGTTTGTTTGTTTGTTTCCCTGTTTTTCTTTCCTGTCTTCAACCCTTATCTGGTGTCTTCAATCTTGACCAGCCCTTCTGGTAGAGGTAGGGACTAATTTTTTTTGGAGGGGTCACAACCAGCAGCAATCAGGAGTTATTCCTGGCTCTGCACCCAGAAATCACCGCTGGCAGGCACAGGCCCGTACGGGATGCTGGAATTCGAACCACCGTCCTTCTGCATGCAAGGCAAACGTCCTACCTCCATGCTATCTCTCCAGCCCTGAGACTGCCTAATTTGTTTTTGTTTTTGTTTTTTTGGGCCACACCCGTTTGAATGCTCAGGGGTTACTCCTGGCTAAGCGCTCAGACATTGCCCCTGGCTGGGGGGACCATATCGGACTCCAGTCCTTCCTTGGCTAGCGCTTGCAAGGCAGACACCTTACCTCTAGCGCCACCTCACCGGCCTCAAGGGACTGCCTAATTTTTAACCCCTGCAAACATTAGTTCCCAGCAAAGGGGCTGGAACAGTCACCTCTGAGTCTGAGTTTTGCAGGCAGGAAATGGGCACTGCAACCATTCAGATTAGCCACAGTGGTTATCCTCTACTCTTCTCATCAGAAAAGGAGTAGTTGGGTGAACACCAACTGCTAGGAATGTGTCTATGAAGGGAAAGGTATGACTAAAAATTTGGTCTTGACTCTACTTTCAAGAAGCAAACCAAAGCACAGTCACTGAGAATGAACAAGTCATGAACAAGAGGCGGTACAAGAAATTCTGTAACAGAATTGAATGCCCAGCAGTATTCAGAGGCTTCTCCCTTAGCACATAGGGGACCAAACATGTAGTTCCAGGGATGGAGCTTCCTGCATGCAAAGCATGTACTCACCCATTGCATTTTATCTTCCATTTAATGTTTTAAATGTTCCCTTTTATATTCTTTTAGCTTGTGCTTTTTCCTCAAATTTTATTTATTTATTTATTTATTTATTTATTTATTTATTTATTTATTTATTTATTTATTTATTTATTTATTGTTAAAAAATAGCATGGAGCCAGAGAGTTTAACTGGTAGGAAGGCCTGCTTTCCATACTGGAGCTCCAGGTTTGAATCTGAATGCCCAGCATGGCTTGAATCTTAAGTACCACCTGGAGAAGCACCAAAGCACTGAGCTGGTTGAGGCCTTAAAACCAAAACCAAAACTAAAATAATGCCTTATTTCAGAAGCTAAAATATGCAACTAAGTAGGTTCAAGTCACATGATCCTGTTGTAATTATTTAAATTAACATTTCCTTCCATCTTATTTATTTTTTCAGAATTCTGGGGCTGGGGTGGGGAAAATAGTACAGCAGGTAGATTATTTGCTCTGCACATAGGAGACCTAGGTTCAGTCTCTGGCATTCCATAAAGTCCCCTGAGCACCCTCAGGGGTGATGACTGAGTACAGAAAGAGCCAGGAGTAACTTCTGAGCACTGCTGGGTGTGGCCCAAAAACCAAAACAAAGCAAAATTTTAACATCGCACTATAGTCTTATTTAACTCAACTCCTGAATCCTGTGGTAAATAGTGCCTGGGGGAAAAGATTTTCCAGATGAATTGTTTGTGCCCAATTACCTAATTTTGTCTGGAGGGAATAACAATGCAGAAGAAAATTGTTTGCTCTTAAATTTAATCCAAATGCCACTTGATACACATTCCTGCAGATTTATCATTGCGCTAGGCTCCATCAGTGCCTCTTGCTAAGACAAGGATTCCTTTGGGAGCTTGGAATGGCCTTCAGCTTCCTGACTGTCCTGTCTGTGTGTGAGGTCTGCCAGGTTTTCCATGCTATAGATTCTTCTATGAAATTCTATACTGTTTTTGTTTTTTTGGGTAGACAAACCTGGCTGTGCTCAGGAATTATTTGTGACTTTGTGTTCCAGAGATCACTCCACAAAGGGCCAAGGATAGAACCTGGGTCAGCCACATGCAAGACAAGCATCGTGCCTGCTGTATTACTGTTCTGACCACATATTTCCTAAGTGTTTTTTTGTTGGTTGGTTGGTTGGTTGGTTGGTTGGTTGTTTTGTTTTGTTTTCATTTCTGGGCCACTCCTGGCTCTGCTCTCAAATATCACTCCTGGCTGGCTCAGGGGATCATATGGGATGCTGGGAATCAAACCCAAGTTGACCATGTAAAAGGCATTTGCCCTACCTGCTGTGCTATAACTCTAGCCCCCATTAAGTGTTTTTTTTTTTTTGGGCCACACCCGGTAACGCTCAGGGGTTACTCCTGGCTATGCGCTCAGAAGTCGCTCCTGGCTTGGGGGACCATATGGGACGCCAGGGGATCGAACCGCCGACCGTCCAAGGCTAGCGCAGGCAAGGCAGGCACCTTACCTCTTGCGCCACCGCCCGGCCCCCCATTAAGTGTTTTTAAAAATATTTTTATTGGGACTAGAATGATTGTAGAGTGTTGAACACCACTGACCCAGGTTTGATCCCCATCTGGTTGGTTCTCTGAGCCACTACAGAAGTGATTTGACTGAAGAGCCAGGAATATGCCATGAGCATGGCTGATTTATGTGGGGGTAGATATTCATCAGTGCTCTGTGGCTATTCTTAGCTCTGTGCTCAGACCATAGAAACAGTCAATGTGAGCCAATGTGGCTGCATGCAAAGCAAATGCCTTACCTCCAGCACTATCCCTCTGGCCCCCATTAGTACTATTTGATAGAATTTACCAATGGTAGTCAGGGATCTATTTCAGCAGTAGAACATTTGCCTTGCATCTGTGAAGCCTATATTCAATTCTAGGCACCAAAAAAAGGTGGGGTTGGGCTGAAAACTGAAATTTATCAATGGCATTTTCTATCCCTGTCGTTTTTTGTGAGTTTATATATTGGGGGGGCAGTGCACTTTCTTGGGGGGGTCCTCTCAATTCTGTGCCTGGCATTTCCTCCCTCTAGAGATAAAGCAGTATTGAAGATTATAGGTCTCCCACATTCCAGCTCTTTGAATTAATCCTCTGGCTGACTTAAAAGTGTTTGGCTTTTTTCTCCCTGACAGACTATTCAGATTTTTAATTTTCACTCGATGTTAGTTTTAGCAAGTGATATGTTTTGCCATTTTTTACTTCAGTTAGTTATTAAATTTGTTGCTTTATTTTTTTTTCTTCAAATTCCCTAATTCTTTTCTCTTTTTTTTTTTTTTTTTTTTGGTTTTTGGGCCACACCCGTTTGATGCTCAGGGGTTACTCCTGGCTATGAGCTCAGAAATCGCCCCTGGCTTGGGGAGACCATATGGGACGCCGGGAGATCGAACCGTGGTCTGTCCTACGCTAGAGCTTGTAAGGCAGACACCTTACCTCTAGCGCCACCTTCCCGGCCCCTCTTTTCTCTTTTTTTAAATATTTTTTATTTAAACACCTTGGTTATAAACATGATTGTGGTTGGGTTTCAGTCATATAAGATGACATCCTCCCATCACCAGTGCAACATTCCCACCACCAATGCCCCAAATACCCCTCTTCCCCTCCCCACCCCCACCTGTATTCTAGACAGGCTTTCTATTTCCCTCATATATTCTCATTGTTAGGATAGTTTGCAATGTAGTTATTTCTCTAACTAAACTCATCACTCTTTGTCAAATTCCCTAATTCTTTTAAAACGAGTGGTTCTATAAGGATATGCTTTCATTCCCAATATTAATAATTCATATTTTTCTGTTTTTGGTTTTTGGGGTCACATTGGGCGGCACTCAGGGGTTACTCCTGGCTCTGTGCTCAGAAATAGCTCCTGGCTGGTTCAGGGGACCATATGAGATGCTGGGATTCGAACAACTGCTTGTTCAAGGCAAATGCCCCTACTGCTGAGCTATTGTTTGGCCCCGATAATTCATATTTTTAAAGAGGCTTTCAATCTCATTAATCTCTTAAGGAATTTCCCCAGATGCATTTTTAAAATTTATTTCTAATTTAATTCAACTATGACAACAAACATATTAGATTTCAATCTTTTGACCTAATTAAGACTTGTTTCATATGTAAATGAAATGTATATATTTTACCTTGATCAGAATTCCAGAGTATATGAAATTCTGTAGTTGTTGGGTGTTATGTTCTATACATATTAATCAGATCAAGGTGGTTGACAGTGTTAGCTTGAGACTTTTGGCCTCCTTGTTCACATTTCTCCTTTTTCTTTTTCTTTTCTTCCCTTTTTTTATTGGTGTTTGAGTCACACCCAATGATGCTCATAAGTTACTCCTGGTTCTGCACTCAGTAAGTACTGGCAGTTTTGGGGGGACATATGGGATGCTGGGTTGGCAGTGTGCAAAGCAAATGCCCCACCCTCTATATCACTCTTGCCCTTGTTTATATTTCTTTCACTCCAAAAATAAAGGGAATATTTCCAATGATGATCATGAATTTGAACTGTTGACTTTTGACAGTTTTTAAATGTCTTAGCATTCTGAAGCTGCATTATTGATCATACACATTTGTCTTTATGTCTTTCTAATGAAACTGACCCATAAAAGCTGATAACTGGAGCCAGAGAGATAGCATGGAGGTAAGGCATTTGCCTTTCATGCAGAAGGTCAGTGGTTCGAATCCCAGCATCCCATGTGGTCCCCTGTGCATGCCAGGGGTGATTTCTGAGCATAGAGCCAGAAGTAACCCCTCAGCGCTGCCAGGTGTGACCCCCCCCCAAAAAAAAGAAAAACTAAAAAAAAAAAAAAAGCTGATAATTGAGACCAAAATAAAAAAACCAGTAGTCTTTAACCTTGTCCTCCTTCTCAAAGCTCAAGATAAAGTCAGGTGGAACCCTACTCAGAAACTTAGTGTGCCTCAGGTAGTTGCCAACAGGTACTATGGCCAGCCATTGCTCTACCACCCCACCTCGCCTGCAGCCTAGCCCTTTTAAAGGAACTGCTTCCCCGTCTCTTCTCCCACAAAAGCTACAATTTGTCTTGTGACCTGTGGACAAGATGGTCACTTTGAGGACCTGAGTCTGCCATTTTCCAACCTGCTAACTTGGTGCCAATGAAAGGGCTTTTCTGACCCCCTGATTGATAAGCCCCTCAACTGGCAGTGGAGATAGCTTATGAATATCTTTGAAATGTGTCCTTTTTTCATAAAACATAATTGTATAATTTAGGAAGTAGTTCACAAGTGATTTAAATAGTATGAGTAAGTCTAAAATGATTAATTGGCCAGATATTCAATACTTTTATATATATCAAATCTATATATGAACTGTTTTCAAGATAAGGTCGCATCTACATAAGTAATACCATTCAAATTAATTTCTAGTGTTAGAATATGGTATGGAAGGTTTTCACCTTCCTCTTTTCATTTAAACCTTGGCTCATCTCCAATCTCAAAACATCTTGACACAGAGTATGGGAACAAATGAACACGCGCTCTCTCGGAAAGCACTTAGAATCAAATAGCCCAGCATTCCTTTTGTTTTTCACTAAAGCATGCATTGCACCACTAAATTAAACAGACATCTCTAAGGATACAGCTCTGCCAAGAGTGTTTCTGGCAAAACTAAAACCTGGCCCCTCTCCAGGCTTCTATACATGGACGACAGTGTCTGCTCTACAGATGGAGATTGACTGCCGGCTGGCAGATCTGTGGGTGCTTAGTAGTGTCAAGATAAAGAAGATTAGTAGAGATCATTTTCATGCCCAAGATGCCCAACAACAAAGTTGCCATGCTAAACTTCACACATTCTGAAACAATGAAAGTTATATTTACTGAAGAGTTATTATTCTAGCCCCATTACCTTATTTTAGGGATGAGCAAACTAATGCCAGAGGAAGCAGGTCATCTGTCCAAAATCACATACCTAAATTGTTGATAATACAAAACGTAAGGCCCCAAAATTCCCAGTGTAGTAGTCTTCCAATTACATTACTCAGTAGACTTCTTTCTCTTTTCCTTCATTTTTGGGCCATACCCAGAGAAACTCAGAGGCTCTGAATTTAGGAATTACTCCTGGTGCTGCTTGAAAGACTCTAGATTGCTGGGAACTGGACCCAGTTGGCAGCAGAGCAAGAGCCCTACCTACTGTACTCTCTCTGGCTCCAGTAGCACTTTTTTCTTAATAATAATCAGAAGGTCATGTTACTTTTTTTTTTTTTTTTTGGTTTTTGGGATACACCGGGTGATGCTCAGGAGTTACTCCTGGCTATGTGCTCAGACATCGCTCCTGGCTTGGGGAACCATAAGGGACTCTGGGGAATAGTGGTCCATCCTAGGTTAGCCGTATGCAAGGCAAACACCCTACTGCAGCACCACTGCTCTGGCTTAAACACTTTACGTCATTTTTTTTTTTTTTTTTTTGGTTTTTGGGCCACACCCTGTGACGCTCAGGGGTTACTCCTGGCTATGCGCTCAGTAGTTGCTCCTGGCTTCTTGGGGGACCATATGGGACGCCGGGGGATCGAACCGCGGTCCGTCCTAGGCTAGCGCAGGCAAGGCAGGCACCTTACCTCCAGCGCCACCGCCCCGCCCCACTTTACGTCATTTTTAAATTTTTTTTTTTGTTTTTGGGCCACACCCGTTTGATGCTCAGGGGTTACTCCTGGCTATGCACTCAGAAATCGCCCCTGGCTTGGGGGGACCATATGGGACGCCGGGGGGATCGAACCACAGTCCGTCCTACACTAGCGCTTGCAAGGCAGACACCTTACCTCTAGCGCCACCTTTCCGGCCCCTCATTTTTAAAATTTGATAGTCACAGATTCTTTCTCAATTGTCTTTTGCTAAAAATGCCAGTATATTTTATTCTGTGTCCCTACATGTAACAGGATTTGTTTATTTTGGGGGAGTGGCATTTATTTATGTTTTTGAGCATGCTCTTAACCCATGAGCTATCTTTCCAGGCTCAAAGAATCAGTTGTACAAAGTCAGGATCACGCTAATCATTTTTTTTTCTATTTTTCTTTTCTTTTTTTTATTTAATTTGATTTTAGTGCATTTTTTCGTTTTGTTTTGTTTTGTTTTGTTTTGGGGGGTTACATCCGGCAGCACTCAGGGATTACTCCTGGCTCTATGCTCAGAAATCGCTCCTGGCAGGCTCGGGGGACCATATGGGATGCCGGGATTCGAACCACCGACCTTCTGCATACAAGGCAAATGCCTTACCTCCATGCTATCTCTCCGGCCATTTTTTATAAAAGAAATATCTTTATTGGGGGCTGGAGAGATAGCACAACTGTAGGGCGTCTGCAAGCAACCAACCCAGGATTGATGGTGGTTCAAATCCTGGCATCCCATATGGTCCCCCGAGCCTGCCAGAAATGATTTCTGGGAGCAGAACTAGGAGTTCTAAAAAAGAACACCCCTTCACCAGTGCAACATTACCACCACCAATGCCCCCAACTCCTTCCTCCCTCATCCCTTGCCTGTATTTGTGGCAGGCATTTTATTTCTCTCATGTACTATCATTGTCATGATAGTTGTCAGTGTGTTATTTCTCTAACTGGACTCACCAGTCTCTGTAGTAAGCTTCATATCGTGGGCCGGTCCTTCCAGCCCTCAACTCTATTGTCTCTGGGTAGTATTATAATATTGTCTGTTACTTTTCTTAAAACTCATAGATGAGTGAAACTATTCTGTGTCTAATTCTCTCCTTCTGACTTATTTCACTCAGCACATACACACACCTAGATCATTAATAGCTTAATCAAATAATGGAGCAAGCAAAATATACAGGCTGTTTCTTGATTAACTTATTTAACAAGTTAAAACACAGGAAATATCAAGTTGATTATAGAAAAGTTGTATACTTGGCTTTTTATTGTCAGATAAATTCTGTAAACAGTAAAGTCATGATGACTCAGTGTACTTCTTCCTGAAACCATTTAACTAAACAGACATCCTTGAAAATCCTGTTCAGCCTCCTCTCCTCTCCCCTCTCCTTCCCTCCTCTCCTCTCCTCAAAGAAAAAAGAAAAAAAAATCCTGCTCAAATTTTTCTGAAGGATGGGGCCGGGCGGTGGCGCTGGAGGTAAGGTAAGCCTTACCTGCGCTAGCCTAGGAGACGGACCGCGGTTCGATCCCCCGGCGTCCCATATGGTCCCCCAAGCCAGGAGCGACTTCTGAGCGCATAGCCAGGAGTAACCCCTGAGCGTCACCGGGTGTGGCCCAAAAACCAAAAAAAAAAAAAAAAAAAAAAAAAAAAGGATCAAATTTTTCTGAAGGAAAAACACAGAGAAAAGCATAAATGACACTCAGAGCTGCCAGAATTTTGATAGCAAATGCCACAAACCTCTAATCAGATATCTTCATATACGGTTTTACTAGTGCTGTTATATATGGTCTTTGATTACTTAAGTTAAAGCCTTTTAATAAATCGGTCTTTTTTTGTTTATTTTTGGATTTTTTTTTCTGGGGGGGTCACACCTAGTGGTGCTCAGGGGTTACTCCTGGATCTGCACTCAGAAATCACTCCTGGCAGTCTTGGGGAACTATATGGTATGCTGGGAATCAAACCACTTCTGTCCCAGGTTGGCTGCGTGCAAAGCAAATGCCCTACCACTATGCTATCTCTCTAGCCCCTGAATAGGTCTTCTAGAATTTTATTTTTTTAATGTAATTAGTAGAAATGACTTTCACCTTTAATTTTCTACTATTTGAGGGGCTGTAGAGATAGCATGAAGGTAAGACGTTTGCCTTTTATGCAAAAGGTTGGTGATTCGAATCCCGGTATCCCATATGGTCCCCTGAGCCTGCCAGGAGCAATTTCTGAGTGCAGAGCCAGGAGTAACCCTTGAGCGCGGCCAGGTATGACCCAAAAACAAAAACAAAAATTTCTACTATTTGAGAAAACTGTTGGTTCATACATCCAAGTCACTGTTAGTTAAGAAAGTCCAAAAGTATATAACCACAGGCCTTGTGCCCTCCAGCTGTTCAGAGCTTATAATTCTATCATGCAAATTTGATGACATCTTAGTTATGCCTTTATGTTTGGGGGTCACACCCAGCAATCCTCAAAGCTTACTCCTGGTGTGTTTGGAGGACCATATGAGTTGCTGGGGTTCAAACCTGGGTAGTTCAAGTGCAAAGCAAATGTTCTACCTGCTGTATTATCGCTCCAGTCCATGGTTTTTTTCTTTTTTTGTTGTTTTCGGTATTTTTTGGGGGGGGTTGGGGCCATACATGGTGATGCTCAGGGGTTGCTCCTGGCTCAGGGGACCATATGGGACACCGGGAATTGAACTCAGGCCCGTCCTGGGTCAGCTGCGTGCAAGACAAACGTCCTACCACTGTATTATCGCCCCTCCAGCCCAACTGTACTTTAGAACTTATGTCTGTTAACATACTTGAAACCTAAAGTTCATTAGGAAGATGCTGAAAATAAAAACGAGGAATCATAAAAAGCTAATCCAATCCAAGGGCCAGAGTAATAGCACAAGGGTAGGTAGGGCCTTGCACGCCACTCAACCAGGACGGACCCAAGTTCAATTCCCAGCATCCCATATGGTCTCCCAAACCTGCCAGGAGCAATTTCTGAATGCAGAGCCAGGAGTAACCCCTGAGTGCCACTGGGTGTGCCACCCCAAATAAAGCTAATCCAATTGTTGGCTGGAAAATAAAAGACAGTAGGAAAATATGAGATTACCAAATTCTATGAATCAACCTCCCCAGTTTCATTCAGCTGATTAGTCAGACCTAAAATATTTTATTTTTATTAAATACTAAACTTTACATCCCTTTGAGAGAATAAAACATATTTTGGTACTTTTTTTTATCTCTGATTCGATTTGCCTAAGGCAATCTTATAAACATGGTACAGATGGATCAGAGCAATAAAACTACTGGATTATCAATTTAAGAAATTATTTGTAAAGCTAATTAAAACTATTTGAATTTCCACTTTTTCCTCCATTATATTTATTTGTTTTTGTTTTTGAGTAATAAATTTTTTGTTTGTTCTTGTTTTGGAGTTTCTCTATTAAGTTGGGATAATATTTATCTTAATTTTTGTTTGCAATGCAAACTGCCATAAGGACAAAACAGTATGAAATACTTTGTAAGTTATTCTATAAATGTGAGGCAATACTGTAATTGCTTATCTTAATTTGGGGGGGCACACTCGGTGGTGCTCAGGGGTATTGCTGCTCTGCACTCAGAAATCACTCCTGGCAGGCTCAGGAGACCATACAGGATATGGGGATCAAACCCAGATTCATCCAGGGTTGGACCCATGCAAGGCAAACGCCCTACCCTGGTGCTATCGCTCCGGCCCCTATCTTAATTTCTTAAACATTTCCAATATAAACCCAAACTAGAAAATATCAGGTCAACGTTCTCTCAAATTTCTTATAGCACATTAATTGGTAACTAATTGATTATGAATACTTTGTAAATACTACATCACAAGTGCTATGTTATATCTCTAATTTTTCTTTTTTAAAATCTCCAAAAATGGCTGGAATTATAGTACAGTGGGCAGGGCATTTGTCTTGCACACTACCAACCCAGGTTGGATCCCCAGTATCCTATATGATCCCTGTCCTCCCCTCCATGCCCCCACCACTGAACACCACCAGGAGTAATTCCTAAAGTGCAGAGCCAGAAGTAACCTCAGAGAATTGCCAGATGTGGCCCAAATACCAAAATAAGATAAAATCTCCCAAGAAATATTGGAGTAGATGGAAGACAAGGAACTATGTAGTGCTCAGAATAAAATCTGAGCCTCCAAACTTTGAGCTATTTTCCTAACTCCTCTCCCAAAATTCCTTTAAACATATTATCTTAAAGTTTGCTTCCATTGAACATTGTCTAATTCCTTGCTCTGCTGCCTAATTTTCCACCAATAATCAAAATAATTGGTATTTGTTCTTTTTTTCCCTTCTGATTCACTTCACATAACATAATCTCTAATTCCATCCAGGTTGCAGCAAACTGAGATATTGCCAAAAGAACAGCAAACTGCATGGGGCCAAAGCAACAGTATGTGGTATGTGATAGTATGGCCAACCAAATCTGATCCCTGGCATCTGATAAGGTCCCCTGAGCGCTGCCAGGCATGACTCTGAAACACAGAGCCAGGAGTAATCCCTAAGCACTTCTGGATGAAGTCCCAAAACAAAAACCAACTGAACAACAACCAAAAAAAAAAAAAAAAAAACCAACAGCAAATTGCAGCTGTGTGGTTGGGGGAAGGGGAAGAATTGCAGCTGTGTGGTTGGGGAAAGGGGAAGAATTTAGAATAGCATGGAGAGCTACTAACACTGGTCACTGGTGGTAAGGTAGCACTGCAAGTATAAAATAATTTTATGGAAATTGTCATGATTCATGTTATCTCAATTATAAAAGTGGGTGGAAGAGCCACCCACTGAGTGGGAAAAATTATTCACCCAACACCCATCAGATAAAGGACTAATATCCAAGATATACAAGGTACTGACAGAACTTTACAAGAAAAAAACATCTAACCTTATCAAAAAATGGGGAGAAGAAATGAACACTTTGTAGAAGAAGAAATGCAAATGGCAAAAAGACACATGAAAAGATGCTCCACATCACTAATCGTCAGAGAGATGCAAATCAAAACAACTATGAGATAACATCTCATGCCACTGAGATTGGCACACATCACAAAGAAGGAAAACAAACAGTGCTGGCGGGGATGCGCAGAGAAAGGAACTCTTTTCCACTGCTGGTGGGAATGCCGGATAGTCTAACTTTTATGGAAAGTGATATGGAGATTCCTTCAAAAATTGGAAATTGAGCTCCCATACAATCCAGCTATACCACTCCTAAGTATACCCTAGGAACACAAAAATACAATACAAAAATCCCTTCCTTACACCTATATTCATTGCAGCACTTTTTACTATAGCAAGACTCTGGAAACAACCAAGATGCCCTTCAACAGATGAATGGCTAAAGAAACTGTGGTACATATACACAATGGAATATTATGCAGCCGTCAGGAGAGATGAGGTCATAAAATTTTCCTGTACATGGATGTACATGGACTTTATTATGCTGAGTGAAATAAGTCAGAGAGAGAGAGAAAGACGCAAAATGGTCTCACTCGTCTATAGGTTTTAAGAAAAATAAAAGACACTCTTGCAATAATTTTCAGGGACACAAGAGAGGAGAGCTGGAAGATCCAGCTCACGACATGAAGCTCACCACATAGAGTGATGAGTGCTGATAGAGAAATAACTACATCGAGAACTATCCTAACAATGTGAATGAATGAGGGAATTAGAAAGCCTGTCTTGAGTACAGGTGTGGGTAGGGTGGGGTGGTATGAGAGATATTTGGGACACTGGTGGTGGGAATGTTGCACTGGTAAAGAGGGTGTTCTTTACATGAGTGAAATCATACAACTGCTATCATATTTGTAATCACGGTGTTTAAATAAAGATTAAAATTTTTTTCATGTCATTTTTCATCTAAAATGCTTAGCTGAATTCATAATGTCAGCAAAATAAAGAGTTGAGTCATATAGTTAAGCCCCAAAAGCCCCTTCATTTTTTTCTCTGATGTTATGCCTTCATCATCTGCAGTTAAACAAAATTTCATATTCCTTTTTATTCTGTGAAAATTTAGATCCCTGAGCATAATTTTTGAAATCCAATCTAAATCCAATCAGTTTCATGGCAAATTTTTTTCTTAGTAAGTTTTACTTATTTTATCTATTTTCATTTTCTCCCTGCCCCCAATACTCTGTAGTTAGCTATATTATAATAAAAGAAAAAATCTGGAGGTAGAAGGACAACACAGCATATTAGTCTAGTACTTTGATGTGGCAGACCCTGGTCCCTTGGGTTCCATCAGGAGTCACCCCTGGGTGCAACCAGGATTAAGCCAGAATCCCTGAGCAGAGTCAGTGTGGCTCATACTGACGCCCACCCCCCATTGTTCAAAAGTTAAAATACATTTTTTGGGGGGGTCACAATAGGCAGCGCTCAGGGGTTATTCCTGGCTCTACACTCAGAAATCGCCCCCAGCAGACTCGGGGGACCATATGGGATTCTAGGATTCGAACCACCATTCTTCTGCATGCAAGGCAAACACCCTAACTCCATGCTATCTCTCCAGCCCCCTGTTCTGTCTTTTCTTAAAACTACTGATGCACCTGAGTCCCCTTGGCCTTTCTCACCATTATGTCATGTCTTTCTCCTCTTCCACTAAATTTCTTTCCTTCTCCCCTGGGGCCAAAGCACTGTTTTTTCTTGCTACTTTATATTGTTTCTTGCCATTCACATGAAAATAGCTGGAGATGATTTAAAGAGCTGAGCACATGCTTTGCACTTAGGAGCCTAAGTTCTATTAGGCACCACATGATTCCCTGAAGACTGCCAGAAGATGGGGCCAGAGAGATAGCACAGAGGTACGGCATTTGCCTTGCACACTACTGATCTGGGTTGGACCCAGCAGCCCATATGGTCCCCAGAGCATGCCAGGAGCAATTTCTGAGAGCAGAGTCAGGAGGAACCCCTGAGTATATCCCAGGTATAGCAACAAAGACATTATACTGGCAAATATTAGTTTAACTATAGATGCTAGGAAAGTTTGATAGTTTAGGCTTATAGAAATACTAATCTCTATTCAGTTCCTGCCCTTAAATCTGATACTTCTCCTTAGAAAAGCATCACTTAGTGCATACATTCCCAAATTGAAGAAATAGTACCTGAAAGAAAATAAGCCCATTGAGGGCCCAGGAGTAGAGCTACTGCCTTTTGGATGAAGCCATACATTCTGTGCCTTGCATCACCCCACTTACTCACTGGGGCAATCCACACAGTGTAGAATAAAAATTAAAAAAAAAAAATGGGGCCAGAGAGATAGCATGGAGGTAAGGCGTTTGCCTTGTGTACGGAAGGTCGGTGGTTTGAATCCCGGCATCCTATATGGTCCCCCGAGCCTGCCAGGAGTGATTTCTGAGCATAGAGCCAGGAGTAACCCCTGAGCACAGTCGGTTTTGGGTCACAAATTAATAATAATAATAATAATAATAATAATAATAATAATAATAATAATGTCCACAAATTGGGTGAGACCACCCCAGACACCGTGCTTCTTTTTTTTTTTTTTTTTTTTGGTTTTTTTGGGGATACCGTGTTTCTAACCCCTTTTGCTGACAGGTCTGATGAAGCAAGGTAGTGGCAGAGAAATAATACACCAAGCAGTCAGAAAAGATATTCATTGGAGTCAACTAGCTTTACTTTCTCATGGCCTTTCTCTGCCACATGCTGCCTCTGCCATGTGCTTTCTCTCACTTGTCCAAAACCAGCACTTTTTCTTTATTATTCAGCATCCCACCCAGGGGTTCAGAGTGGGGAAGGCCCTGAAACCCAGGTGTGGTTTTCACATACCAAAAGAAGAGGTTAGGGAAACAGGAAGTTGGGGGAGGCTAACAATACAGCCCTGCCTTGGTCATCACTGGACCACAATGAAAGAAAGAGGCAGTCTCCTTCCTGCACCTGGACCAACCTTTGAGCACCAGAACCAAAAACCTTGAGCACTGCAGCCGAGTTGCATGATGCTCAGCCAGCACACAACGACTGATGGGGACGGAAGCAGGGCAGAGAAGCAAGGCAAAGAAAGTACATTCTTGGGGCCGGGAAGGTGGCGCTAGAGGTAAGGTGTCTGCCTTACAAGCGCTAGCCAAGGAACGGACCTCGGTTCGATCCCCCGGCGTCCCATATGGTCCCCCCAAGCCAGGGGCGATTTCTGAGCACATAGCCAGGAGTAACCCCTGAGTGTAAAACGGGTGTGGCCCAAAAAACCAAAAAAAAAAAAAAAAAAAAAGAAAGTACATTCTTTCTTTTTTATTTTCTTTTATTTTTTTTTTTATTATCATCAGTGGTTTTCATTCTATTTTAAAACACCCTACATTTGGGAGGCAGTGTGGCCCCAAGAATATAGCAAAAAAAAAAAAAAAAAAAAAAAAAAAGAATATAGCCAAATAACCCTTCTGAGCTACAAGCCCAACCAATCCAAGGGTGGTTCAATTATTTTGGTGTTAGGGTCTTTTTTCTTTTGGTGTTAAGGTCACATCCTGCAGTGCTGAGGGCTTACTCCTGGTGGGCTCAGGAGATCATATGGGGTACCAGGGATTGAACTTGGTTTGGCCATTACTCCTGCAGAAGGGACTATCTCTCCATCCCCAAAGGGTGGTTCAATTTTAAAGTTTATTAATTAACTAATTTAGAGGATGACATTTAGGCTATAAGTATTCTGGGTCTACTCCTGGCCCTGTGCTGAGGAGTCACCCCTGGCAGCATTCAGGAGACCATGTGATGCCAAGGATGGAACCCTGACCTCCTGCATGCAAAGCATGTGTGTAGTACTTTGAACTATCTTCCAATCTCGAAGTTAATTTTAAACCTGCCACAGCAAAATCTTAAGATATCAGTCTAACACAGAAAACCTACTTGTCGATAATATAGAATTCTACACTTACTGAATTTGTTAGAATTTTTCAAAAATAGTCATCCTCAAATTATGAACACTTCCTCCTCCCCAGCACCTCATCTAAACATGGGAGGTGGTATAATCTTCACAACTTCCTAAGGTAGTTGTCTAATGTTTGAATCATCTACCCACTTGGATAAAGGGTGCCCCATCCAGACGTGTATTTATTCCTTTTTCTTGAAAATATTTATAAGGGGAAAAAAAACTCACAGGTGGCTCTTTCTGATGAATAAAGAATAGTATCCATTTATATCTCCCACATGTTATTGTCTTTTTCCAAGTGAAAAGGCAAACTAGATATTTTGTTTTGTTTTGTTTTGTTTTTTGGGCCACACCCGGAGATGCTCAGGGGTTACTCTTGGCTGTCTGCTCAGAAATAGCTCCTGGCAGGCTGGGGGGACCATATGGGACACCGGGATTCGAACCAACCACCTTTGGTCCTGGATCAGCTGCTTGCAAGGCAAACGTCGCTACGCCATCTCTCCGGACCCCAAACTGGATTTCTTACCCAAAGTACTACAATTTAGGAAAATCTTTCACAATATATACCTATGTCCCTATTATATAGTAAAAGAAAAAAATAAGTGTAACTTTCCAATTTGTTAAAGAATTTTAAAATCATCATACACAAACAAAAATGAGACTTCTTATTCAATATGGCAAAAATGTAAAAATAACTGAAATATGGATCAGAAAGAAATGAACTGAGCACAAGTTTGGCATGTAGGATGCCCAAGTTTGATTTCATGGCCCCCTGGCACTATGTGGAATGACTCAAACCTTGAGCAAGGAGCGCTTCCACTGCTATGTGTCATCCAAAAAAAAAAAATATATATATATATATATATATTTATGGGCCGGAGAGATAGCATGGAGGTAAGGCATTTATTTGCCTTGCATGCAGAAGATCGGTGGTTCGAATCCCAGCATCCCATATGGTCCCCTGAGGCTGCCAGGAGCGATTTCTGAGCATAGAGCCAGGAGTAACCCCTGAGCGCTGCCGGGTGTGACCCAAAAACCAAAATATATATGTATATATCATAACTAAACAAACACAAAGCTCAGTGAGCACCAAGACTGTGTGAGCACCATATCTGCTCTACAAGCCACAGTGAGCACCACAGCCAGGATGGACACCCCCAAACTTGCAACCACAGAAGGGGGAGGAGTAGGAATAAGAACCGAAATAGAACTTTCTTTTGAAGCTCAAAATCACTTCAGTAAAAATTCTTGCTACAGGGCCCGGAGAGATAGCACAGCGGCGTTTGCCTTGCAAGCAGCCGATCCAGGACCAAAGGTGGTTGGTTCCAATCCCGGTGTCCCATATGGTCCCCCGTGCCTGCCAGGAGCTATTTCTGAGCAGATAGCCAGGAGTAACCCCTGAGCATCGCCGAGTGTGGCCAAAAAAAAAAAAAAAAAATTCTTGCTACAAAAGACATGTAGCCCAATACTACAATCTTGTATGATTAATTTCTAGGATCAATGGGTAGGAAAGTCCACATAACATAATGAGTTTTATTTGATAAATCTAGCTGTGGGCATTTTCTATTAATCTGATTTAACAGGGTCTATTTTAGGTTAATTAATCCTCAGAGATACAAATTCCTTAATAAGGCAGGCAGTAGTATATTTAAATATTAACCAAAATATTCACAAATCATTAGAAGCAATACATTAGTTTAAAAAAAAAAACCTTCATGGTGATGGAGCGATAGCATAGTAGGTGGGGTGTTTGCCTTGTACATGACAGGCTCGAGTTCAATCTCCAGCATCCCGCATTGTCTCCCAAGCCTGCCAGGAGTAATTTCTGAGCACAAAGCCAGGAATCCCTGAGCATCACCAGGTGTAGCACAAAAATAAAAACAAAACCAAAAAATCCCTTTATTTTCTACTTCTATCTATAACTTTTTTTTGGGGGGGTGGCTACACCCAGTGATGCTCAGGGGGTATTCCTGGCTATGCGCTCAGAAACTGCTCCTGGCTTGGGGGACTATATGGGACACTGAGGGATCGAACTGCAGTCTGTCCTAGGCTAGCGCAGGCAAGGCAGATGCCTTACCATTTGCATCACCGCTCCAGCCCCTACTTCTATCTATAACTTTTAAAAGCTTAATTCTCTATTTCCTGATTTTCAAAACTACTCAATTCTGGGACTGGAGAGATAGCACAGTGGTAGGGTGTTTGCCTTGTGGCTAACCCAGGACAGACCAGGAGCAATTTCTGAGCACAGAGCCAGGAGTAACCCATGAGTGCCGCTAGGTATGGCCCCAAAACACACACACACACACACACACACACACACACACACACACACACACACACACACCAAAATTACTCAATTCCTTGGCCTAATTTCTTCTTTTTATATTCAACCTGAACTTTATTTTTGTATTCTAACTTATTTGATAACTTTTTCATATTTTTGGTGTCAAGTTATAAACTGTTTTGTCTAGTTATAGGCAGCAAAGATTTTCTCCTAAAAGTTTTGTTTCCTATTGCTGTTCACAATCCATTTGAGTTAATATATTTATATAAGATTTAGTCAAAATTCTTTTTAATTTTTTGTCTAAAGATAACCCTTTACTTTTAGCACCATTTATTTAAAAGCCTATTCTTCCATTTAAATTACTTTTATATCCTTTGTCAGAATTAGACCTGTTTTTGTGGTTCTATTTCTAGATTCCCTGCTCTGTTTCACTGATCTATGTTTCTCTACATCCATCAGTTCCACACTAACTTGATTAATGCAGTTCTACAATAGGCATTAGGATAGGTAATTCATTCTACATTCACTTTTTTTTATGGGGGGGGTCACACCCGATGGCACTCAGAGGTCACTCCTGGCAGGCTCAAGAGACCATATGGGATGCTGGCATTTGAACCGGGGTCTGTCCTGTGTTGGCCACGTGCAAGGTAAACACCTTATCACTGTGCTATCGCTCTGGCCCCTACGTTTGCTTTTTTTTGGGGGGGGGTTGGGCCGCACCCGGTGACGCTCAGGGGTTACTCCTGGCTATGCGCTCAGAAGTCGCTCCTGGCTTGGGGGACCATATGGGACGCCGGGGGATCCATCCAAGGCTAGCGCAGGCAAGGCAGGCACCTTACCTCTAGTGCCACCGCCCGGCCCCACGTTTGCTATTTTTTGTTTGTTTGTTTGTTTGTTTTTGGGTCACACCTGGCGGCGCTCAGGGGCTACTCCTGGCTGTGTACTCAGAAATAGCTCCTGGCAGGCACGGGGTACCATGTGGGACACCGGGATTCGAACCAACCACCTTTGGTCCTGGATCGGCTGCTTGCAAGGCAAACACCGCTGTGCTATCTCTCCGGGCCCACGTTTGCTATTTTTAATATACATTTTAAGTTTGAAAGCCTTCTGCTTGGCCACTCTATTATACTTTTCCTCAACTAAAATGTATCTATTAATTGAAAGTAAGGGGCAGGTGAGGGGTAGCGCTAGAGGTAAGGTGTCTGCCTTACAAGCGCTAGCCAAGGAAGGACTGCGGTTCGATCCCCTGGCGTCCCATATGGTCCCCCCCCAAGCCAGGGGCAATTTCTCTGAGTGTTTAGCCAGGAGTAACCCCTGAGCATCAAACTGGTGTGGCCGAAAGAAAAATAGAAAGTAAATTATTTTTGTTTGTTTGTTTTTGGGTCAAACCTGGCAGCACTCAGGGGTGCTCTACGCTCAGAAATCGCTCCTAGCAAGCTCAGGGGACCCTATGGTATGCGGGGATTGAAAGCACCATTTTTCGGTATGCAAGGCAAACGCCCTACCTCCATGCTATCTCTCCTGCTCCGGAAGTAAATTTTTATTTATTCTCTGTAACAAAAGAGTGGGCATTAAAACAGTTTTTCTGTGTTAACCTTTTCATTTATTTCAAATGTGGTATCAGGGCCTAAAACTAGGATTGATCATGAGAGATGTACTACACCACTTAGCTAAAACCTCAATGGGTTTGTCTTCCTGCCTGACTTTCTTCCTTCCATTTTGGGGCCATACTTGGTGGAGCTCAGAGGTTTGTTTTGGCTCTACAGCCAGCAACTACTCATGGCTGTGCTCAGGGACCATAGGATGCTGGGTATCAAACCCGAGCCAACTGTGTATAAAGCAAGTACCTTACCCACTGTTCTCGTTCTGTATCTCTTGTTTTCTCTCTTTCTCTGTCTTGTTTTGGGCAAAAACTGGCACTACTCAAGGCATACTCCTGAGCCAACTGGTTACAAGGCAAGTACCTTACCCACTATTCTCATTTTCTTCTCTCTCTTTCTCTCTCTCTCTCTCTCTGTTTCTTTTTGGGCAACAACTGGCAGTACTCCAGGCTTACTCCTGACTTTGCACTCAGGAATCACTCCTGGTAGGCTCAGGGTACCAGATGGAGTGCCAGGCATTGAACTCTGATGGCCACTTACAAGGCAAGTGTGCTACTTGCTGTACAATCTATCTCTACAATCCTAAAATACAATCTATTTTACAGAGATTATTACCATCTAAGTAAAACCTAAATATACACAAGTCTTTTTTGTTTTGTTTTTGGGGGTCACACCCAGTGGCGCTCATGGGTGACTTGTGGCTCTGTGCTCAGACATTGCTCTTGGCAGGCACAGGGGACCATATGGGATGCCAGGATTTGGGATTTGAACCACTGTCTATCCTGGATTGGCTGTGTGCAAAGCAAACACCCTACCGCTGTGATACTTCTCTGGCCCATAAGTCTTTATTTTAAAACTTCTAAAACTTAAGAATAAAAATTTGATGGGGCTGGCGTGGTGGCGCTAGAGGTAAGGTGTCTGGTCTGCATTGCAAGCGCTAGCCAAGGAAAGAACGCGACTGCGGTTCGATCCCCCAGCGTCCCATATGGTCCCCCCAAGCCAGGGGCAATTTCTGAGTGCTTAGCCAGGAGTAACCCCTGAGCATCAAATGGGTGTGGCCCGAAAAACCAAAAAAAAAAAAAATTGAGGAGCCAGGGCGGTAGCACTAGAGGTAAGGTGTCTGCCTTGCACACGCTAGCCTAGAACAGACTGTGAGATTCGATCCCCCGGCGTCCCATTTGGTCCCCCTAGCCAGGAGCGATTTCTGAGCACATGGCCAGGAGTAACCCCTGAGTGTCACTGGATGTGGCCCAAAAAACAAACAAACAAAAAAATTTTTGAGCTGGAGCTATAGTACAGTGGGCAGGAACATTTGCCTTGCACATGGCCAATCCAGGTTCTCTTCCTGACAGGTTCTCTTTCTTTAAGGTCTCCTAAGTACTTCCAAAAGCAGCCCCTGAGCACTGCTGGGTGTGGTCTCAAAAAAAAATAAAACAGGAAAATCAAGAAACATTTAAAAATGGAAATATTGGGGCCAGAGAGATAGAATGGAGGAAGGGTGTTTGCCTTGCATGCAGAAGGATGGAGGTTCAAATCCTGGCATCCCATATGGTCCCCTGATCCTGCCAGGAGTGATTTCTGAGCCTGGAACCAGTAGTAACCCCTGAGCACTGCTAGGTGTGACTCAAAAACAAAACAAAAAAAGGAAAATATTATTAAAATTGTACATTACTATTTTCTCCTATATTCACATTTCCATGCAGTAACTATTATTAATTCCCTGAATAAAATAGGGCTTGGAATCAATTCTCTTCTGGCATAAGAGATGAGATACCTTTTTCACATAAATGAGAAGATGAGAATGGGAGACTTCTTAAGGTAATCATTACTCAATTCTCAATTTTTTATAACTTTTGAGTTATGTGATTAAAGTAACAGTACTTGCAATCAGGAATGTACTATTGGTTGGTTATTTAGCAGAAAACACGACTAGATCTTCCGTCCCTTCTTAGAGAGTAAAATATTAGAAACAATATAAAATTGCAAAAGGAACTGGTGTTATTAAGTCATTCTTTTTTGTTTGTTTTGGGTCACACCCAGCTGTGCTCAAGGCTTATCCTGGCTCTGCACTCAGGAATTATTCCTGACAGTGCTTAGGGGGTCCATGGGGTGCCATGGATTGGCCAGATGCAAGGCAAGATCCCTACTTGCTATACTTGTTGCTCCAATCCCAAACCAGTCATCTTGAGATAGTGTTAATTAGTCATCTGCTATCTCCCTGACACCAATACTACTAATTGACTTGTGTCATCCAGGTGATTTCTGCATCCAGAGATATTTGTAGTATCTCAGATGGGGCTAAAGCCAAAGCACAGGGCCTGGAGAGATAGCATAGCAGCGTTTGCCTCGCAAGCAGCCGATCCAGGACCAAAGGTGGTTGGTTCGAATCCCGGTGTCCCATATGGTCCCCCGTGCCTGCCAGGAGCTATTTCTGAGCAGACAGCCAGGAGTAACCCCTGAGCACCGCCGGGTGTGGCCCAAAAACCAAAAAAAAAAAAAAAAAAAAAAAAAAAAAAAAGCCAAAGCACAGATGTTAAATGCACGTCAGATATTTGGCTGAACCTGGTTCTATCCCCAACACTACCTGGTTCTCTGAGCACTGTAGGAGTGACACATAGCACAGAGCTCAGAGTAGTCCCCTGAGCACCACCAGAAATAACCCAAACCCCAGGACAAAAATAAAGGGAGGAAAGATGGATGAGCAAAAGCTTTTCTTTTGGAATTGTGGGAGAAGGGATTATAAGGAGGAGGTGGGAAGCAGACCCTGCATTCACCTTAGGCATAGCTTCAGTCAAATGACATTAGCATGTGGGGAACTTAACAATTTGCAGATTGTTCCTCAAACTTCCACTGATTCCCAAACATGCCATGAAAAGCAGACCCACGTGAAAGGGAGATGTCAGAGTCAGCACCAGCATGGGAATTGCATGGTGAGAGCAGGGAGTTCTCTGTGATGAGGAATAGGGCAACAGTAAAATGACAAGGGACCAAAATAGCAGCACAGTGATCAGATGAAGAAGCCCACTGGAGAGCTCCAAATCAGGCTGAAGCACTTTAGTTCATTACTTCAAGCATAATAATTAAGGCCTTTCGATTCACTAAGCCATTCTGCTATCACAGACTAAAAAAAGGCTTGTTTACCCTTTCCCTGTCCTAGGGGAGTAAATTATCTCATGAGTCTTTCTAGTTCACCAAAGTGCTACTTAAAAAGCTGACGAAATGTTTAAGCAATTTATTAAACTAATATAAAAATTTTATAGACAGAAGAATGACATTTAAAAAAAAGTATGGATAGAGACTGAAAAGGTATAGGAGTTATATATGCTTTCTGATGGCAATGCTGCCCCGGTTTGTCAGCCCAGTGGTTACTTCTGGCTCTGCTCAGAAATCACTCCTGGCAGGCTTGGGGACCGTACAGGATGCCAGGGATCGAGCCAGGGTTGGTTCAGGATCGGCTGCATGCAAAGCAAATGCCCTTCCTCTGTGCTACTGCTCAAGCCCCTAAAACACATTTTATATACAGAAGGTCTAGTTCAGTCCTCAGCACCGCATCGTCCTCTGAGCACCAAGTTCCCCAAAGCACTGAGCCAGCAATAGATTCTGAGTACCTGCAGGTGTCACACACACACACACACACACACACACACACACACACACACACACACATACATGCAAAAAAAGAAAACAAAGAAATATCACAGCAGGACTCTGCATTCAAGATCATAGACCATATTTACACAACCGCACTAAAAGGAAGAAAATAAAGAAGCCAAAACTTGTAAACGCAAAAGAAAAGGAAAAGGGTTTACAAGAGGATAAAAGATGCACCATCTTTCTAGGATGCATAAAGCAGATGGAATTGTGTTGATGGATGAGATAGAAAGAGGAAACCATAGCCCAGAATACTCCACAAGGCAATTTAAAAGGAGCTGGGAGCCAAACTACTAGCTGGAATACCAGAAGGAATCCAGAGAGCTGAGCTGCCCAGGAGCACCTGATAGCTGGGCTGCAGGCCAGCAGGTACAAGGAGTGAGCAGGAAGGAGGAGAGGCGCTGACATGGAGGGATAATTGGAAGCCTGTAACTGGCACTCTTTTGGCTGGCATCCTTATACCCACCAGAGGCAAACTGGCATTTACCCTCAGTAAAGAAAACCCAGAAAGAGGCAAGAGAGAGAGCACCACAGGAAGGACCTATGACTGGTATGCGGCTGACCCAGGTTCAATCCCTGGCACCCCATATGGTCTGCAAAGCACTGCCAGAAGTGATTCCTGAGTGTAGAGCCAGGAATAAACCCTGAGCACCACAGGGTGTAGCCCAAAAACAAACAAAAATAGATTAGAGAGAGAGAAAGCTGAAGGAGTCCAAGGAACAATCTGAGGGAAGCAGAGATTCCTTACAGGGGTCACAAAGTCGAAGCACAGCCTGGTGCCCCCAAAAAGCTGTTGGCCAAAGCATTCCCCACGCGTCCAGGACGCCACCTCCCCCACAACCAGCTCAGCCAGCTACCCACGTGGTCAGTCTAGGGAGAAATCAGACGAGTATCAAAATAACAGAGATGGAAATTCATGCCAATTATGCTGTTTTTCTAAATATGAAGTCAACCAAGGATTGCTGCTGAAGAATTCAAGCAGCATGAAAAAGAATAGCAAAAAATATGTATAGAAAAAGGAGCCCTGAGGGGAACAAATGTAACTATGAAACATAAGACAACATTCTTTTAGAAAAACTACAATAATATAGATTCAATAAGGCATTGTATCCATCTAAAACAGCAATAATAACCCTTATAAATAGATCAAAGAATTCAAGAGAATTCTTTTAAATTAAAATAAAATTTCTTAGAGTTTACAAGGATAAAAGTGAACAAGAAAAAAAATGAGAAACCCATAATGAGAACATATGGATTTTTTAAAATAAAATTAATATAGAAACTGTATTATATACCGAGTCCATCCAAGAGGTATAATACTGACAAAGAAGCAGAAAAAAGAGAGGGGAAACCATTAAATCATTTAATTACCCAGAGATGAATAAAAGTTCAAATATGGGGCCGGGCGGTGGCGCAAGAGGTAAGGTGCCTGCCTTGCCTGCACTAGCCTTGGACGGACCGCGGTTTGATCCCCCGGTGTCCCATATGGTCCCCCAAGCCAGGAGCAACTTCTGAGCGCATAGCCAGGAGTAACCCCTGAGCGTCAACGGGTGTGGCCCAAAAAAACCAAAAAAAAAAAAAGTTCAAATATTAAAACTGAAAGAGCTTGTGAAATAAACCCACATATATAAACACAATTTATGACAAAGGAGCCAAGAACAGGCAGGGCACTTGCCTTGCACACAGCAGATTAGAGTTCAACTGTAAGCACCATATATGGTCTACTGAGACCTGTCAGGCAGTATCCCTGAATGGAGCTAGATGTCAGCCCTAAACACCTGAGGTGTGGCAAAAAAAAAAAGTGGGGGATTCTGGGTGATAGGTACAGCAGGTAGAGAATTTGCCTTGCAAGTGGCTAACCTGGGTTATCCCCAGCACCACAGCATTACCAGAAGTAATTTCTGAGAGCAGAACCACGGAATAACTACTGAGTATAGCCCAAAACCAAAATAAATGAATAATATTAAGAAAACTGCATAGCCACATGCAAAAGAATGAAAGTGATCGCTATCTTTCAAAATAGAAATGCAAATTTAATTTTGAAATTCAAAAACAAGAGCCAGTAACACAAGCCTTACCAGATTGAAGTCCAGGTTCAACTCCTATCACTGCAGAAAGCAGAGAAATAGCTCTTGTGTTACGAAACCAACTCTAGGCTCAGTCCTTGGCACTGCATGGTCCCCCAAGTACCACTGGGAGTACCCTCCAAACTAAAAGCAGGGAATAACTCAAGCACCTACATGTGTGGTTCAAATATAAATAGAATAAAATTCAAAAATAAAGGGCCAGAGAGATAGCATGGAGGTAAGGCTTTGCCTTTCATGCAGGTCTCGGTGGTTCCAATCCCGGCATCCCATATAGTCCCCCAAGCCTGCAAGGAGTGATTTCTGAGCGTAGAGCCAGGAGTAGCCCCTGAGCACTGCCAGGTGTGACACAAAAACAAAACAAACAAAAAACTACTGAAAACAGGGGCCGGGCGGTGGCGCTGGAGGTAAGGTAAGCCTTACCTGCGCTAGCCTTGGACGGACCGCGGTTCGATCCCCCGGTGTCCCATATGGTCCCCCAAGCCAGGAGCAACTTCTGAGGGCATAGCCAGGAGTAACCCCTGAGCGTTACCGGGTGTGGCCCAAAAACCAAAAAAAAAAAAAAAAAAAAAAAAAAACTACTGAAAACAAAAAAGCAGTCAAGTGAATGGGAGAGAGTATATTCAAATCATTCAACGAGGGGTTAATATCCAAAATATTTTTTCTGATTAATATCCAAAAGATTAAAACTCAACAACAACAACAAAAAGCCAGATTCCAAAAATGGCAGATGATCTAAGTAAATAATTCACCCAGTAAGACATATAGATGTCCAATAGGCACAGAAAGATGCCCTTAAGTATTGGAACAATAAACAACAAAGAGAAGAACCAAATACCTGTTGAGATCACCATTATCAAAAAGGTAAATAATAAACTGGCAAAACAATGTGGAGCAAAGGGAACCCTTGCAAACTACTGATGGAATATAAATTAGCATGGCCAGTAGGGGAACAAAGATAGATTTTTTGGGGGGGGAGGGTCACACCCAGCAGCCCTCTGGGGTTACTCCTGGCTCTGTGCTTAGAAATCGCTCCAGGCAGGTAGAGGGGGCCATATGGGATGCTGGGATTGAACCACCATCCGTCCGCATACAAGGCAAACACCCTATCTCCATGCTATTTCTCCAGTCCCTATTTTATTTTATTATTTTATTTGGATTCTGGGTCACAAATGTGCTATCTCTCTGGCCTCAGATTCTTCTTCTTCTTCTTCTTCTTCTTCTTCTTCTTCTTCTTCTTCTTCTTCTTCTTCTTCTTCTTCTTCTTCCTCTTCTTCTTCTTTCTTCTTCTTCTTCTCTTCTTCTTCTTCTTCTTCTTCTTCTTCTTCTTCTTCTTCTTCTTCTTCTTCTTCTTCTCTTCTTCTTCTTCTTCTTCTTCTTCCTCTTCTTCTTCTTCTTCTTCTTCTCCTCTTCTTCTTCTTCTTCCTCTTCCTCTTCCTCCTCCTCCTCCTCCTCCTCCTCCTCCCCCTCCTCCTCCTCCTCCTCCTCCTCCTCCTCCTCCTCCTCCTCCTTCTTCTTCTTTTTTTTTTTGACTTTTGGTTCACACCCGGCAGCGCTCAGGGGTTACTCCTGGCTCTACGCTCAGAAATCGCCCCTGCAGGCTCAGGGGACCATATGGGATACCAAGATTCGAAACACCATCCTTCAGCATGAGAGGCAAACGCCTTACCTCCATGCTATCTCTCCGGCCCCAGATTCTTAATTCTTTATTTTTATTTTATTTTATTTTATTTTGTTTTTTTTTTTCAGATATATATTGGTTATCAGGTCACACCAGGCAGTGCTCAGAGGTCACTCCTGGTTCTAGGCTCAGAAATCGCCCCTGGCAGGCTCTGGGGACCATATGGGACTACGGGATTCGAATTACCGAAGTCCGGCATGAAAGGCAAACACCTTACCTCCATGCTATCTCTCCGGCCCCTGATTCTTAATTCTTAACAAAATTAATAACATATTTTGAGTAAATCACTTTTGAATATTTATCTGAAAATAAAAAATGCTAACTGGGGCTGCAGAGATAGCACAGCTGTAGGGCATTTGCCTTGCATGCTGATTTCAGGACCGATGGTGATTCGAATCCCAGCACCCCATATGGTCCCCTGAGCCTGCCAGGAGCGATTTCTGAGCGTAAAGCCAGGATTAACCTCTGAGCATTGCCGGGTGTGACCCAAAAACCAAAAAAAAAAAAAAAAAAAAAAGCTAACCCAAAAGCTGTATGTGCATTTTATTGCAGCAGTTTGTAAAAATCCAGATATAGACTAAGCTAAATGCTCCTGGAAAGATAAGCGGATATAACGTAGTATACAGGGCTGGAGGGATAGCTCAGTACATAGAGCATTTGCCTTGCACATGGATGACCCAGGATTGACCCTTGTTCTATCCCTGGCATTCCATATGGTCCACCGAGCCTGACGAGAGTGATTTCTGATGCAGAGCCAGGAGTAACCCTTGAGTGCTGCCGAGTGTGGCCCAAAAACAACAACAAAAAAAAGATGTATACATCAAATACTACTCATCTATAAAAAATGATGGAACATGTAATTGGCAGCAACAAGTATAGACCTTGAGGGTATTGTACTAAGTAAAATAGGTCAATTGGAGAAAGACAAATATGAGATTTCTTTCATTTGTGGAAGCAAAGAAACAAAGCAAACACACAAGACAACTCAAAAATAAATGCAGAGACTCAAAGAACAGAGTGATGGTTACCAGAGGGTAAGGGGGCTAAAGGCTGCATGAAACAAAAATAGTTGGTCAATTCTATGGAAAGTTATGGAAATTAGATCTCTGGTGGTGATCATAAGTATATACAGATGTCAGATTATAATGTTGTGCAGCTGAAACTTATATAATATTATAATCCACTGTTACTTTAATAAAAAAATGTTTAAGGTTAATGGAGCTCAGCAGAAAAGCTTTTGAAAAGTGTTTTCAATGCAAAGGATAAAACTGATTAAAGACTCACATTTATATATTTCCTCATGGAATTTTAAAAGAAGCATAGAAAACAGACCCTGAACCAGAAAAACAGGTCACACACCAAAGGAGGGAGTCCAAACCAGTGTGTCAGCAAGAAGAGATGTTAAGAGATTATGGAATCACATCTTTATATTTTCAAAAGATAATTCTTTTCAGCCCAAAACTCCACACCCACAAGTACAAATACTAAGGTACAATTTTAGAAGTTTTAGATTTATAACTCAGAAAGTTTACTATCCACACACCCATTCAGGATATGTCCTATAAAACAATGACATATAAGTATAGCTATAAACCCAAAACACAAACTCAGTACTGAAAACAGGAGATCTAAGCTACAACCACCAGACTTTGAAAAGTGCCTGTCAAAAGTGGATGACAAGAAGTTGGGGGATGGGGAATGACAGAACAATAGTGATGGGAATCGACTCTGGTGGCAGGACTGGTGTTGAAATATTATATGCCTAAAACCCAACTATCATTAACTTTGTAAACCAAGGTTCTTTAAAGAAAAATATTTTCAGGGTCAGAGAATAGCACAGCTGTAGGTCATTTGCCTTGCATGCAGCCAATCCAGACGGATGGTTCAAATCCCAGCATCCCATATGGTCCCCTGAGCCTGCCAGGAGCGATTTCTAAACACAGAGCCAGGAGTAACCCCTGAGTGCTGCCAAGTGTGACCCAAAAACTAAAAGAAAAAAAATTTTTATGAGGTCAGGGTGGTAGCATTTGCCTTGCGTGAAGCTGACCAGGTTCAATCCCCAGCATCCCACATGGTTCCCTAAGCCTTCCAGGAGTGATTTCCGAGTGCACAAACAGAAGTAAACTCTGTGTGCCACTGGGTGTGACCCAAAAACAAACAAAAAATGATTTAAATAATGGCAAATAGCAGGGCGGTAAAGATACAGTCTGAGATTCCTAAGAAAAAAGTGAAAATCCCAGGAAGAAACTATATGGTAACCTACAAAAGTATCTAGTAGCAAAGACAACTGAAGAATGGAGTTTCTTTTTGGTTAAAGAGGTGAATTCTCAAAGATTGGTGAGTGCAGTTAGAGAAATAACTCCACCAACAGCTATCATGACAATGGTAGTGAGTGAGAGCAAAAGAATGCCTGTCTCGAAGACAAGCAGGGGTTCGGGGAAGAGGAAGATGAGGGTCATTGGTGGCTGGAAAGTTGCACTGGTGAAGGAGTGTTTTTTTTTTTTTTTTTTTTTTTTTGGTTTTTGGGTCACACCAGGAAGTGCTCAGGGGTTACTCCTGGCTCTATGCTCAGAAATCGCTCCTGGCAGGCTTGGGGGACCATATGGGATGCTGGGATTTGAACCATCCGTCTGGATTGGCTGAATGCAAGGCAAATGACCTACAGAGATGCCACGATTCGAACCACCGTCCTTCTGCATGCAAGGCAAACACCTTACTTCCATGCTTTCTCTTCAGCCCCGGGTGTACTTTTTATGACTGAAACTCAACTACAAACATGTTTGTAACCATAATGCTAAAATAAAGATATTAATAAAAAATAAATAAATAATAAAGAAGTAGATTCTATAGACTAGTGCATATACTCTTTGAAGAATATGCAAATGATGAGGTTATGATAAAGATATATTATATCAAATAAAAGTTGAAAGGCAAATAGAAACTCCCTAAAAATAATAACAATAAGAAGACATACAGCTCACAAAAGGAGCAACATTTCAAATATCAAGCAAATTTAGTAGAACCTGATGATAAGGAATTGATAGAGCATGAGATTAAAAGAAAGGACTGAGCTGTTTTGAGCCTCAGAACCTTGAGAAGCCAGGGGTCATAACGCTAGCTTAGAAAGAAGAAACTGACCCTACCACAGGCATGGACTCTGAATGGCTGAATATTTATAGAATCCTATTTTAGAAAGGTGCTAAAAATAAAAGTGCCCTTCATCTTAGGTCAAAACTTTTTTTGGGGGGTGGGGCACACTCAGTGGCACTCAGAGATTACTTCTAGCTCTGTGCTCAGAGATCTCTCCTGGCAGGCTCGGGGAACCATAAAGGATGCCAGGGACTAAACACGGGTCTGTACTGGGTCTTCAAGGTTAACGCCCTGCCACTGTGCTATCTATCACTCAGGCCCTAGGTCAGAACTAATTTTGATGTATTTGGTCTCAAAATATAAAATCTAAGACCCTGTAAATTTAAAAACTGACCAAAAGTGTTTAGACTCCTGTTTTCTATAAGTGCTCAGCCCCTCAAAACCAGCTCAGTTCATTGGATTTGGGGATGGGTGGTGGAATTCTTGTGCATATATCAAAGGAAATGTCTGTCTTAAAGCTGAGCACAAGCAGGTAACCATTCCAAAAGAAGTCCTCTGGATCACGGTGATCTAAAACCATAACTTGGTTATTGGGATACAGGATCCAAAGATGAAACTTGGGCCAGAGCGATAGCACAGCAGGTAGGACATTTATTTGCCTGGCTCATGGTACACCCAAGACCGACCCAGGTTCAATCCCCAACACCCCAGATAGTCCCCCAAGCCTGCCAGGAGTAATTTCTAGCACAGAGCCAAAAGTAACTGGGTATGGCCCAAAAATAAAAACTAAAACTAAACGTTTTTTATTTTTAGTAGTTACATTAAAGAGCAGGGCAAAGCACAGGACAATACAGTGAATAGGGCACTAGCCTCACATGTGACTCACCTGGGTTCAGTGACTGGTACCACATATAGTCCCCTAACCCCTGCCAGGAGTGATTGCCTGAGCACAGAGCCAGAAGTAGCCCCTGAGCATTGCTGAATGGGGCACCCAAACAAAGTTATATTTAAAAAAAAAAGCAAGCATGATTTATAGAAGTCCTCCAACAGCACTTATTAAAGGAAATATGTGAATATCATGTTTTCTTTCCTACGGGCAGAAAGATGAGTTGGATCTGGGAAGAAACAAATCCCCATATCAATTTGCTTAATACCAAGAGGCATTTGCCTAGGGTAGGCTAATTTTGTTCTCCTGACGAGAAAAACAAGCACATTCTGCAGTCAGTGGGCCTCAGTTTTATAGAGGAGATATCCCTTTATGGTAAAATTAGTTGTAATAATAAGCTATGCATAGCTTTCATTTTTTAAGATTCAACTATGAAAACATGGTTGAATAAACAAAATGAAAAAGTTATCAATTCTCCATGTAAAAGTCCCTGCTGACAGTGGGAAAGAGAGGGAAAAACCTTATAGGAAAAAAAGCACAAGTTCTTAGAAAAGGCTGTCTAAGATGGATGACAAGTGAAACAAGTTCTAAGAACCTAAATAACTAAACAACAGAAAATTGGCGTTGCAACTATAAAACATTGGGAGAAACATAATGAGACATTGTTCTTGTAATTCAAGAAAGCTGATTACTTGGGTTTAAAAGAGGAAAGTCCCACATCATGGTCCCTCCTGAGCATCAAAAGTTCCCACAAGCAATGTCAAGTGTAACCCTGGAGGCTTTTGAGTATTTTCCTGAATAGTTCTAAAGGTCCACCAGGGTGGCCCAGGTAATCCTCATCATTGTGCAAGCTGAAAAACCACTGGGAGGGCTGGGAGTGCTGGGGAGACTCCTCCACTTCCTGTATAAATATGGAAAGTGGAGGACCATAGCGATAGCACAGTGATGGGACATTTGCCTTACACCCAACCAACTCAAGACTGACCTGGGTTCGATCCCGGGCATCCCATATGATCCACATCCTATATGGTCCATCCCCCAAGCCTGCCAGGAGTGATTTCTAAGCATAGAGCCAGGAGTAACTCCTGAGTACCTCTGAGTGTCACTGGGTGTGACCCAAACACTTAAAAAAAAAAAAGTCATGACGTGTAGAATAAAAATATAAAATATATAGTTCACGTGTTGGGTCAGGCCACCCCAGGCACCATGTTTCTAACCCCTCAGACAGATAGGTCTGATGAAGAAGGGTAGAATGGAGAAATAATTCAGTCAGTTAAAGTTTCATCAAAGTGGGAAGTCCAGTTCCCAGGGGCCCCCTACACTCAGGAATAACCTCTGCGGCTCAGGGGATCATGTGGGATGCAGAGTTGAAATCCGAGTCCCGGGCTCCCTGTGTGTGACACCAGGCGGGGAAAATCCGCGAAAGTACACCGGCCCAGTGGGGCTCAACTGTTAAAGACTGTGAGTGTGACCTGTCTATGTCTGTCTACTGTCCTCTTGCGTGAAACTCTTGCGAGTGGGGCAAAAAGAGGCTCCAGAAACCTCGCTCGCCCAGACGCCATTTTCAGGGAGGGACTTCAGAGCATAAAAACCGGCTAAGCTTTGCAAAACCCGGCTCCCTGTGTGTGACACCAGGCGGGGAAAATCCGCGAAAGTACACCGGCCCAGTGGGGCTCAACTGTGAAAGACTGTGAGTGTGACCTGTCTATGTCTGTCTACTGTCCTCTTGCGTGAAACTCTTGCGAGTGGGGCAAAAAGAGGCTCAGAGGAGCACGGCCGCTCCGCTCCGCTACGCGGCCGTGCACTCTTTCTAAGGAAAGAACTCCATTGCAACAAGAAGGAAAAATCACACTAAGAACGGCGCTATATCACAGAAGCACACATTTCTCTCTGGACTGTCTTCTCTGTTGCATGCTTGGGCCTAAGATTTGACCCAGTGTGAGGCTTCATCCAAGGAGGACTCCCCTCCCTTAGAGGCAAGTCAGCCCATCCAGAAAGGGAGGAGCCAGAGGAGTGTGCTGCCTACATCATATAGACAATGAATACCACCACAACACGTAGAAAAACCCACAATACAAGTGTGACAATGGGGAAACAACGCAGGCCAGCATCAGACATAGAGAATGAAGATGACAATTCTGAGGACCAGATAATGACTGAACAACTAATCAACCTCTCAGATAAGGACTTTAGACTAGCAATATGGAAGGTGCTCAACAGACTCCAAGAAACCATGGATCGAGTTGAACAGAACACTAATAAGAACCAAGAAAATATGAAGGCAGAAATGACAAAACTCCAAACTGAAATAACATGTCAACTAACAGGACTGAAAAAGTCAGTAAACGAAGTGAATGACAAAATGGATAAGCTCTGGGACAGGGTATCAGAAGCTGAGAATAGACTTGGTGCTGTGGAAGATGAGATACATAACAATTCCATACAGCAGGAGAGATTGGACAAAAAAACTTAAAGCAAATGAGCAGACAATGGAAAAATTAGTCAAAGAATGGGAACAGACGAAAATAGAAGTCTATGATAAGATCAACAGAAACAACTTAAGAATCATTGGAGTCCCAGAGACCCAGGAAGAAAATTTCCAGGAAGAATCAATGGTCAAGAACATCATTAAAGAGAAACTTCCAGAGCTAAAGAATATATGTGATCAAATCCTGCATGCCCGAAGAGTACCAACCAAAAGAGACCCCAGAAAAACCACCCCAAGACACATCCTAGTCACAATGACAAATCCCACAGATAGAGACAGAATTCTGAAAACAGCAAGATCAAAAGGGGAAATCATGTTCAAGCAAGCTTCCCTGAGATTTACAGCAGACCTGTCACCAGAAACGCTCAATGCCAGAAAGCAGTGGTGGGATATTGTGACAAGACTGAATGAAATGAATGCTTCACCCAGAATACTATACCCAGCAAAACTCACTTTCCGGTTTGATGGAAGAATACATGGTTTCACAGACAAAAAACAGCTCAGAAACTTCACAGACACAAAACCAGTCTTAAGAGAAAAACTGAAAGACCTAATCTAAGACAAGACTACCCAAAAGACACACCAAATTTTGAAAGTTTCATCAAAGTAAACTCCCTTTGATTCCATGGCCTTTCTCCGCCATTTGTCTCTCTGCCTAACATGTCTTTCTCTCACGAGCTCTCTACTGTTTCTTGACTCTGTTTTTTGCTGCCTCTCTTCTCTGCCTCTTTCTTCTCTCTTGCCTCCCCATAGGCAGACTCTTTTTTTATTCTTTATTTAAAATAGCCCTATCCCAGGTGTGGGCGGGTCTGATCATCCAGGTAGGATTAACATCTCAAAAGAAAGTTCAGGTAAAAGGAAGTAAGAGGGAAGGGCTACAACATGTACGCTAACAATGAAAACGAACAACCTTATAAGTGAAGAGGTAGGATGGAAAATATCAGGCGGAAAAAGAGCAAGGAAGAAGTTCCTAGGGGACTAACTGGCAACGTTCATGATTTGAGTTAAGTTATGCACAGATAGAGACAGGAAGGCAGACAAGAATCAGATTCTGACATTCCTTTTGCATAAGGTTCTGCATTTTAATTGAGATGCCATGTCCTGGCGAAGTAATTCTGTACTGCATTGTCATTCCAGCAAATCAACTATACACGGTACAGAACATAAGCCAGAACTATATGGGACCAGGGAAATAATTCAAAGGGCTGTAGCACATGCCTTTCATGTGAGAAGCCATGGAATGATCCAGAGCATCAAATGGCTGTGTAAGCAGAAAGTGTTCCCCTGGTGAACCCCTACCCCCCAGCATACCTAGGCCTGAACAACACTGCAGAAGAGACCCTATCACTAAGCCAATAAACCTGCACCAGGCCTAGAATCACCTGGAGTGGCCCCCAATCACTGCTGGAAAGGTCTAAGCACAACCTCTCCCCATGTCCAAACAACATGTGAAGCCATACAGAAATGCTGGCAGATTCTGTAAGAGTATCAGGGCCTGGAAGTGGTGCAGTGTGAGCTCCCCATTGCCTATTACAAGGACAAGGATCGAACATGAGGCCCTGGGTCTGGTCCCCAAAACTACATTGTCCCCACCCTACCAACTATGCTGCATTTATCTCTGGTGTCTTCCAATATCATTCATTGGGCTGCCCCCATCAACTTTTTTTTTTCCAAAATAAAGACACTTAGAAACAACTTATTTTCTGTCTTTTTTGTTTTGTTTTGTTTTGTTTTGTTTTTGGGCCACACCCGGTGATGCTCAGGGGTTACTCCTGGCTACGCGCTCAGAAATCGCTCCTGGCTTGGGAGACAATATCGAAATGCGGTCCATCCTAGGCTAGTGCAGGCAAGACTTACCACTTGTCTTTTTTTTTTTTTTTGGCTTTATTAGATGAGAGCATACATAAGTATATCACATATTCTTATACATACATACATATAGAAGTTGAGAGAATATTAGAGCATGAACACAAGATCATCTGGGATCAAATCTAGGCATTGACACCTATAAGTCGTCTACTCTACAAATTAAACCACATCCCTAGCTCCTCTTTCCTTTTCTCTTTTTTCTTTTCTTCTTCTTCCTATTTTTTTTGGTTTTGTTTGTTTGTTTGTTTGTTTGTTTTTGGGTAACACCTGGTAGTGCTCAGGAGTTACTCCTAGCTCTGTACTCAGAAGTCGCTCCTGGGGGCCGGAAAGATAGCATAGCATAGCGGCGTTTGCCTTGCACGCAGCTGACTGGGACAGACCCGGGTTTAATCCCCAGCATCCCATATGGTCCCCTGCCAGGAACAATTTCTGATCTCAGAGCCAGGAGCGCCAGCAGGTGTGGCCCAAAAACCAAAAAAAAAATTTTTTTTAAAATAAGGGCCCAGAGAAAAAGCACAGTGGTGTTTGCCTTGCAAGCAGCTGATCCAGGACCAAAGGTGGTTGGTTAGAATCCCAGTGTCCCATATGGTCCCCCGTGCCTGCCAGGAGCTATTTCTGAGCAGACAGCCAGGAGTAACTCCTGAGCACTGCCAGGTGTGGACCAAAAACAAAGACAAAAAAAAAAATTTTTTTTAAATAAACTGGAGCTGGAGAGATAGCACAGCAGTAGGCAGTTGCCTTTCTGCAGCCAACCCAGGGACAGTCCTGGGTTCAATCCCCGGCATCCTATATGTCAATGGTCCTCAAACTACGGCCCGCGGGCCACATATTATATTTATTCCCATTTTGTTTCTTCACTTCTTTTTTTTTTTGGTTTTTGGGCCACACCCGTTTGACTCTCAGGGGTTACTCCTGGCTATGTGCTCAGAAATCGCCCCTGGCTTGGGGGGACCATATGGGACGCCGGGGGATCGAACCGTGGTCCTTCCTTGGCTAGCGCTTGAAAGGCAGACACCTTACCTCCAGCGCCACCTACCCGGCCCCGTGTTTCTTCACTTCTAAATAAGATAAATGCAGTGTGCATAGAAATTTGTTCATAATTTTTGTTTTTACTATAATCTGGCCCTCCAATAGTCTGAAGGACAGTTAACTGGCCCCCTGTTTAAAAAGTTTGAGGACCCCTGCTATATGTGGTCCCTGGAGCCTGCCAGGAGTGATTTCTGAGTGCAAAGCCAGGAGTAATCCAAGCACTGCCAGGTGTTGCCCTCAAAAAACAAAAAAACAAAACAACAAAAAAATAGTTTGATTATTTTGATAATCTAGGATCCAACCAAGGTTACAAAGGTGGTGTCTTAGTTAATATTTTAAATTTAAAATAAATAATTTCTAATTTTCAAGAAATGAAAGTATGGGCAAGGTTTGTTGTCCCTGCTCTGAGGGCAACCAGTACATGACTAACAGTCAGTAAGTCTGAAGTTGATGTGATAATTATTAATTCAAAAGGCTGTCTAGTGCACTATAAATCTCACTCACATGAATACTTTAAAATGTGATTACTCTGTTCTTTGATACAAGAAAACCTGTTTATAATAACCTGTAACTTCTTGAATAAATGTAAATCTAAAGCAATAAATCAAGAAGGAACTTTCTACAAATGACAGCCAACAAGCTCATGAAAAGGTGCTCAATTTTGGGCCCGGAGAGATAGCACAGCGGCGTTTGCCTTGTAAGCAGCTGATCCAGGACCAAAGGTAGTTGGTTCGAATCGCGGTGTCCCATATAGTCCCCCGTGCCTGCCAGGAGCTATTTCTGAGCAGACAGCCAGGAGTAACCCCTGAGCATCGCAGGGTGTGGCCCAAAAACCAAAAAAGGTGCTCAATTTCATTAGCAAACAGAAAGATGCCAATCAAAACCACAAGGAGATAGCACTTTGAATCTGTTAGGGTCATCACAAAGATAAATAAAAAATAAAATAGAAAACAAGGGGGCCGGAGATATAGCAGGAGGTTGAGCATTTGCCTTGCATGCAGAAGGATGATGGTTCGAATTCCGGCATCCCATACAGTCCCACGAGCCTGCCAGGAATGATTTCTGAGCATAGAGCCAGGAGTAGCCCTGAGCGCTGCTGGATGTGACCCAAAAACAAAACAAAACAAAACAAAAAAAGAAAACAAAATAACAGGTGGTGCAAGCCGTAAGGCCTTGCCCGCGCTAGCCTAGGATGGACTACGGTTCGATCCCCCGGCATCCCATATGGTCCCCCAGGCCAGGAGCAACTTCTGAGCACATAGCCAAGAGTAATCCCTGAGTGTCACTGGGATATAGCCCAAAAAATCTTAACAAAACTAAGCAAAAACTGTGATGAAGATATAGAGTATGTGGACAATGTTACTGGGATTGTGGAATGGTATAAGCATGCTGAAAGCAGTATAAAGGTTCCTCAGAACACTAAAAAACAGAATGACAATATGACAAAGCAATCCTCTATGCCTGGATATACATGAGAGAGAGAAGGGGGGGAGGAAGAGAGAGAGAGAGCAATATCTCAAGAGATATCAGCAATTCCATGTTTACTACAAGCTGGGAGGTAGAAGAAACCTAAATCTCCATCAACTGATGAATGTGTCAGAGGAGAATATTAGAATGTAAGTTTAGAATTAACTGCTGTTTCGCTTAGACTTAAGCACTTCCACGACAGACAAGCTGCAGAGGACTGGGAGCAGGCCCAGGAACATAGCCAGTTCCTGAAACTTTATGGACATACACCAGCATAGTCATAAACTAAGGAATGCAGGAAACAATGTAATTGCACCTGGGGACTAGCAACAGGGACCTATGGGCACCCAAATGGAATGCATGCGGTAAATCTATCTAGCAGGCACCTGAATTCATTCCTACATGCCCATCCTCTACCCCTAGGCCAACTTTCTGTTTACATTCTGCTGGCAATCTCCACTTTCTGTTTATATCCTGCTTGCAACCTCCATTAAAGTCCTTATTAGGGCTGACCAATCTCCTAGCGCCCTGTAAGCAATGATGTAACAACGTGTAGCCAATCCCCAGAGCGGACACCTAGCCTTGTCTAAAATTCTCTAAACTTAGTATAAAAGTAAGAATGTAAATTGGATGGGAGTCAGTATGCTGGTATTTCCAATAAACCCCTTTGTTTTTTGCATTACTGACCTGTCTCCTTGGTCATAAATCATGTCATAAGCTAATTAATAAATAAAAATATGAGAGGGAATTTTGATATTTGCTACAACCTGGGTGAACCTTGAGATTATGCTATGTGAAATAAGCCAATCACCAATCACAGAAAGCTGACTCTACCTCCATATGTTAGATTCTATGAGTCAAACTCAGATCAAAAAAGATAGTATAGAGAGTAAATTCTACCCAGGTTTAATCCTGGCACTACATATGGTCCCCCAAATACCACCATGAGTGATCCCTGAGCACAGCCCCAGGAATAACCCTACACTATAGTTACTTTATAGTTTTTTGGGTATTTTGTTGTTGTTGGGGTTTTTTTTTGTTGTTGTTGTTGTTGTTATTTTGTTTTGTTTTGGGGCCACACCTGGCAGTGCTCAGGAGTGACTCCTGGCTCTGTGCTCAGAAATGGCTCCTGGCAGGCTCCATATGGGGAGCCTGGGGATTATATGGGGTGCCCGGGATCGAACCCGGGTCCGTCAGGCCGTGTGCAAGGCAAACGCCCTACCACTGTGCTATCGCTCCTGCCCTTAAATCATCTACTTTATAAATTAATACATTTTAAAGGAAAAATGTTCATAAGATATTATAATGTCTAAAAAGATACATTTAAACTGAAACTAGTCAAGCTGGAAAGATAGCACAGTGGGCAGTGGGTTTGCTTTGCATGCAGTTGACACAGATTTGATCCCCAGCACCCTATATGATCCTTCAAAACTCACCGTGAGTGATCCCTGAGGACAGTCAGGAGTAACTCCTGATCACCACTAGGTACACCCCAAAACAAACAAAACAAAAAAGCACAAAGTGAGCTATTTATTTTTTCAATCAATGCAAAAAGATGGCATTCAACAGATTGGTATCACATTGTTTTTAAAAGTGATAACCACCTGTGGGTGGATGTGGTCCAAGAAGAAAACACAAAGAACTGGAGCATTGAAATGACAGAATCAAACCCAGGTTGACCACATACAAGGCAAATGTCCTACCCGCTGTGTTATCACTCCAGTCCCTCTAATTATCTTTTGATTTGAAACAAGCCTAGAGACGAAGAATGGGCATGGAGCCATATTGCTAATTAGGCAATTACTCTTATTCATCTGTTATTAAAAACCTTACCTGGCATTAAACCCCACAAAATATCCACATCAATGGGGCCAGAGCAATAGCACAGCGGTAGGGCATTTGCCTTGCGCAAGGTCCAACCCTGGACTGGACGGACATCACGTATGGTCCCCCGAGCCTGCCAGGAGCAATTTCTGAGCTTAGAGCCAGGAGTAACCCCTTGAGCGCTGCTGGATGTGGCTCAAAAACAAAACAAAACAAATAAAAATATATATGTACATATATATATATCGACATCAAGTAATAAAATGTAAAAACTAAACTAAAGCTTCTACAGCAGTAATCTCTGAGAAATAGAACTAATATAAGATTAAAAAATGAGACCGGGCCGGTGAGGTGGCGCTAGAGGTAAGGTGTCTGACGCCTTGCAAGCGCTAGCCAAGGAAGGACCGTGGTTCACTCCCCCGGTGTCCCATATGGTCCCCCCAAGCCAGGGGCAATTTCTGAGCGCTTAGCCAGGAGTAACCCCTGAGCATCAAACGGGTGTGGCCCGAAAAACCAAAAAAAAAAAAAAAAAAAAGTGAGAGACCAACAACAGCTAAAGTGTGAAAAAGTTTCACGGGGACCACGGGTTGGACAGACTGGTATGCCTGGAGCCCAGAGTAGGTCTTATGCCAATAAACTTCTGGGGTGAGGCCTTCTTGCAATCAGGCTAAGAATTTTTTTCCTGTTTTCCCCATATTTTTCTGGGCCTGTGCAAACAACGGCAATCGCCACTGTCACACCTTTACTATTTTTTTAACCCTTATCCTTTAAGAAAAAAAAATTAACTGAACTTAAAATAACTGTTGTAGAATGCCTGTCTCAAATACAGGCAGAGGATGGGAAGGGGGGAGGGGGCATTGGGATGGGGGTATGTTACACTGGTGAAGAGGGGTGTTCTGTTTGTGACTGTAACTCAACTATAATCATGTTTGTAATCATGGTACTTAAATAAAAAAATATATTAGGGGCCGGCGAGGTGGCGCTAGAGGTAAGGTGTCTGCCTTGCAAGCGCTAGCCAAGAAAAGATCGGGACCGCGGTTCGATCTCCCGGCGTCCCATATGGTCCCCCCAAGCCAGGGGCAATTTCTGAGCACTTAGCCAGGAGTAACCCCTGAGCATCAAACGGGTGTGACCCCCCCCAAAAAAAAAAGATATATATATAAAAGATAGAGTGAGGCAATGAGAAATGTGAAGCACTGCCAACACCCTAATGAGAATACCACCTACCTATTCATTCATGACACCCAACTTGAGACATTGAAACTGCTACAGCAACCATTCAGAAGAGGACGTCTCAAGAAACTTAAAACTTTTGCAGTCAAAGTGATCAGAGCACAGGTAGCACAGGGTAGGGCATTTGCCTTGCAAGAGGCCATCCTGGATTTGATCCCCTGAGCCTGCCAGTAGTAATTTCAGAGCACAGAGCCAGGAGTAACTGAACTCCACTGGGTATGGCCAAAAAACAAACAAACAAACAAACAAACAAAAATAAATGGAAACTTCCAGAAATAGTGGTGTATCTCAAACTTAATATCCCATTATGATACCACTACACCAGTTTTTCCCAGGGAACAAGCAGACAGATGACTAAAATGGAAAATGTGTATCACCTAAGTATAGAGAATTACCCTAGCTGTCTTAACTTCCATTTCTTTAAGACTTAATGATAGTGAGAAGGGGAAAGGCATTCTAAACTAAGACCAACAAATTATACACTGTTGTGTATCAGACTTACTCAGACTCTGAGTAAACCTTAAACAAAGCAGATCCTAATTTGTAGAAAACACACTATTTAAAAATAAAGACAAATGGGGCCGAGAGATAGCGCAGCGGTAGGGCATTTGCCTTGTAAGCAGCCGACCCAGGACCAACGGTGGTTCGAATCCCAGCATCCCATATGGTCCCTCAAGACCTGCCAAGAGCGATTTCTGAGCAGAGACCCAGGAATAACTCCTGAGTGCCACAGGGTGTGATCAAAAATAAAAAATAAAAAAAAAGACAAATGGAGGTATCATTCTAGCTTCCCACACCCCACAGAACACAAGTAGTATCACCATCATGAAGTATGGAAGGAAAACAGTGCCTTACAAGGGACTGGGCTGTTCAACACCTAGTTTCAGAGTTCAGTCTAGATTCTAATCTGTTCAATGTGCCATATTTAGCTAACTCAGAAAGTACGAATTCCAGGTAAGAAACCGAAAGGATGGAATGGTAGTACATGATCATGGTGTAGAAATGTTGCCCGGGCAAACATTCATTGGTTATCTATTGCCAGACCTTCTGGCTCCAAGAGGCCACGAAGACATACATCTGCATTCCTCTCAGGAGAAAAAGCACTCCCTGACTGACCAAAAGCTGGCCTTGATGAATTCTGCGGCAGATAGAGCTCTGCAGTGATGGAGCAATTCAAGCCCTTTCCCCCCAAGCCCTCTATCTCACATTTTCTATTACAGTTCTGTTAAAACAGAATTCACAGATCACACAAAGGATTTAGTGTACAATTTAAAGGTTCTCAAATATAGTTACAAAGTTGAAAAAAAAATGTCACTAGGATCAATGGTAAAATATGACCCCAGCAAATAAACCTGTATACTTTCCTCCCCCAACCCTCCCAGTTCTGGGCAACAATTAATCTACTTTCCATTTAGAAACACCTGTTCTAAATTAGTCATATAAACCAAAACCAAATGGTAAGTGGTTTATGGTGACAGAATGAAGAGCTCTATCAGGGGTGAAGGCGCTTATCTTGCACATAATCAAACCTGCTTCAATGTCCACACAGTCATCAGAGCACCCTAAGCACAGAAGGAGAAACCCTTATGCACCACCAAGGATAGCCCACATGTCCCCTCTAATAAAAGTAACATTCATAAAATGAAATAACTTGTAAAGAAAAAAAAATAAGGGGAAAATTTTTAGAGAAGGAACTTGCAAATTCTGAGGACTATATACCTCAGAATATAACTCCTTTTTCTACCCCATCCAGATGAGTAAAATAGCAACTATAAAAAAGCTGATTTCTGCAGCTTCACTTTTTCCTTGCTGAGCCCTTCACCTCTCCTCACTATCTCTGAAATCCAATTCCTTTTGTAGTCTTCACTCCCAACCCAATCTTTTATTCTTGTACACTAATTACAGCTTCACCTTAAGTAATACATTTACATGAAAATGTTACTTAAACCAGACATCTCCTTCCTAAGTCATTCCCCCAAAAAAACGTAAAATGAGAATCAGCTTTCCTTGAATGGAGAATTTCCCCCATGAACAAAATGACCAAGTCAGAGCTGTTTGGGGTTTGTTTTTTGTTTTTACCAAAGGACCCTCTCAAATAACATGAATTTGATAAACCAAATGCAGTCTGTCCTCCTAGATTTATGCATACCTAGAAGAGAGGGGTGTTTTTTTTTGTTTGGTTTGTTTTTGTTTTTTGTTTTTGGGCCACACCTGGTGACGCTCAGAGGTTATTCCTGGCTATGCACTCAGAAATAGCTCCTGGCTTGGGGGACCATATGGGACACCAGGGATCAAATCCAGGTCTGTCCTGGATCAGCTACTTCAAGGCAAACATCCTTCTGCTGAGCTATCACTCCAGCCCCATAGAAGAGAGGTTTTTAAAAATAGATTTGTTACTGATTTCATTACCATGATAAGAGTACTGTGATTATATCTAAAAAATATATCCTTATAGGGCCGAAGAGATAGTACAGCAGGTAGGGTGCTCGCTTTGCATGCAAATGACCCATAATCAACCTTGGACATTCCATATAAGTCCCCTAGACAATGCCAAAAAGTGATTTCTGAGCACAGAGCCAGCACTAATCCCTGAGGATAGATACAGTTGCCTGGGGGAGTAATTTGCCTTATATATGTATGACCCTGGGTTAGATCCTCAGCACCACACATAGACTGAAGGATTTGGATTAAATAATGATAACTAAAAAAAAAATGATAACTGAGATTTGCCACTTGGGGTGGGGAAGGCAGAAGAAACAAGAAAGTGAATCAGTATATGCCTCTTTAATTGTGAGGCTCTCAATTTGACCCCCAGCACAGTAATAAAATAAAATACATTAATGGAAAGGATATGGAGCTGGGTACAGACAAAAACTAACAACAACAACAACAAAAAATGTTAACTCTTGGGGCCAGAGCAGTGGTGCTAGAGTTAAGGTGTCTGCCTTGCAAGTGCTACCCTAGGAAGGATTGAGGTTTGATCCCCTGGAATCCCATATGATCTCCCCAAGCAAGGAGCGCATAGCTAGGAGTAATCCGAGGGTCAACAGGTGTGGCCCAAAAAAACAAAACAATCAAACAAAAAAAGTTAACTCTTGAGGGGTCAAATCAATATTGTTTTCCTTTCATGTAAACAAACATCTAGAGCAGATCACCTTTGAAAGAAACTGATTCAGGGATATGGCTCAAGTGATAGAGCAGATGGCCTGGTTTGTACTGAGGCCCTGTGATGGTCCCCAAAATGATAGGCCCCACTCAGCAGTGATGGGCATTGCCTTTATGGCATATTTCCCACTCTCCCAAAAACTACAGGAAGAACCCCTGACCACTGACCCAAGAACAACCTACAGAAAATTTAAAAAAAATTTCTCTTCTAAAAATTTTTTTTTCTCTTCTAATATTTTTGCTTTATAGTGTTTACTGTTGTCTTACTTCTGAGATGTCCTATTATATTTGGTTATGGTTTTCTCCCTTACATTTATTTTATTTATTTATTTATTTTTGGTTTTGGGGTCACCCCTGGTGGCACTCAGGGCTTTGTGCTCAGAAATCGCTCCTGGCAGGCAGTCTCCCTTACATTTAGATCCATCAGGATTACTGTTATTTGTTTAGCTCCCTTAGAATCTTTTCTACCTCATTGACTTTTCATGTGTCAGTGATTTAACATTTACGTAAATATGATAAGTTGATCATATACCTATACCAATATATACTGAAGTGATAGTAAAAGGGTGTTTGCCTTGCTGGTCGACCCAGGTTCAATCCCTAGTATCCATATGTCCTTTGAGCACTGCGCAGAGTAACTCCTGAGCATCGCCAAGTGCAGCACCCTTCAAAATTATAGTAGAGCTGGTGGGGCACTTGACTTGAACATAGCTGACCCAGATTTCAATGGTCTCCATGGTCTCCCTCCTGAGAAATCCAGGAATTAATCCCTTAGTGAACAGCCAGGAGTAATCCCTGACCATCAATGAGTGTGGCTCAAAAACAAACAAATGAAAAAACAATGATTTTCTTTTTTTTTCTTTTCTTTTTATTTGGTTTTTGGGTCATAACCAGCAGCGCTCAGAGGATGCCAAGATTCGAACTACCGTCCTTCTGCATGCACAGCAAATGCCATACCTCCATGCTATCTCTCCGGTCCTGCTTTTCTATTTTTAAATGTAGTAAAGGTATCACTAAACAAGTATCACAAAACTTCATCTAGTTCATGTGATATCCTAGAAAAAAATGGTAAGAACTATGGAAAGGAAAAGTTAAGAAACTTTTCCCAAGTCACTTTTCCAAGTCAGACCCAGAAATGACAAAACTCATCTCTGGGTCCAGAGAAATTACACAGGGGTTATGGTGCTCGCCTTGTATGCAGGAGACCCTATTCCAACTTCCAGCAAGCACCACAAGGTCTCCCTCATCTCTAGGAAGAGCAACCCCAATTACAGAGCCAGAGTAGCCCCAAGCACTGCAGTGTGAAATATCCAACCCCAGGTGGACAGGTCTGAAGAAGGGTAGCTGCGAAGAATTAATAAACCAAGCCAGTCAGGAGAGTCATGAGTCAAGTTTGCTTCTTGCCCCATGGTATATCTGTGTGCCAAGCCAGACTGGCCTTTCTTTATTAAACCAGTATAAATTCACCAGAAGGAGGAAGGTCGAGTGAAAGACAAAAGTACCTATCAAAAAAAAAAAAAAGTACCTATTCAGGTGAACTTTTATAAATCAAAGGGCTTGGTGAAAGAAAAAGAAAGTTGGGGAAAGCCTTTGTTTTGGATAAAGGCAGGGTGTGACCTAACACCGCAGTATGTGGTTCCCCTTCAAATTCCCTCCAAAAAAATGCAAAACCTTTATTCTCAAAATAAAGTTCTGTTTATATATGTAATTTCAAAGTTTAAGTATCTAGTGGCAAAAGCAGTATAAAAAGCAGAAGATAAAGCGGTAAGAAGACAAAGAAAATGCAGCACTTGAGTAAAATTAGTGTTTGTTTTTCTTGGCTTGTTTTAGTTTTTGTTTGGAGGCGGGTCACACCTAGTGGTGCTCAGGGATTACTCCTGTAAATTCTTAGGGAACCTTATTGAGTGCAAGAGGTTGAAGTGCCCTTCCTCTTTACTACTGCTTCAGCCCCAATATCCAAGTGTTTATAAACAACAACAACAACAACAAACTAGTTAGGGCCAGAGAAACAGCTCAACAGGTCAGCACAAACTCTGCATGAGGGTGGCCCTTGTAAAATGTAAAATCACTGGCACTCCAAGATTCCCCCCCCCCCCAGCAATGCTGGGGATGGATGTAGCTCCAAAACAAATTAAATAAAACCTAAAAGGCAGGTTGAACTGAGATAGTGTGCTGTAGGACAACTAAGATGAGTCAGGGCCAAAGAAATAATACAGAAATTAAGGCATTTGCCTTGCACATACCTAACCCTAGTTCGATCTCCAGTACCATATATCATTCCCCAGCCTAGCCAAGAGGGATCCCTGAACACAAAGTCAGAAGTAAGCAAAGCCTGCCCAGACTAGAGGAGATAGAAGTATAGTGACAGAAGTCTTGGGCACTTTGGTGTGGTATGGAGTAATGTGTACATAAGATTCATAAATCATACTATTGTAACTATTATACTTAAAAATAAATTAAATAAAGCCTGCCCTAAAATCCATTAAAATTCAACATAATTAGCTAAATAATTGTAGTATTCAAATAATCAAATAGCTGTATGTGTGGGAATTGAGCTGGAAATACAACCCTCCTCCCGCCTCCCATAAAGGACATAAAGAGGCAACCAGACTGGGTTGAATTCCTTTTTGGGTGCAGGGGGGTGCTGGGCTACAACCGGTGGTGCTGCTGTTTCTGTATTCTGGGATCACTCCCTTTGACGCTTTGAGAACTGCATGCAATGCTGGGCCCAGGATTGAACTGGGGTAATCTGCGTGCAAGGCAGATGCCTAACACCCGCTTGGACTCTCCCTTTTCAGCTGGGCTGAATTTCCAACTTCGCTACAGCAACTTCCAAAAGGCACAATTTCCACTGGTGGATCTGCAACAGGCACTGTTCCACTCTGACCTCAGATAGTCAAATCACGCTTTTAAGTTACAGGCCAAAGATTTACATCAAAAAAATCCCAAATAAAACCGCATGATACACTTGTTCCATAATGATTCTCAACTTTTTTTTTTAAACATGATTTATGAAATCACCAGCGGCTGCGTGTGAATCCCTGTCCCAAAGCAACCTACCAACACCTGTCAGATCCGCATGCACGAAATTATAACGGAATGGCCCTCAGAAGGAAGACGACCGATGTGTGTGTGGCCATGTCTCCTCTACGGGATGCACGCGGGAGCAAGAGGTGGGAGTGATGGATTTGCTCTCTGCTCCTCCTCCCGGGATCTACTGGGTCCCCCTGGTGACCGACCGTCTAAGAGGGGCAGAGAGAAGCGGGGTTCGAAGACCAGACTGACAGCGGCGGCACAGAGGGCGATGCGGGAAAAATCATGAAAAATTAACACGCGCACCGTCCACATGACACGCCTGCGAATGGTGCTGGCGTTGCTGGGGGGTGAGGGGGGGGGCTCTGCCAGCCGCGTTGCACACTATGTCCCCCCCACTCCTAATCCCGCCTGGTTTGCCTGGGGAGAAAGCAAACATGCCATGCATGTGCCCCCCCAACACCTTCCTTCAGCTCGGGCATCTGGCCTCCCTGGTGCACGAATCCCTGTTGCCTGGATGGAGAAAAAGACACGAGCCAGGAGGAAAGAAGGAAAGAAGGAAGGAACCAAATCGGGGTTCGGGGAGAAAAAGGGGTGCACGGGGGGTTCGGGGAGAAAAAGGGGTGCACGGGGGGCATGCAAATGTGCCCCCCAAAGCCTGCGGTGCTCTAAAAGATGGAGGTTCGAGTCGCCCACTCGCCTCCCACCTAGGCGAGGAGACCCAGCACCCCTGGGGGTGAGCCGACGGGTGGAGGAGGAAGAGCGCAGAGCCACGGGGAGCCGAGCGCGCACGGGCACAGTCCCGGGCCAGCTGCGCCCAGCTTCGGGCTTCCACGCAGGGCGCTCGGAAGCACCCCGATCGCCGCTGCGGGGTGTCAGGATGCAAAGGCGGTTGCTGGGCATGAGAGAGAAAGCCCAATTGCCTGGTTCCGAGCCGCGGGGAGCGGTGCAGCCGGGCGCGCCTGGCCGGGCCGGGCCGGGCCGGGGAGGAGAGGAGAGGGGAGGAGAGGGCGCACCGCCAGCCCGCCAGCCAGGTAGAGGGTCCCCGGGACGGCGGGCGCGCGGGGAGCACAGCCGGCCTACCTGCAGGGAGTAGGGCTTGCGGAGCCAGGCCCCCGGACAGAGCCTCCTCGCCATGGCAATCACACATCGCCCCGCCGCGCCGCGCCGCGCCGCAGTCGGAGGCGGGCCCGAGCCCAGGCCGCCGCCTCCCCGCCCCGGCCTCCCGCCCGCCCACTCCCCCGCTCCGCCCCGGCCCGGCCCGCCCGCCCGCCGCCCCGAGCCCGGCTGTCACCGCCGCCGCCGCCGCCGCCGCCCGCTCGCCGCCAGCAGGGGGAGTCGCGCCTCCTCCTCGCCGACGCAAATCCGGCCGCGCCTGCAGCTTCGAGAGGCGGCGGGGGAAGGCGGGGAGCCCCGACCGACCTCGCCGGCCCGACCCCACGCGCGCTTTCGGGCTCTCGCCCCGCGCTGCCTGCCTGCATGCATGCACGCACGCCATCTGCCACCCCGGTTCTGGCCCGCCGCTGCTTGCTTCCTTTGCCCCTACTGGTGCTTGCAATTTCATTTATTATTAGTATTAATAATAATAATAATTATTATTATTATTATTATGGGTTATTTTGGGTTTAGGGTCACATCCGGCGGCGCTCAGGGGTTCCTCCTTGGCTCTGCGCTCAGAAATCGCTCCTGGCCGGCACCTGGGGACCTTATGGGAGGCCGGGATTCGAACCACCGTCCCTCCTGGATCAGCTGCATGCAAGGCAAACGCCCTACCGCTGTTCAATTTCTCCAATATGTTGCAAATTCCTTTTTTGTTTGTTTGTTTTCTGTTGGTTGTTGGTTTTTGGGGGGTCACACCCGGCAGCGCTCAGGGATTACTCCTGGCTCTATGCTCAGAAATCGCTCCTGGCAGGCGCGGGAGGAACTATATGGGATACTGAGATTCAAACCACTGTCCTTCTGCATGCAAGGCAAACGCCTTACCTCCATGCTATCTCTCTGGCCCCCATGTGTTGCAAATTCTGAGCAAGCTTTGGGGCTCCTCCTCTGGACTCCCCGCCTTGTGCACGGACACGGGTGTGGCCTAGGAAGGAGCCGTCTGGGCAAGCCCAAGATTTCTCCCAACTGGTGCGTCCCTTAGTGGAATGAGCTTTGCAGACTTTCCCCCACCCAGCCACCCAGCCAATTCTCTGCGCCTTGGACCTTGGACAATCTCACACTCTTTTTCCGCTGTGCTTTTACAAAAAAAAAAAAAAAAAAAAAAAAAAAAAAAAAAAAAACTGACGTTTTGACTTTGTATTGTTTGCAAATAGCTTTTCCTGACCCACCCCGACTCAAGGGCAAGCCAAAGAAGAAAAACATGACTGTATTAGATATTCAGTGCTGGAGCCAGCAGACCTGGGATGTGGCACTGCTCCCCACTGAGTGCGGCACGACACTGGGTGTGGTGTCTTTCTTCCGCGTTTGAAGTCCAAATAAGGGGAAAAGGCGCCCCAGGGCCAGAGAGCAGCTCTTGATCTCAGTGACTGGCCCACGGAAGACTTGTCTTTGGTGGCTGTTAGTCACCTAAAGCCACCTTTTCACCTGATACCTTCAAAACTCCAAGCCTTTTAGAACTCATTTTGCTTCCCCAACAAGCCTTTACTTGCTCTTCACACACACACACACACACACACACACACACACACACACACACACACACACACACCTTTTCTTTTTTTTTCTTTTGGTTTTTGGGCTACACTGGCCGTGCTCAGGTTACTCCTGGCTTTGCGCTCAGAAATCGCTCCTGGCAGGCTCTGGGGACCATATGGGATGCCGGGGATCGAACCGGGTCTGTCCAGGGTCAGCCCCCCCCACACACACACCTGACTATTCCTTCCTGCTGCCTGCCCCTCTCCTAATTCACAGACAGGTTAGCACACACACACACACACACACACACACACACACACACACACACACACACACACACACACACACACACCCTTCTGACTATTCCTTCCTACCTACCCCTCCCCTAATTCATACACAGGTTTTAAACCTAAGAGGAACACAACTTAAATTGATTTTTCAAGTCAGTCCGAAAGACTTGGGTGATTTCTGAGTAAACTAAAAAATGGTGGTCCTCTGCTTTAGTTGTCTCTTTATTCAACAAAGATAAATTGAGTTTCCCAGATATGGTTTTAATTGAGAAAGACTAAAGACTGGTACAAATCAGACCAAAATTCCGGCCTTATGGATGTTACATATTGGTGGAGGATGGAAGCAACTGATTGCAACATGTAACAAATAATATTAAAGAAAAACGTTAAATAGGATGATGCAGCTCCTGGGAGATAGGAAATCAATGGAGAGGAGGAAGACCTCAGACAGGTTGAAGGAGAAAGAGCAGGAGTTCAAATTTGATGTTAAATGCATACTGTCCTGCCAAGTGAAGATGTGAAGCATGAAGTGCTACCACTTCATTCCTATAGGAGTCTGGAATTAAGAGTATACCAAGCTGTAAGACGACACCCAGCAATCAACCCCACAAATTGGTCCTCCTGTGTTCTGCTCCTTTGTCTTTGTTCCGAGAACAATTCCACTATAATCTCATGCATTCAGACCTTACAGGTGTTGGTAGGTTGCTTAGGGACAGGAAATCACATGCAGCCACTAGTGTTTTCATAAATCATGTAAAAAGTTGAGAAGTATTTTGGGACAAGTAAACCATGTAGTTTTATTTGGGGGTTTTCTCTGTAAAGCATTGCCTGTAATTTAAACAGCATGATCTGATGATCCATAGTAAGAGTGGTGGGCCCGGAGAGATAGCACAATGGTGTTTGCCTTGCAAGCAGCCTATCCAGGACCAAAGGTGGTTGGTTAGAATCCCGGTGTCCCATATGGTCCCCCGTGCCTGCCAGGAACTATTTCTGAGCAGACAGCCAGGAGTAACCCCTGAGCACCGCCGGGTGTGGCCCAAAAATAAAGCAAAAAAAAAGAGTGGAAAAGGGTCTGTTACAGATCCACCAGTGGTAATTGTGTGGGTCTTGTTAGTGCCTAGACAAAACTCAAATCCTTGAGACAGAACAAGATCACTAGTGCGATGCGTGTAAATTGTAGAGAAGCAAGGCAACTTCCAGGTGGGAGAAGCCAAGGACACTAGGAAAGAAGCCTGTGAAAACAGGAGAGCCAAATGAAAAATTACAAGGAGTGAATGCTTTTCTGTAAGGTCTGAGAACTGGTCATTTTATTTAGTATCAGGAGGTCTTAAGCAACATTCATAGGGAGTAAGTGAGGAGAAACTTGATTGGAATGAGTTCAGAAAAATGAAAAGAGAGGAACGGAAAATCATACAGACAAGTATTGATATATTAGTATAATAAAGGCTCCTTTGAGAAGTTATTCTACAAAGGGGAGTTCCAAAATAGAATAGTCACTATCTGTAAGAGTCAAAAGGAGATTGACCAAAAAATACTTGTTTTTAATTAGAGTAATCTGAAAAAGGAGAAAGAGATGTAGGATTAAGAAGAGACTGAGGGGGCTGGAGAGATAGCATGGACGTAAGGCATTTGCTTTGCATGCAGAAGGTCGGTGGTTCGAATCTCAGCATCTCATATAGTCCCGAGCCTGCCAGGAGTGATTTCTGAGCGTAGAGCCAGGAGTAACCCCTGAGCGCTGCCAAAAAAAAAAATAAAGAAGAGAGTGAGGAAGAAGGGCCGGGGAGATAGCATAGCAGTAGGGTGTTTGCTTTGCACTAGGGCTAGGCAAACCCAGGACAGACCATAGTTCTATTCCCATCATCCTATATGGTCCCCTGAGCCTGCCAGGAGTGATTTCTGAGCCTAGAGCTAGAAGTAACCCCTGAGATGTGCTGGGTGTGGCCCAAAAAAAGCCAAAGAGAAAAGACAGAGAGAGAGAGAGAGAGAGAGAGAGAGAGAGAGAGAGAGAGAGAGAGAGAGAGAGAGAGAGAGAGAGAGAGAGAGAGAGAGAGAGAGAGAGAGAGAGAATGAGGTAGAGTAAATTTCTTGAGAAGAGGAGTTTGGAATTTAGCACACAAAAGATACAGTCCTGTGCCAGAGGAGTACAGACAGACCTCCAAATAGGGTCGGGTCGAGTAGAAGAGATGATGAGTTTCTGAAAGTTGGGATTATTTCCTTGTACTCAGAGACAAAAGAAGTAAGTCATGAGTGGAGAGGCAGAGTGTAGAGAAACAAAGGACTGAGGAGAATGTGGAAGGAGGAACGGACTGTCTGAAAATCATGGGTTTGCTAAGTGCCCTAAAGCTCCCACAGAATTAATGGCCATACATTTAACTGAGATAAATCAGAATGGTGAGGCTTTTTCTCCCCAACAATAATAGGTTACTAGGAAGCAGGCTTAGAAATCCTTTTAATTGGGTTTTACCAAGGGACTAATGAAGAGTCTGTCCTTGTAGAGCAGAGGGACTGGAGAAGGCAGAGGACAAGAAACATAATCTGAAAAGGCAGTAGCTGTGTAATACAGAGCATGACTTCTTTTTTTTTTTTTTTCCCTGTGGTTTTTGGGTCACACCCGGCAGTGCTCAGGGGTTATTCCTGGCTCCAGGCTCAGAAATTGCTCTTGGCAGGCACGGGGGACCTTATGGAACGCCGGGATTCTCCTGCATGAAAGGCAAACGCCTTACCTCCATGCTATCTCTCCGGCCCCATCTTTTTTCTTTTTAATTTTCTGGCAGCTTCAAGCCCCAATATTTTTTTTTTCTTTCTCTGTACCCACATCTGGGAAAATTGTTAAGGAAAGCTTGCTGCTTTTGGGACCGGAGAGATAGCATGGAGGGAAGGCATTTGCCTTGACACCCCCTCCCCCCCAAAAAAAAAGAAAAGCTTGCTGCTTTAGAACCTACCTACAGAATTCAAACAAAGCAAGTTCACATCTAGCTCCTGCCAGAAAACCTTTACCTTTGCCTCATCTCCCCACTTACCTTAAAACCCTAAGACAGATCCTTTTCTGGTTCATAAGCATGATGATCGGGTTTTCACACGCCTGTGTGATATGTGCCTCCCTTTCAACCTTGTTATGACTTCGGCACATCACCCTTCTGACATGGGGGGAAAAAAAAACCCTAAGACAGGTGGGGCCAGAGCAATAGCACAGTGGTAGGGCATTTAGCCTTGCACACGGTCGACCCAGGACGGAACCTGGTTTGATTCCAAGCATCTCATAAGGTCCCCGAGCCTGCCAGAAGCAATTTTTGAGTGCAGAGCCAGAATAAACACAAAATAAGGTAGGAGATTCAATACCTAGCCAACCCTTATGATCTCCTGACCCTGCCAAAAGCAAGTTCTGAGCACAGAGCCAGGAGTAATCCTTGAGGGCCACTTGTGTGGCCCCAAAACAAAAATAAAACAAAACAAAACAAAACAAACAAAAAACCTAAGACAAGGGCAGAGCAATAGCACAGTGATAGGGCATTTGCCTTGTACACAGCCAACACAGGCCAGACCACGGTTCGAATCCCGGCATCCCATATGGTTTCCCGAGCCCGCCAGGAGCGACTTCTAAGTGCAGAGCCAGGAGTAAACACTGAACGCCACCAGGTGTGACACTCCCATCCCCCTCCAAAACAAAACAAAAAAACAAAAAAAAACCCTAGGACAGTCTCTCTCTGCTCCTTCAAGCTTTATTTATGCCAATTTAGAAACCTGGCCTCTGCTCCAAATCTTTATTTATGTCAATAACAACCCTTTTCACACTTTCTTTTATAAGTCTCAATATGCACAACAAAATTTTAGGGCATGTAAATAGTGATCTCTTAAGAGATCTGCAGTCAGAATCTTGATTCTTTCCTTTTCTAGCACCATCTCGAGCCTTTGCAGTCCTTTGAATTTGTTTTATTCTGTGCTGTATCCTTGAGATCTTTTTCTTCTGATACAGGTCATGTTTGAGTTCATTTATCTTTGTGTAATTCAGGAAATGGTAATCATGCCAAAGTCAGTTAGTCTTTGATACCCCCAAAATGAATTCTGATCTAAATATAAAAATGTCATCTGCTGAGACCAGGGTGGTGGCACAGCGATAGGGCGTTTGCCTTGTAGGCGGCTAACCTGGAACCTAGGACAAACCACAATTCGATTCCCTGCATCCCATAAGGTCCCCCAAGCCAGGAGCGATTTCTTTTTTGTTTGTTTGTTTGTTTGTTTGTCTGTTTTTGGGTCACACCTGGCAGCACACAGGGGTTACTCCTGGCTCAATGCTCAGAAATGCCAGTAGTGATTTCTGAGTGCATAGCCAGGAGTAACCCGTGAACTTCACGGGGTGTGGCCCAAAAAACAAAAACAAAACAAAAAAAGTCATCTGAGGTGGCGGCTTTAAACATTCTAGCAAATGTTTGTTGCTGCTGTTAGTTTTGTTTTGTTTGGGGGCAATGCCCACTACCACTCAGGACGTACTCTTGGCTCTGTGCTCAGTCAGGGATCACTTCTGGTAGTGCTCAGGGGACCAAATGCAAGGCTGGAGCTCAAGCTAGTCATGCAAGGCAAGTGCTTTCCTTACCCATTGTATTATCTCTCTCCAGACACACATTTTAGGGATTTTTTCCCCCTGAATTTCTGTCTTAGGCAATGTTGCCATCGCAGGATAAAATATATTAATAACCACTTGTTTCCGTTAGAATAGTCTTCTGGTCATAAAACTTTCCTATCTCATGGTTACATTTATGGTATCATTTATAATAGTGTATCTTCAAATAGCCAAGAAGCCAAATCATATTTTATTTTATTTTATTTATGAAGGGCTTATGCTCACATCCAGCAGTGCTCAGGGTTTACTTTTGTCTCTGTGCTCAAGGATCGTTCCTGGCAGTACTCAGAACAATTTTGTAAAGGCAGGCATTGAAAAAAAGTGCAAGTGGCTTGCAAGGCAAGTGACTCTACATGATCTCTCAATATACCTTTTATTTTTTTGAAAAACTTAATACTGCTTATTTAACTTCAAAAACAACACACACACACACACACACACACACACACACACAAATAACAAAATGTTGGGGCCGAAGTGATAGCATAGCAGTAAGTAAGGCATTTACCTTGCACGTGGCCAATATAGGACAGACCCCGGCTTGAATCCTGGCATCCCATATGGTCCCCCGAACCTGCTGGGAGTGAATTCTGAGTGCAAAGCTAGAAATAACTCCTGAGCATTGCTGGATAAAATAAAATAAAGTAGCAGAATGGTGTAACTTGTTTAGTACAGAAAGTTCTAAACTCCCAATGGTGCAACAGCTCTCAGCTCTGCTAACAATAAGGAGTTCCACAGATCCTTGTAATTCACTTGTAATTTAGTTCACTTTTAGTTCTCAAAAGTTGATAGCTATCCCACAGAGCAAAGAAAACTGCCAACACTTCTCATGGCAGCTGATACCACCCCCCTTTCCCACAGCTAAAAATGTCAGCAGAATGCTAGGTCACTATGTATACAACCAAACAGTGGGCTGCTCCAAGGATGCCCTCTAAGGGCCCAGGGTCCAGTCTGCAGCTACACCCTGAGCTACTCACCATGACAAGGCATCGTCCCATAGCCCCCACTGTCCCCAGGCCTCGAGCAGCAAATTGGTCTTAGCTTTCTGGTTTGGTTTGTTTTGTTCTACAAACTATAGGTATGTACAGTTGAGAACTCACGATTTCTGGCCAAGAACCATACAGCTAACACCACTGTAATAAAGGAAAGAAGATGCCAAAGAACAGAGAACATCTTTAAAAGCCTTGTCACATCAATAGCCAAGTGCACAGTAAGAACAGGAGCCTTTTCTTTTGAAAAAAATGTTGACTTTGACACAGTTTCAGGGTACTCCAAACACCCATGGCTACATCGTGTAAACCACTGGCAATTCCTAGAGCACTATTTTTTGCTTTTTCTGGTTTGGGGGCCACACCCGGTGATGCTCAGGGGTTACTCCTGGTTATGCACTCAGAAATCGCTCCTGTCTTGGGGGTACCATGTGAGATGCCCGGGATCAAACCATGGTCCATCCTAGGTCAGCCGCATGCAAGGCAAACGCCCTACCACTACACCACTGCTCTGGCCCCTCCTAGAACACTTTTGACACTACAATGTGATCAAGACCAGTGTGATGAAATCTAATGAGGGCAACAATTGGCAACAGCAGTCCCTACACTAAGGTCTTCACAAGAAGATGAGGGAAACAATTTATTCTTCTTCCTCTTCCTTTTTCTCTCCTCCTTCAGTTCCTCTTCCTTCTTCTCTTCCTCTTCTTCCTCCTCCTACTCCTCCTCTCCATCTTCCACTTTTTTCCAGGCGACTTTTGCAGGGCCCTTGGCACCATTGAACTCTGCTTTCAACTTTCAGTGGGCAACAACCTTCTCCTCATTCTTCTTCAGCTTGGTTGCTTTGTTGTTAAAGGACTGCTTTTCACTGTCACTCAGGTTGTTTCACATCTTCCCCAGCTTTTTCACCACATCCCCAATGGAGATGCCACGGTTTGTGGCCTAGATCTTAGGGTGAAACTCAGAACAGAACAGGAAGAATTCAGACGGTGTTCCTTTGGGAGCATTTGGGTCCTTTTTCTTGCCACCCTTGGTTGGCCCATAATCCTTCATCCCACTGTTATAGCGAACTTTGTCAGCATTGGCCATCTCATCAAACTTGACTTCTCCTTCCCAGACATGGTCTTCCACCTCTTAGAGCACTTCCTGGAGAACTCGGCAAATTGACAGAAACTTCAGGGTTTTCTTCATGTGCTCTTCTCTGCAGGTCTGCACAAAGTAGGCAGACATCTTCCCCTTTGGCTTCTTCAGGTCATCTGTAACCATCTTGACTGTATTGTTCACTCATCTGGGCAGTGCAGGGCACAATGCTCTGCTTGCTGCGCCCCAGCCTTGTGCTAGCTGCCTGTTCATACTCCTTTTAATTTTATCTAATTTGTTTTTTTTTTTTAGGGCCACTCCTCAGGAGCTACTCCCAACTGGGGGTTGTTCTAAGCAGTGCTCAGAGGACAATGTATTGCAAGGGACTGAACCTGGTCCCATCTGCGGAGATGCTGCAGCCCATTGAGCTATCTGCCCAGCTCTATTTTATTTTTGTATTGCCTAAGTAATTAGAAGGGAAGTAAATGTGAGGAATACAGAGGAAAAGAGATTAGGTTCTGGATTAATTAAAAAAAAAAAAGGACCCTATTAGGGGTCAGGGTTTTTGGGCCATACCCTGTGACACTCAGGGGTTACTCCTAGCTATGCACTCAGAAATCACTCCTGGCTTGAGGGACCATATGGGACACCAGGGGATTGAACCACAGTTTGTCCTAGGCTAGCGCATGCAAGGCAGATGCCCTATTGCTTGTGCCACCACTCTGCCCTCCCCCCTTTTCTGGGTAGGATGATAGATTATTGTGCTGGAGACCATTCTTTGCATGTAGGACCCTCCAGATTCAATCCCTGTCACTGCATGGTCTTTGTTGATGTAATGGCAGTTGAACTTGGACATGCCCCTGTCACACCCCCTGACATTATGAGTATAAAAAGAAAAACTTGGGGGTCTGAGAGATAGCATGGAGGTAGGAATATTGCCTTGCATGCAGAAGGACAGTGGTTCGAATTCCGGCATCCCATATAGTCCCCTGAGCCTGCTAGGATTGATTTCTGAGCATAGAGCCGGAAGTAACCTCTAAGCGCTGCCAGGTGTGACCCAAAAAACAAAAGGAAAAAAAAACTTGGACAGTTGGGGGGGTTCTCAGGTGGGTGGGAAGGGGAGCTGGAGATAAAGCCTTGGCAAGATGCTTTCTGCTTTGTATCTATCCCTCTCTTTCTCTTTCTTGAATCTGGACCTCCACCACCACTTCTGGCTGTTGTATCTCCCCCTCTACTTACTTCCTCTCTCTGAAACCCCTAGACAATGGGAAGTTTCAGACTCCCTCTCCCTCAGTCCTGGTGGGGCTGTCACTACAAGTTGGCATTCCTGAGTGGGCACGAGGCCCCACCCAGCAGCCGGGCCAACACAGGTCCCTGCGAGCCTTGCAGCAAAGCCAGGCAACCTTGCAGATTACTGCAGTAACCCACCGTGGAAAATTGTGGCGATTCTTCAAAATTCTACCATGGTCCCCTGAACCAAAAAGGAGTAATGCAAAAACCAACTGTAAGAAAAAAAAATCATTACATTAGGGCCAAGGTGATAACTGAGGTAGGGCATTTGCCTTGCACACAGCCGACTCAGGGCAAACCCAGGTTCGACTCCTGCCAGGAGTGATATCTGAGCATAGAGCCATAAGTAACCCCTGACCGCCTCCAGGTGTGACCCCAACCCTCTTTCCTAAAAAAAAGAGCTAGGGCTCTATTTTATCTTCTGTGAAAAGGCAATTTAGATATTGGAATTTTAAATTTTTTTCTGATTTTCTAATATTTCCATCAAATATTGTGAATATATTGGGACTAAAAATGTTTAAAAAATGATATTAAGACTATGTTTTGGGGGATTGGAGTTTAGCAGGGAGGGCTTTTGACTTTCTGGCTCCCAATCTGGGATCTATCACCATATGGTTCCCTGAGTCCTGTCAGAAGTGTTCCCTGGTAGTTGTGCTGCCTGGATACATAGTACTGAGTACATGTGGTCCCATCTCCCCTCTTTAGATGTGTACTTTTCTACTTCCATGTTGAGCTATGTACCAGGGCTATCTCCACCTTTAGAGAATCCTTCGTTATCTCTTGAACATGTTACTTGGTACTCTCTTTTTTATCCTTGTCCTCCCCTTCCTCAGTACCTCCAAATATCCTCTTTCTCCCCTTCCCCAATACCTCCAAATAATTTTTTTGTGTGGTTTCTGGGTCACACCCGGCAGTGCTCAGGGGTTTTTCCTGGCTCCGTGCTCAGAAATTGCTCCTGGCAGGCACGGGGGCCCATATGGGATGCCGGGATTCCAACCAATGACCTTCTGCATGAAAGGTAAACGCCTTACCTCCATGCTATCTCTCCAGCCCCATAAAATCTTTTTTTACTTCATAAAAAAAAGTGGGGAGAGTGATCCCTGAGCACAGAGCCAGGAGTAAGGCTTAAACACTGCCAGGTATAATTTAAAAGTCAAGATTAAAAAAAAAAAAAAAAAGAGGGAGCCAGAGCAATAGCACAGTGAGGAGGACATTTGCCTTTTATGTGGCCAATGTGGATTTGATCCCCGGCATCTCATATAGTCCCCCGAGCATGCCAAAAGTGATTCCTGAGTGCAGAGCCAGAAGTAACCTCTAAATGTCACTGGGTATAACCCCAAAAACAAATATACAAAAAGGGGGCCGGAGAGATAGCCTGGAGGTAGGGCGTATGCCTTGCATGCAGAAGGATGGTGATTTGAATCCCAGCATCCCATATGGTCCCCTGAGCCTGCCAGGAGCAATTTCTGCCAGGAGCCTGCCAGGAGTAACCCCTGAGTGTTGCCGGGTGTGACTCAAAAAAAAAACAAAAAACAAAACAGAAAAAGAAAACAAACAGAAAAGATTAATATACTTTTATTTGGGTCTTACACTTAAATGACCAGGGTCTATTCCTGGCTCTGTGATCAGGGGACCATGTGGTGCTGTAGATAGAACCCCCAGCTCCTTCAAAGTGTACACTGAGCCCTTTGAGCCATGTCTTGGGCCAATGTTAAATGATGTAGGGCGGGGCTGGAGCAATAGCAAAGCGGTTAGGGCGTTTGCCTTGAATGTGGGTGACCCAGGACAAACCCAGTTTCTATTCCCTAGCATCCCACGTGGTCCTCCGAGCCTCCCAGGAGCTGTTTCTGAGAGTAGAGCCAGGAGTAACTTCTTTTTTTTTTTTTTTTTTTTTTGGTTTTTGGGCCACACCCGTTTGACGCTCAGGGGTTACTCCTGGCTATGTGCTCAGAAATCGCCCCTGGCTTGGGGGGACCATATGGGACGCCGGGGGATCGAACTGCAGTCCGTTCCTTGGCTAGCACTTGCAAGGCAGACACTTTACCTCTAGCGCCACCTTCCCGGCCCCAGGAATAACTTCTGAGCACTGTCGGGTATGGTCCCAAAATTAATTAATTAATTAAAAAATAATACGGGGTGGGCAGAGAGGTGGCATAGGCGGTAGGGTGTTTACCTTGCCCGCATAGCCTAGGACGAACCGCGGTTTGATCCCCCAGCGTCATATGTGGTCCCCCAAGCCACATAGCCAGGAGTAACCCCTGAGTGTCTCCGGGTGTGGCCCAAAAACAAAAACAAAAACTGGGAAGTGGGTGAGGGAAAAAAATCTATGTAGTAGAATGATAAGTGCAGTTAGAGAAATAACTACACTGAAAACTATCATAACAATGTGAATGAATGAGGGAAAAAGAAAGCCTGTCTCGAGTACAGGTGTGGGTGGGGTGGGGAGTGGGTAGATCTGGGAAATTGGTGGTGGGAATCCTGCACTGGTGAAGGGAGGTGTTCTTTATATGACTGTAATCATACAAGTACAATTATATTTGTAATCACAGTGTTTAAATAAAGATAATTAAAAAAAATCTATGTAGGGCTGGAGAGATAGGACAATGATTAAGGTACCTACTTGGGTCCGGAGAGATAGCACAGCAGCGTTTGCCTTGCAAGCAGCCGATCCAGGAGCAAAGGTGGTTGGTTCGAATCCCGGTGTCCCATATGGTCCCCCGTGCCTGCCAAGAGCTATTTCTGAGCAGACAGCCAGGAGTCACCCCTGAGCACCACCGGGTGTGGCCCAAAAACCAAAAAGCAAAAAAAAAAAAGGTACTTGCCTTGCACATGATTAACGTGGTTCAATCCCCAGAATTATATATGGTTCCCCTGAGCACAGCCAGTAATGATTTCTGAGCAAAGAACTAAGTAAGCCCAGAGCAGCATTAAATGTGACCCAACTCTGCTCCCCTCCCTTCCAAAAAACAAGAACAGAAAAAAACTAAAACAGACCAGGAAAATGGCTTAAGGTCTGGGGTTCTTATTTTGTAGGAAGAGCTCTTATTTGAATCCCTGGACCATATAGTCCCAGGACACTGGTAAGGGGGTTGAAGGAAGGAATCAGTAGAATCTGAGAGGAAAATCTAATTTGTTATTTTGTCCCAAATACTTCTTAAAGCACCTGGCATGTAGAGAGTAACTGACAAGTACTTGTGGCAAAAATTTATATATTAATAAGATAAATGTCTAGAAAGATAAAAACATGAAGTATAAAAATAAAATAGAGGGGCCGGAGAGATAGCATGAAGGTAAGGCGTTTGCCTTGCATGCAGAAGGATGGTGGTTCGAATCCCGGCATCCCATATGGTCCCCTGTGCCTCCAGGGGCGATTTCTGAGCGTAGAGACAGGAGTAACCCCTGAGCGCTGCCAGGTGTGACACAAAAACAAAAAAAATAAAATAGAGTTAGCGCTGGATAGATAGTATCCAGGGTTGGATGTTTGCTTAACATATGACCAACAGTTTTGATTCCCGGCATCCCATATTGTCCCCCAAGCCCTGCTAGGAATGATCCTGAAAAGACATGAGTAAGCCCTGAGTACTGCTGAATATATATATATTTCTAAATATATTTCTGAATTTCTGAATATATATATATTTCTAAAAGATATTCTGGTGCACACGTGTGTGTGTTGGCATGTGTGTATGCATGGCAGGGCCCACACAGTCCAATAGGAAGAATCTGCTTTCTTTTCTTCTGACACAACAGCAAATCTGCACCAAAACTTGAATCAGCAGCTACACAGCAGCTGACCTATAACTTGAACAAGGCCTCTGCAACAGGGCTGAAAGGATAGAATCCATAGGAGTTGGTAGCAAGCACCAGAGAAAAAGCAACTCCCAAAGCTGGACTATAAACTGTTCTCAGGAAAAGATTTTGTTGTAGGGGAGAGGGGAAAAAAAGAGAAAAGATTTTGTTGTTGTTATTTGTTTGTTTTGGGGCCACATCTGCATGGTTTTGGGTGCTCTGGGGTCATACTCCTAGCTCTGCACTCAAAAATTACTCCTGGCAGGCTACCTGGAGATCAATCACAGGTCAGCTGCGTGCAAGGCAAATGTCCTATCCTTTGTGCTATTATTCCAGCCCAGGAAGAAATTGTTTTTTTAAGCCTGTCAAATTGAGCAGTGGAAGGAAGAAATTTCTTAAAGTGCAAAACTCTACTCCAGAGAGCAAAGGATTTGTGCCAAATCCCTAACACCTGATCCCATGTCCTATCACTACATAACAGGATGGAAGTTTTAAGTGGGATGGAAAGGAAGAAAGGTCCAAACAGGCCTAAATCAGCAGGTGCCATTCTGGAAACATCTCTGATAGCTGATCGCCTAATGCGTAGTAATTATCAATCCTCCCGCAACCTTGGCCCTCTTCTGACTTTGTTTCCTTTCTGTGCCTCCCCCAGTTCTACTAAAAGGCCCCTTAAATCTTGTGCCTGGATCCCATTTATGTTATTTTCACCAGTACCCGCCCCTTGGGATATCCTGGTGGCCCACAGTGGGCTTTCTGACCCCAACTGAGAAACACTGACACTATGGGGATCATTTTGGATGTCACTGCCACAGTGACAGACTGAGAGAAAATTCCTCAGGCTGAGGGATTCCATCCTGCCAGCCCATATCTTACTGCTTACAAGTAAGCTATACCTTTGGAGAAGGCATAGAGAATTAGCAAGGAGACCGAGGGTCTGAGGTACCCCCACTGCTGGCACCTTAGCAGCAGCCTGATAATCCTGACTAACAACTTTTTAGTTGCCTACGTAATGTTGGCACTCCATGCAGATGGTGCCAACTACTCTGAAGGCAAGTCTTTCTGGTCTGGTTTAGTTTGATTTGGTTTGGTTTGGCTTTGGGGCCACACCCTGCATCGCTCAGGGGTTACTCCTGGCAGGTTTTGGGGACCATATGGGATGCCGGGAATTGGACTCAGGTCTGTCCCAGGTCATCCCTGTGCAAGACTAATGCCCTGCTGCTGTGCTATCTATCTCTCCAGCCCCTCATGGCAAGTTTTTGGAGGGTTATCCAGGATCACTTAGATTTAACAATACAGTCAGTGGTGTGGGAGAGATAGCACAGCACAGTGGTAGGTTGTTTACCTTGCACATAGCCGACCAGGGACAGACCCAAGTTCGAACCCCGGCATTCCATATGGTCCCCCGTCTCTGCCAGGAGTGATTTCTGAGCGCAGAGCAGGAGTAACCCCTAAGCTTCGCTGAATGTAGCCCAAAGCCTCCCAAAAGCAAAAACAATACAGTTACAGGAACAAGTCCTCTATCTTAACTGTGAACTAGTTACTAGTTAACTATGAATTCCTGGATAACTATCAATCCTCCTTCAAATCAGCATTTAACAGTTGGGGAAAGCTAGTGATCCCCAGGTCTTCTTAAGCACATAGTTCCATCCTCCTCCCAGGCATTTGTGGAGCAACAGACTTGATGGGCAGATGGAAGAATTCAGCCACACCAATAGACAATAGTCTTGGAAAGAATCCTAGATGCAGTAGATAGACAAGCTACCTGAGGTGGGGTGGGGAGAACAACTTCAAAGCATATAGCACTAATGAGACTAATTATAATAAAATCAGTGGAAGAGGACTTTAACAAAGGCAGAGAAATATGGGAGAATGCTTGAGAAAATTCCAAACATAAGTGAGTGTCAGGAGATGAACTTGTCTTACACATGGCTGACTTGGGTTTAATCCCTAGAGCCCCATACAGAGGGTTCCTCCCCCAAACCCACCAGGAATGTAGAGCCAGGAATAAATCCTAGGTGTGGCAAAATAAATAAATAAATAAATAAAGCAAGAAAAATATATAGAACAAAATAAGCCAGTGGCTACAAAGATAGCTTTGTATGTGGGAGGCCCAGTTCCAATTTGTGACACTTCATTTTCCCCCCAAGTATAGTGCTGGGAGTAGCCCCTGAGCACAGACAGGAATGACTTAAAACTTATATAAGTACATAAATAAATAAAAAACAACAGAGCCAAAGAATACAGTGGGTGAATAAAGCAAACTATAATAACTTGTTGCAAAACTATTTTGGATTGGATTCCACAGCAAGCAGAGCGTTAGGCTCAGGAATCATTCCTTTTGGGGCTAAGGGGACCATCTGTGGTGCTGGGGATCGAACCTAGGTCAACTGCATGCACCATACTTACTGTACTATCTTCCCAGCCCCAGAACAACAATTTTTTACTTGAGGCATAACAGAAATTCTAGGAATTGAAATCCCCTAATGTAAATGTAGCACTAAAACAATTATATGGAGTGCTTGCTTCGGCAGCACATACACTAAAACAATGATATGGAGAATTTACAGTGATGGCATGTATGTCCAAAAAGATTATAGAATCTAGCCACATGAAAACTATGGAAGGGAATAATGCCTAATAAAAGTAAAGTATGGCCTTCAGCCAGATATGACTTTGCCCGAGATTATCTGAAGGGCCAGAATGATGCACAGTGGGTAGGGCATTTGCCTAGTAAGCAGCAGTCCCAGGTTCAATCCCTGCCATTTCATATAGTTCCCTGAGCCTACCAGGAACAATTTTTTTTATTTATTTATTTTTGGTTTTGGGGTCACAATTGGCAGTGCTCAGGGGTCACTCCTGGCTCTCTGCTCAGAAATCGTTCCTGGCAGGCTCAGGGGACCATATGGGATGCTGGATTCAAACCACGGTCCTTCTGCATGCAAGACAAATGCCCTATCTCCATGCTATCTCTCCAGCCCTACCAGGAGCAATTTCTGAACACAGAATCAGGAATAAGCCTGGAGTACCACTGGATATGGCCCAAAAACAAAATGATTATCTGAGGGTAAATTCAGCCTCTGGCAAGAATTTCAGGGTCAGGACCAGAAAAACAGTACAATGAGGGCCAGAGCTATAGTACAGAAGGTAGGGTGCAGACCGAAGCCATAGCATAGTGGTAAAGCGTTTGCCTTGCATGCGTCCAAAACAAGATGGACCCTGGTTCGATTTCCTGCATCCCATATGGTCCCCCAAGCCTACCAGGAGCGCCACCAGGTTTGACTCCAGAAACTAAAAAAAAAAAAAAAAAAAAAAAAAGAAGAAGGTAGGGTGCTTGTCTTGTACTTGGCCAGTGCTTCTCAATTATTTTGTCATGCCCCCCCCAGGAAGAAGAAAACATTTTTCGTGTCCTCCCCCCACAACTGTAAATAGCATCCTTATTAAAAAAAAACTTTAACCTGCAAAACAAAAATATATAAAATAATTTGAACTGATTTTTTAATCAGAGGTGATGTCTGGATAAATGACTACAACAAGCACATTTTGCAATGCATAGCTTTTCCAAGCGGGGTTTGAAGCAGGACACAGCAACTCTCAGCTCCAGAGACAGAGACATAAACACGGGGCTTAGCTGTTATGACAGTGTTTGCTGAGGTGAAACGTGCCCCCATTTACGGAGCCTCACGCCCCCCCAGGGGGTGCACACCACTATTTGAGAAGCACTGTACTTGGCTAACCTAGATTCAATCCCTGGCATCCTATATGCTCCTCAAAACTTCCAGGAGTGATTCCTGAGTGCAGAGCCAGAATTAAGCCCCACAGGCCGGAGAGATAGCATGGAGGTAAGGTGTTTGCCTTTCATGCATGAGGTCATCAGTTCGAATCCCGGTGTTCCATATGGTCCCCCGTGCCTGCCAGGAGCAATTTCTGAGCCTGGAGCCAGGAATAACCCCTGAGCACTGCCGGGTGTGACCCCAAAAAAAACCACACAAAAAAAAAGAATTAAGCCCCACAAACACCTGGATATGCCCCCAAAATAAAAAGTATACAGCAGGGGTCAGAGAGATAGCATGAAGGTAGGGTGTTTGCCTTTCATGCTGAAGGTCATTGGTTTGAATCCCGGCATCCCATATGGTCCCCAGAAGCCTGCCAGGAGCGATTTCTGAGCATAAAGCCAGGAGTAACCCCTGAGTGCTGCCGGATGTGACCCAAAAACAAAAACAAAAACAAAAACAAATAAAAAAAAAGAAATTATACAGCAGGTAGAAATGCTGGTCAACCCAGGTTTGATCTATAGAACCTCATATAATCTCCTTAGCCTCTGCCAGTAATGATCCCTGAGCACAAAGCCAGGAGTAGTATCTGAGCACTGCCAGTTGTGATCCAAAAAGGAAACAAAACAAAAATTCTCAAGGACTTAGAGCCAAAGAGAGGACAGCAAGTAAGAAGCTTGCCTTGCCTAATATTTGGGTTTAGTACTAGGTAACACATATGGTCTCCGAGTCCTTACCAGGAGTAATTCCTCAGTATAGAGCCAGGAGTAAACTCTGAGCACAGCTAGATGTAACCAAAAACAAAAAGAAAAAAAAAAAGAAGTCTCAAGATTTCATAAAGTATATCAGTATTTGAAGAGCATTTCTTTTTTGGGGGTTTTCTTTTGGGGGGGGGGTTTGGGCCACACCCGGCGGTGCTCAGGGGTTACTCCTGGCTGTCTGCTCAGAAATAGCTCCTGGCAGGCACGGGAGACCATATGGGACACCGGGATTCGAACCAACCACCTTTGGTCCTGGATCGGCTGCTTGCAAGGCAAACACCACTGTGCTATCTCTCCGGGCCCCTGAAGAGCATTTCACAACATGGTTTCACACCCTCTTTATTTTATTTTTGTTTTGTTTTGATTTTTTGGGGTCACACCCAGCAGCACTCAGGGGCTACTCCTGGCTCTATGCTCAGAAATCGCCCCCAGCAGGCTCAGGGGACCATATGGGATGCTGGGATTCGAACCACCGTCCTTCTGCATGCAAGGCAAATGCCCTACTGCTGTGCTATCTCTCCACCCCACACCCTCTTTATTTTAACCCACAGTCAAGTACTTCAGATGGAGTTAACACTCTGGTATATAGATCAGTGATAACTGAGAGGTTAGTTCCAAAATTGTCAGGATTGGGGGCCAGAGAACTGGGCACTTGCTTTGCTTGTGATTGACCTGGGTTTAATCGCTTGCAGTAATTTCTGAGTCAGTCAGGAGTAACCCTTGTACATGGCCAGGTGTGGCCCCAAAATAAACAGAATTGTCAGTATTTATGATCAACACAACATAAAGAGGAGGGCTCCAAACCTGGATGAAGAATTTAGAATAGCGATCAAAGTAAAATTCTTAACATAATAATAGAGACACATCTAGGTTTAATTGGAGTGGGGGAACAGAATGGGAGTTCAAATATGGAACTGTCAAGGTAAAACCATTGCAAGGATAACTTGGCCTAAGTCATGTGGACTGAAATTTAAAAAAGCTCTTTCTCAGATACAGAGACAACTCAACTGCTGGAGCTGGTACTTTGTTCTCAGGCCTGTAGCTGACCCAGGATCCATGTCTGAAACCACATGTTCCCCTAGTCACTATCAGGACTGACCCCAAACACTGAGCAATGAGTATCTTCCAAGCAAAGCCATGAGTGGAAAAACAAAGAAACAAAAAATAAGCGAAAGTAAAACAAGAACAAAAAAGTCTTTCTTAGTAAGAGAGAGATGAAATTAATTGACTCTCTGAAGCTGCAAAGTGAGAATTTAGCCACAGTAATACATGTTTCTGCTGCTTTACTCTGTTTAATATAACACAAATTATATTATTATGTAAAATACTGAAATGGAAATTTGCTTTTGTGACTTAAGGAAAATTCCAATTATAAATTTTGGAGTTGGGGCCTGAGCACAGCACGGAGGTCATATGATTCCTTGAGGCTGCCGGGAGTGATTTCTGAGCACAGAGCCAGAAGTAACTCCTGAGCACTGCTGGGTGTGACACAAAAACAAAATAAAAATTTTGGAGTCAGATGTTTTATAAATTCTTAAGGGACAATTATGAATGCACATTATCTTTTAAGAAAAGTAATGTATTATTGGGGAGGAGTGGTGCGGGAAAAAGAAAGAAAATGTATTATTAAAAATAAAGAAAATGTGGGGCCGGGCGGTGGCGCTGGAGGTAAGGTGCCTGCCTTGCCTGCGCTAGCCTAGGATGGACCGCGGTTCGATCCCCCGGCGTCCCATATGGTCCCCCAAGAAGCCAGGAGCAACTTCTGAGCGCATAGCCAGGAGTAACCCCTGAGCGTCACAGGGTGTGGCACAAAAACCAAAAAAAAAAAAAAATGTATTATTGGTATGGAACAATTTGGTATATATGTGCCTTAAGGTCTAACTCTGGGGGGCCGGGAAGGTGGCGCTGGAGGTAAGGTGTCTGCCTTACAAGCGATAGCCAAGGAACGGACCGCTGTTCGATCCCCCGGTGTCCCATATGGTCCCCCCAAGCCAGGGGCGATTTCTGAGCACATAGCCAGGAGTAACCCCTGAGCGTCAAACAGGTGTGGCCCAAAAGCCAAAAACAAAACAAACAAACAAACAAAAAAAAAGATCTAACTCTGGAACTGGAGAGATAATAGAGTAGCTAAGATTTCTGACTTGCATGCAGCCAACTCAGGTTTGAATTCTCAGCACCACATATCATCTGTCTCCCAAGCACTGTCAGGGGTTACTTTTGAGCACAAAGCAGGGAATAACCCATAGGATGTAGCTCAAGACCCCACATCCAACACACACACACACACACACACACACACACACACACACACACAATGCCCTACCCCCCAATTATTTATCTTAGAGACCACTAAGATAGGACATGCCTTGAATATGGAAGGCTGGGGTTCTATCCAGGAGCAACACCTGGAGCACAACATTTGTAGAGACCTGGGGTGGAGGGAAATGGAAAGCAGGACCATTAGTGTGGTCCCAAAAACCCTCCAAAAAATTAGTTATCTAAAAATTTTGTGAGTTGGGTCTATAGCAATAGCACAGCAGGTAGGACATTTGCCTTGCATGTGGTTAAACCAGGATAGAGCCCTGGCTATCCCATATGATCCTCAGAGTCTGCCAGGAGTGATTTCTTTCTCTTTTAGTTTTTGGTTTGGGGGCCACACCTGGTAGTGCACAGGGGTTACTCCTGGTAGGCTCAGGGGACTATATGGGATGCAGGAAATAGAACATGGGCTGGTGCCAGTCAGCTATGTTCAAGGCAAACGCCCTACCGCTGTGCCTCCTGGAGTTATTTCTGAGTAAAGAGACAGGAGTAACCCCTGAGTGCTGCCGGGTGTGGGCCCCCCAAATTTTTTGTTTTGGATTTTTCTTGGGGTCACATCTGGCGGCACTCAAAAGTTACTCCTGGCTCTGCACTCAGAAGTTGCTCCTGGCAGGCTCGGGGAAACTTATAGGATGCCAGGATTTGAACCTGGGTCTGTCCTGTGTTGGCCACGTGCAGAGCAAACGCCTTTCTGCTGTGCTATTTCTCCGCGCCACCTGCCCACCAAATTTTGGGGCCCAAGTGATAGCACAGTGAGTAAGGTGTTTGCCTTGCATGTGGCCGACCTGGCTTCTATCCCTGGCATCCCATATGGCATTCCTCCCCCCCCCCCCCGAAAATTATGACCTAACATCAAAGTTTTCAAGATGAGTCAGCCTATCATTATGAAAATAGCACAATCAAGTATATTGACACTGATGGAGGTTTGGAGCTGGAATACTGTAACAGCATTGTATATCATGCTGTCAAATAGAAGCATTTTAAAATATATTTCACAAAGATATACAACAGGAAACATCACAATTCAGTAGTTATTTGCCTTTTGTTTTGTTTTCTGGCCACACCCCACAGCACTCAGGGATTACTCTTGGCAGACTCAAGGACCTTATAAGATGCGGGGAGGGAGGGTAGGAGTGGATCGAGCCTGAGTCAGCCTCATGCAAGGCAAATGCCCTATAAACTGTGCTGTCCCTTCCATCCCTTGAGGGGATTGTGACACCAGGAATAGAACTCAGGACTTTACATTTCCAAAGCAAGTGCCCTGTCACTGAGACACATCTCTTCTCCCCAATCTAAATTTAATATTCAGTGGCCTGAGTGCCACCAGGTGTGGCCCCAAAATCAAAAACAACACACACACACACACACACACACACACACACACACAAATTACAGCAGGCAGGCCACTTGCCTTGCACTTGACCAACTTGGATTCTATCCCCAGATTCTGATATGGTCCCCCTTAAGCCCCACTAGAAGTGATCATGAGCACAGACCTGGAAGTAAATTGAAAGTACTGCCAAGGTGTGGCTCAAGAATTCCCACCCTAGCGGCCAGGCTGTGGCGCTAGAGGTAAGGTGCCTGCCTTGCTTGCGCTACTAGCCTTGGATGGACCGTGGTTCGATCCCCCAGTGTCCCATATGGTCCCCCAAGCCAGGAGTGACTTCTGAGCGCATAGCCAGGAGTAACCCCTGAGCGTTACTGGGTGTGGCCCAAAAACCAAAAAAAAAAAAAAAAAAAAAAGAATTCCCACCCCAAACAAAATTAATGATCTACTAGGTGTGTGTGTGTGTGTTTATTTTTTTTAATTTCTTTTATTTTCTTGGTTTTTTGGGTCACACCCAGCAGCGGTAAGAGGCCACTCCTGGCTCTAAGCTCAGAAATCATTCCTGGCAGGCTTAGGGATGCCGGGATTTGAACCACTGACCTTCTGCATGCAAGACAAAAGCTTGACCTCCATGCTATCTCTCCGGCCCCTTGTGTATGTTTATTTTAAATTCCTCTCAGGTGATTTTTGTTTGTTTTGGGGCAGCACACCTGGCTATGCACTCAGAAATGGCTCCTGGCAGGCTCGGAGAATCATATGGATACCAGGGATGAATCCAGGTTCTTTTCGGCCGGCTCTGTGCAAGGCAGAAGCCCAACCACTGTGTAATCGCTCCAACCCCTTTACTGCCTTCTGAGTTTCTGATCTAAAAAAGGCTAAGTAGTATTCTAGTCTAGTCCTGTGTTTCCTCTTTCTGCAGGGTATTTCCTCTTGGTTGCTCTACCTTAAGGTTTTATCAGTTCTGGAGCAGTGAACAACGGTTGAGCTTTACAAAAACAGGGCTTGAATTAAAAAAAAAAAAAAAGCCAACAAACAGATAAAGGAGTGATAACACAGTAGATAAGGACATTTGCCTTGCATACAACCACCTAGGTTTGATACCCAGCATCCCATATGGTCCCCCAATCCTGTCAGGAGCAATTTCTGATTGCAAAGCCAGGAGTAATCCCTGGGCACTGCCCTCCCCACCCCCAAAAAAGGGAAGCTAGAAGTGGTTATCTGCTGGGCAATGGGCCTTCATGCATGGAAACTAGGAGTGGAGAAATATGCAAGAAACACACACGTGGCAGCAGTTAGTGATAAAGAAGCTAAAGGCAAGCAGAATTCAGTGTCAGAAATAAAGCAAGCAAAGAGCAACCAAGTTGATGAGAAACCCCAATGGAATCCCTCAAGAGACCAGGAATGACAAAAGTCAGGCAAAGAAGTTAGAACCCAGTGTTGGGGTGAAATCAGTCTGGGGCGGGCAGTGGCTAGTAAGTTACTCCTGTGCAAGAGGTCTGGCTAGACAACACAAGTACCCAAGTAAGCATACCATCAGTAGACTTTGGTTGTGAGATCAAATAGTGAATATCCTTGTCTGTTGGAAGGAGGAAGGAAAGAAAGAAAGCAGAGTTCTGGGGAGTAGAGTTGATCAACTATGGAATATTACCCCTTCCCATTCTGTTAACAGAGGATTTGACTCCTGGTTGGATTGCTGGCTGATTTTCCTCCTTGCTAGACACTTTAATCCAGGTTCACAGCCCTCCTGTTCTCTCCTAATAGGGTGACGTTCTTAATCAATCCCCACAGCTGCTGCTCTGATTCAACTTGGCAAGAAACTTAACAACATCTTGTCTTGGGACAAATTGAGAACTGAAAATAGATCCTGCCTGTGGACTCAGCAAGATTGGAGAGTTGGCTTCTTAATAATCCCAAAGTCTGAACTTGTCATGCCTGGGATGTCCTATTTTAGCCTTGCATGACTTTAACTTTATTCCAAGGGTATTTGGGGGGGGCGGTATTTTGGGATTTTTATTTTATTTTATTATTATTATTGGGGGAGGGGTTGGACCATACCCAGTGGCGCTCAGGGGTTACTCCTGATTCAGTGCTCAGAAACTGTTCCTGGCAGGCTCAGGGAACCATGTGGGATGTCGGGAATCGAACCCAGGTGGGCCGTATGCAAGGCACATGCCCTACCCACTGTGCTATTTATTGCTCCAGTCACTTGTTTTTATCTTAAATGAAAATAGTAGTACTGACAGCTGGTACCATGTTAAGAATTTCCTGCTTTTAGAGAAGTAATAAAGTTCTACAGACAGGAAAGTCTGGTGGCATTTCCCTTTTCCTCTCCACCGTATGGGTCTTACAGTGCCTACCCCCTGTTAGGGCCAGCTGGGGAAACAGAATATCTTCTATCCCACAGGCGGAAGGGAGGGTCTGTTTCACTTCCTTCATTTCACCTCTTCTTTTTCAATTGCTTTGGTAGAGAAGTTTGCTTGGGCCAAACTGATGGTTGATAACAGATTTTCGGGTTATGAACTTAGACGATAAGATCTCTTTCACTTTGAGCACATGAAATAAGAACTGACAGATCTAATCGCCTCACCCATCCTCACTTGCTTTATCATCATAGTCCCCCCAGGTTTTGATAGGGGGCCCTGGCTGAGGCTCAGAATGTTTTGGTTCTTGCTGATCTCTGTGACAATCGCCCTTTACCTGGATTTGGATCACACTGTTTAAGTTCCTGTCATTGCTCCATGATTTTTGAGCAATGTGATCTTGAGTAGATTCAGTTAACTAATTTTAATTTCTATGGTTCTTAGTTTTCTTTTTCTAATTTCGGGAAAAAATTGTAATCAGTGTTGAAGAAGCCACAGGCTTCGTGCTATATGAATTCTATAAAATAATATGTCTATGAATTCTATAAAATAATGATCCTGTAGCCGGAGAGATAGCACAGTGGTTGGGTGTTTGCCTTGCATGCAGCCAATCTAGGATGGATGATGGTTTGAATCCCGGCAACCCATACGGTCCCCCATGCCTGCCAAGAGCCAGGAGTAACCCCTGAGCACCTCCAGGTGTGACCCAAAAACCATATATATGCACATATCCTAAGTATCTTGCATTCTGTATGTTTTCTGTGGAATTACAAAGCCTGAGAGGGTGGAGCCAACTCTGTTCCCATTAGTTTAGCTGTCTCGAGTCTATTTATATTTCTCTCAGACTATTATTTAAAGGTGCATAATTTGATTAGGGAGAAGAAAGCAGGGTCAGGAATCTAGGACAAGAGGTAAAGCCTCTTATCTTGCATGTGGCCACAGTGTTTACACCCTGGTTCGAATCCCTGTCACTACATAAAAGCATAACCAGGGGTCAGTCCTGAGCACAGAGGCAGGAAAAGGGCTGGAGTACTGCCAGGAATGACCCCAAACCAAACCAACCAGCTAAACAAACAAAGAAATACACCAAGGTGTTTAAGGCATTAAGTATTTACCTTGCACATGGCTGATTAGTTTGATTCCTAGCATTGCATGTGGTCCCCAAAGCACCATCAGAGAGCCTGGAATAACTTCTGAATATCACTTATCCAAAAACAAAATAAAAAATAAATTAATAAAAAAAATTTTTTTACAGAGGCTCGGCTGGGCCCAGAACACTCCACATGCCAGGATTTCGTGGGCTTTTGACTGGTATGTTGGGGGCTCTGGGCAGGACAGCTAGCCATAGGACCCTGGGCTGACCACTTTGTCCAGGAGAGCATGATTCCCCCCACACCAGGCGGGTCTTCAGGGCCACGCCTGGTTAATCGGGCCTTGGGGGGAGGGGTGAGAAATTCCTCCCTAGGCATCCAAAAACTACAGAACCGCGCGGGGGCATAAGCCCCCGCGCGTACTTCATGTATTTCATGTATTCAGAATATTCCTTATTCTTATGTTATGTTTTCCGTATACAGAATATTTATTTTGTATTCTCCCCTTTCCCACACCCCTACAAAGCTCTTTTTTACTCTTTAACTCTCTAACCCCTTCTCAAACATCAGTAAACTAGTTTACTCTTTTTAACTTCAGTAGTGTAGAATCGTAATCACAGTCGAAAGCTGTGCATTGTGTGTGACAACCCCAAACTGTTTCAAGATACATAAAATGGACACGTATTTCTTTAGAATATTTTGTGTTTTTTCTCTGACAGCTATAATTCTTACTAAATGTTGTCTTATACTGTGATGATTCTAACCACTTTTTATCTTCTCTTTTTGAGCTGTTTAACAAGGAATTTTGGTGGAAGAGGCCCCCAGTTTAATGCTTATGATTGAATCATGTCAATGGAATCATTGTAATTGTTCTTATGGCCCCCATATGTGCCAATAACACCATGTGGCATTGCTTCTTATTTGCATAGGCACATTAAAATGGGAAAATAGTATAAATACAAATAAAATCCTATCTAATAGAGATTGGAACACACAAACCTTGTAGTGCAAAGGGACCTTACACCCTGAACATTGACATAACGACCTGGCACAGACCTCAGAAGAAAGGGCATATTCCATTCTCCCCTGAACCAGGAAAGCCATCCACGAAACATCCAGGCTGGTCTATAACATCACCTGGAAGCAATCCTCTACCACGGAAGACCTACACTGCTCAGACTTCGACCTGCTCAAAAGAGACTTCCCTTAACACTGAGAAGACTTAACAACAACGACCTGCTTACAGGACAGGGCTCCCTGCATTGCCCTTTGATTGTGAGGTGAAAGGAGAGGATGCTCCACGTCCTGACTTCAATGTAAGATATGCAGATTCCAGGATCTTTAATACAGAAACATGATACCAACAACAGAGACTGTGTGAAAAATAAAAGTGTGTTGGCACTACAGACGATCTAGCTTGCTTGGAGCCTAGACTTGGTCTTGTGCCAGGAAACTTCAGGGGTCTGGTCTCTTTGTACTTAGGCCAAGGTTATTTCTTTCCATGTCCCTCATATTTTGGTGGGCCTATGCAAACAACAATTGCCACTCTAACACCATTCTTACTCTGCTCCTTTGACTCTAATCCTTAAAAAGAACTCACTTAAAATTTGAGGTTAACTTAAGCTAATATGCATGTATATGGAAATGTAAGAAAATACTATGCCTGTAATGTTTAAGGAGTTACATAAGTTTTATGGCTTTAGATTGCCTTGTGTACTGTTAAGAAATATTATAATGTGTTACAATCTGGGGACTTGAGGGACAAAGTAATTGTACATGGATTCTGTCTTATTTATCTTAATGTTCTTTGGCTGAAATTTCAAAGTTAATATATCAGCAAGGGGACTTCTGAGAATTATGTTATGGGTGATTGTCCTTCCACTGTAACTTCACCTTGTCCTCTTACTTTGCACCCTTGTTCTCATAATTAAAAATAAAAATTAAAAAAAAAAGAAAAAAAATTTTTAGGGCCCGAAGAGATAGCACAGCGGCGTTTGCCTTGCAAGCAGCCAATCCAGGACCAAAGGTGATTGGTTCAAATCCTGGTGTCCCATATTGTCCCCTGTGCCTGCCAGGAGCTATTTCTGAGCAGACAGCCAGGAGTAACCCCTGAGCACCGCCGAGTGTGACCCAAAATAAAAAGAAATTTTTTTTAGGGGTCAGAGATAGCATGAAGGTAGGGCATTTGCCTTGCATGCAGAAGGATGGTGGTTCAAATACCGGCATCCCATATGGTTCTCCAAGCCTGCCAGGAGCGATTTCTGAGCATAGATCCAGGAGTAACCCCTGAGCGCTGCCGGGTGTGACCCAAAAACAAACAAAAAAATTAAATTTTTTTTTTTTGATTTTTGGGCCACACCCGGTAATGCTCAGGGGTTACTCCTGGCTATGTGCTCAGAAGTTGCTCCTGGCTTGGGGGACCATATGGGACACCGGGGGATCGAACCGCGGTCCGTCCAAGGCTAGCGCAGGCAAGGCAGGCACCTTACCTTTAGCGCCACCGCCCGGCCCCAAAATTAAATTTTTAAAAAGAAAATAAATTACACCTGGCAGGCTCTGGGGACCATATGGGATGTGGGGGACTGAAGTGGGATCAACTGTGTGCAAGATAAACACCCTACGTACTGTCCTCAGGGATCATTCCTGGTGATGCTCAGGGACAGTGCCTAAAATTGTGGCAGAAGCCACAGCGAAGTGGGTAGGCACTAAAAAGACAGTGTGCTGCATCCGCCTTCTATTCAGCCTTTAAGGCCTCATTGGGAAGGGCCTTGGAGAGAAGGACTCACCAAAGGCCAAAGGAGCTCTTGCACATCATGAACAGTTAAGTCCTGACTCATGTGTCCCAGGTTCCAGTATTCTCACAGAAAATGGCAGAAGACTAATGGGGGCACACAAAGATTCTATTTAGGCAAGGAAGGAGAAAGATGAGGAGAAATACATTTCAGAATGAACATAGATTGAAAGAGAGAAAGGGAGAGTAGAGAAAAGGGAAGAGAGAGAAAGAGAAAGGGAGAAGAAAGAAAGGGAGAGAGAAAGAAAGGGAGAAGAGAGAAAAGGAGAGAGAGAAAGTCTGGAGAAAGCAGAAGGCAAAAGAAAGACACTCCCCAGCTGGATGTAGGTGACTCCTTGGAATAGAATGCCCCCTATAAACATAAAGAGGCATGTACAAGGAGTGAGCTGATCAAGCACTCCAAGGCAAGATAGAGTAAACTTTGCTTCTCTAAAGCGATCTTCTTTTATAGCTCTTCCAGATCCCCACTTTGGGTTTTGGGGGCCAAACCTAGCCCCTGGAAGCCCAGAGGTTGCTTCCAGCAGTATACAAAGGACTATGTAGTACCAGAGATGAAACCTGGACTTCCTGCATGCAAAACAGGTGCTCCAGTCTATTAAGTTTTCTCAAGCCTTTTCTGGGTGTTGGTGGTCCCTTAATGGGCTTGAGTTGGTTCTGATTCTATGAAATCAGAAATTTATTGCCAGAGACCCCTACCAGCCTGTCTACTTCAAGTAAGATGTAGGAAGAGCAGGTGTAAATTCCTTTCACACTCAGACCACAGCACACCCGAGGTCGTTTAGGTGTACCAGGCTTTCTCTAAGGTCAACTAGCCAAGGAAGAAAAATACAAGTCTGTGGTCTAGATGGCTCTCCTTGCTATCTGACCTGTCAGACTTGAACTGCTGTGCCCGTCCAGCCTCAGTGAGTTCTGAAAAAAAAAAAAAGTGAAGCATGAAATCTCCTCACTGGGCATAAGTTTGATCAGTACATCTTATGCTTCAGTTACCAAGAAAGTAGATGAAACTCAGATAGATCTATCTAAATTCAAGTGCAGGAACAAGGGTTGGTCACATGTTTTGGAAACTTGGAAGGAAGCACAGAATGCTATGGGATTGTAGCTAGAGATTCAGGGAAAATGTTTAAACGTGTCTTAATGATACCGAATGGGAGCATATTTGTGTGTCTCTTGTGAATGCTCAGCGAATTACCTGTGTAGTAAAAGAGGTTCAGAATAGTCAAGTGGACACAATTAACTCATTTTGGGAGTCTACTACTTTTCCCAAATATGTTAAGATTGACACATAGCTTACAGAGAGACTACTGGTAGCAGGCATGGGGATCATTCATTATTAATATAGGGCTTCTGTTTTTTTTTGTTTTGTTTTGTTTTTGGGCCACACCCTGTGACGCTCAGGGGTTACTCCTGGCTATGCACTCAGAAGTTGCTCCTGGCTTCTTGGGGGACCATATGGGACGCCGGGGGATCGAACCACGGTCCGTCCTAGGCTAGCGCAGGCAAGGCAGACACCTTACCTCCAGCGCCACCGCCCGGCCCCAGGGCTTCTGTTATCAAAATTGATTTGGCCATGAGCACAGAGGAAACCAAAAGACATTTAGAGTCTCTTTTTGTTGTTGTTTATTTGTTTAGTTTTGGTCCATACCCAGCAGCATTCAAGGGTTACCCCTGGCTCTTCACTCAGAAATCGCCCTTGGCAGGCTCTGGAGACCATGCAGGGGTCTCAAACTCAATTTACCTGGGGGCCGCAGGAGGCAAAGTCGGGGTAATTCTTGAGTGCAAAGTCAGCAGTAAGCCTTGAACATTGGGGGTGTGTGACCCAAACAACTAAAACAAAACAAAACAAAACAAAACAAAAAAAGATTCCTCTAGGGCAGGGCCACAAAATGTTGTATGGAGGGCCGTTTGCGGCCTGTGGGCCGCGAGTTTGAGACCCCTGCATGGGATGCCGAGAATCGAACCTGGATTTTACCTGGGTTGGCTGCGTGCAAGACAAATGCCTTACTGCTGTGCTATTACTCTGGCCCAGCACTGGTTGTTCTTGTTTTTTATTGATTTGTGCCAGTCTTTGTGGTGTGTATATCATTGTTTGATTTGCATCTACTTGATGATTAATGACATGGAGCATTTTTTTCACGTGCCTTTTACCATCTGTATTTCTTCTTTGAGGAAATTTCTGTTCATCTCTTATGGGGCTGGACATTTTTTCTTGTTAAACTCTACCAGAGTCTTATATGTAATATTATATATTAATCCCTCATTGGATGGGTGAATAATTTCTCCCATTCTGTGAGTAGATTTTTCTATTCTGGTCATCATTTCCTTTGAGGTGCAGAAGCTTCTTAATTTGCGTGAAATGTTTCTTTTTTTAAGGGAGTAACTTTCTTTTCTTTTCTTTTTTTTTCTTTTGGTTTTTGAACCACACCTGGCAGCTTTCAGGGGTTACTCCTGGCTCTGAGCTCAGAAATTGCACCTGGCAGGCTCAGGGGACCAAATGGGATGCTGGAAATGAAACCAAGCTGACCACATGCAAGGCAAGCTCTCTACAAGCTATACTATTGCTCCATCCCAGATAGAAAACTTTAAGCTAGGGGGCTGGAGAGATAGCACAATGGTGTTTGCCTTGCAAGCAGCCGACCCAGGACCTAAGGTGGTTGATTCAAATCCCGGCGTCCCATATGGTCCCCATGCCTGCCAGGAGCTATTTCTGAGCAGATAGCCAGGAGTAACCCCTGAGTGCTGTCGTGTGTGGCACAAAACCAAAACAAAAAAACAACAACAAAAAGAAAAATTTAAGCTGAATCATATAAATTTGAATTCTATTCTAAAAGATATGCATTTTAAAGATAAAGTTCTTCTAAAGGCGTCCAGGGTCCTGATGAGATTTTAAAAATAAATGCAAGGGGGCCGGAGAAATAGCATGGAGGTAAGGCGTTTGCCTTTCATGCAGAAGGTCATTGGTTCAAATCCCGGCATCCTATATGGTCCCCCGAGCCTGCCATGAGCGGTTTTTGAGCATGGAGCCAGGAGTAACCCCTGAGCACTGTTGGGTGTGAACCAAAATAAATAAATAAATAAATAAGTAAATTAATTAATTAATTAATTAAATAAATGCAAAAGAAAAAAAACATTTTAAGTTGCTCAATGTCAACCTGACCTTGAGCTCTTTCTTCGCCTTGACTGCCTGTACCCTGCAATATAGTCAGCGGGAAAACACTGCCACCTGTTGGTAGGTTGATTACCTTACTCTCCTTTTATTATTATTACTAAGAGAAAAGCAATTAGTTTATTCTGGATAATCTACCTGGGTGGGGAAGATTTGGGAGGGGACACATTTAGTAGTACTCATAGACTACTGGTGACTCAGTGCTAATGGCAGAAGCAATATTATAGTGGGTAGAGCTCTTGCTTTTCACATGGTTGACTTGAGTTCCATCACATATGTTCCCTTAGTTTGCCAGGAGTGATTCCTGAGTGCAGAATCTGGAATAAGCTCTGAGCATCGCTGGGTGTACCCCCAAATAAAAACAAATAAAGGCTTAATCCTGGCTTTGTAATCGGGGTCACTAATGGCAGTGCGAGGGGACTGACCATACTGGGGATCAAACAGGTCTGCCTGATGCAAAACAAGTGCCTTAGCCTCTGCTCTTTCTGGCCTTAATGTTCTTTGTTTCCCATCACGTATTCATTAGAAATATTATCCAAGGCCTAGGGGCCGGAGAGATAGCATGGAGGTAAGGCGTTTGCCTCTCATGCAGAAGGTCATCGGTTCGAATCCCGGCGTCCCATATGGTCCCCCATGCTTGCCAGGAGCGACTTCTGAGCCTGGAGCCAGGAATAACCCCTGAGCACTGCCGGGTGAGACCCAAAAACCAAAAAAAAAAAAAAAAAGAAATATTATCCAAGGCCTTAGTTAACATTTAATTTAACAGCATATATATCTCTTATAATATGAGGTAGTTTGTTGTGTATTTGTTTTGGATTTAGGGCTACACCCAGTATTACTCCTGGCTCTGTGCTCAGAAATCTCCTAGCAGGTTCCAAGTCCATATGTTAAAGGGGGGTTCGAACCTGGGTTGACCGTGTGCAAGTTGTTTGCTGTGCTACCTGCTGTGCTTTTTCTCTGGCACCATGATTTTTTTGGGGGGAGGTTACACCCAGTGACACTCAGGGGTTACTGCTGGCTCTACACTCAGAAATCACTTCTTTTTTCTTTTTTTTTATTTTTATTTAAACACCATGATTACAAACATGATTATAGTTGTATGATTACAGTCATGTAAAGAACACCCCCCTTCACCAGTGCAACATTCCCACCACCAATTTCCAAGATCTCCCTCCTCCCCACCCCCCTACACCTGTACTGGAGACAGGCTTTCTACTTCCCTCATTCATACACATTGTTATGATAGTTTTCAGTGTAGTCATCTCTCCAACTGCACTCATCACTCTATGTAATGAGCTTCATGTCCTGAGCTGCACCTACCAGCCCTCATCTCTCAGAAATCACTTCTGACAGGCTCAAGGGACTATATGGAACGCTGGGATTTGAACCACCATCCGTCCTAAATACGCTGCATGCAAGGCAAATGCCCTACCACTTTACTATCTCTCCGGTTCCTGCCATGATTTTTTTTAAAGTAAGGGTGCATTTATAGGACTCACTATTTTCTTCACCTAGAACCCATTTCCAGAAATTTTGTTTTGTTTTGTTCTGGGGTCACACCCGGCAGCACTCAGGGATACTCCTGGCTCTACGCTCCAAATTTGCTCCTGGCAGGCTCAGGGGGACCTTATGGGATCTCCGGATTCGAACCATCTGCCTTCTGCATGCAAGGCAAACACCTTACCTCCATGCTATCTCTCCACCACCACCACCCCCCGCCCCATTTCCAGAAATTCTAATCAGAATTCACTCCTGACATGGATGCGGGGGCCGTGTGGGGTGCTGAGGGATAGAGCTCAGGTTGGTTATATGTAAGACCTTCTGTACTCTTTCAGAATGAGGAAAGTGATTTGGGAAGAGCCTTAGGATTGTTGTAGAGGAAGGAGCGCTGAAAGCTGACCTTGTAATTCCAAGTCTCTTATGCTAGAGGGGCATCAGACGAGCGAATACAGTTGAGGAAGCTTAGGAGGGTGGCTTCTAGATAGTATGCCTGAAATTAGATGTTTGCTCAAAGAGAGCTAGAAGGGTGCTGGGCTGATGGGCTGATGGGCTTCTGTTTTACAGCACAACGACGTAGATTTTCCTTTCTTGAGGTCATTTGGCATATCTTTATATATTATGGAATTAGACCCTTGGTTTAAATTATTAAGAGTTTTTCCTGAATCAGGACTCATTTCTAATGGACATTTATTCTCTTTAATATCAGTCCCTTAATCATTTTTATTATGTATTTGCCTAGGTTTTTCTACTTTCTTTTTTTTTTTTTTTTGGTTTTTGGGCCACACCCGGTGACACTCAGGGGTTACTCCTGGCTATGCGCTCAGAAGTTGCTCCTGGCTTGGGGGACCATATGGGACGCTGGGGGATCGAACTGCGGTCCGTCCTAGGCTAGCGCAGGTAAGGCAGGCACCTTACCTTTAGCGCCACCGCCCGGCCCCGGTTTTTCTACTTTCTGATTTTCATCTTGTGAGACAATTTTTTTTTCTTTTCTTTTTTTATGAGGCTGCTCCTATCAGGGCTGATTGTGGAGTCTGCAGACCGTAGGCGAGAACCCAAAACCTTGCATACACTAGGCATGTGCTTTGAAATAGATTTGTTTGTTTGGCAACACCCAGCGATACTCAGGACTTACTCCTGGCTCTACACTTAGGAATTATTTCTGGCACCCTGGCAGGCTTGGGGGGCCACATGGGATGCCAGAGGATCAAACAAACCGCGTCAAAGGCATGCAAGGCAAACATCCTACACACTGTGCTTTAGCTACAGCTCCTAAAGTAGATTTTCTTTCCCTTTTGGTTTTTGACTCCTACTCAGTGGTATTCAGGAACTCCTCTTGGCTCTGTGTTTGTGGTTCACTCCCTTTGGTGCTCAAGAGACTATGCAGTAACAGGAGTAGAACTAAACTTCAAACATGCAAAACATTTGATCATCCCTTTGAGTCAATATTTCCAGTGTTGAAATAGTTTTTCCTAACCACATTTATTTTGATTAATTATTCAAAACTTTTCTTTTATTACTTGGGGAAAAAGATTAGTCTTTTAGAGGCATGCCATATTTTGTCTTCTAGAGGCAAATGATCTGTAATTTTGTTTGTTTGGGGGATATACAGTGATCAAGGCTTACTTCTGACTCTGCACTCACGAATTACTCTTGGTGGTGTTTAAGGGACCACATGCTATGCCTAGAATTGAACTTGGATCAGTCATTTGCAAGGCAAAAACCCTGCCCACTGTACTATCACTCCGGTACATATGTCAAATCTTTGTTCTTTTATTTTTTTTTTTTTGCCTTCTTGTAATTCTTTAGTTTGTTTTGTTTTGGGGCCACACCCAGTGGTGTTCAGGGGTTTCTCCTGATTCTGCACTCAGAAGTCACTCCTGGCAGGCTCAGGGGACCATATGGGATGCCAGAAGATAGAACCCGGGTCCATCCTACTACTGTGCATTACTCTGGTCCCTTTCTTAGAATTCTTTTGTGTTTTTGTAGGAGAACTTTCAACAGAATAATTTCATCAGGAAGTTTTAATTGTTTAATATTTAGAAGCATATAGATTAATTAGTATTCAGTTTATCTATGTGCCAGAGACCAAACCCTAATATGGAATTCAGCAGGACAAACTAGTCTTATGTGGCCAGAGTAAATAACCTAAGGCATTGGCTAGCCCCAGAGCCCAAAGAAATACCACAGTGTTCTATCAGTCAAACATTCCAGGAAGCTTATTACATCCTTGAAACTTCACTAACCTTGAGATGTTCCTGTGCTCCTTATGTATAGATGGCATGTAAAGATTACCCACAAGATGACCTCTGTAATGCAGGCTGTTCCATCCTGCTTTCTCTCCACCCCCTGTATAATCGTGCTTAAAAAGAGCCTGTACGGATCAATAAAGTGGAACCTTGACCAGCCTCGTGTTGCTTGGTTCCCTTCTTTCCTCCCATTCTCTTTTCAGGCTGGGACCCTCTACACTCGCGAATAACCTGTCCTTCGGGCCAGGACAAGTGGCACCCCACGTGGACGTAGACGAGTATGGAACCCCTCAGTCAACAGAACCGGATGGACCTCGAGGGCCTGATTGTAAGATGCCAGCAAAACCCCATCAGGGCAGCGTGGATAGGTAGGAAAATCTGCACAAAACCCCAGCAGGGTGGCACGGACAAATTTGTGCACATTTACATTTCCGTCCCATCAGAATGGGTCAACATTTGTCTAAAGCTGCCTTTGTCAAGAAACTGAAGGCATCTCTCAGGGAAAAAAGTGTTAGGGTTTAGAGAAAGGAATTTTTTTCTCTGTTCATAACAAGTGCCCTAATTTATCATAACTGGCCCAGAAATTCATCCTTCAAAATGGTAAAAAGTGGGCCGAGAAATATCATTCTAATGGAGGAAGACCAGAGGATGTTACAAATACCATCTTTAGTGACCCCAAGAAACAACAACCTCTTTCTGTAGCTGCATTCTGCTCGCACCCTTTGTCTCATACTGCCTCTCCAGCCGTCTCAAGGGCAAGCTCTGATACCTTCCACTCCCTTCCCAAATGCGATCATTCCTGTCATACAAGTCCTTCGCCTTCTATTGCAGATGACCCCCCCCCCACCGCCTAAACATCTTTACCCCACTCTGTCTTTTCCCCCTGAGGAGCCCCTTGATCCAAGGAATACCCAAAGCTTGGAAAATGAGACTGCCCATTATCATGACCGAGACCAGCCGCTTCAAGCGACTGCACCATTACAACCTCCTCCATATCCCCCTATTCAGGATTTTTGTGCCCCAACCTTCATTGATCCGTCCCCTCTTAAGGCTATAGAAAAGGAATTACTTGGCCAAATTGAAGATCTTAAATTAATCTTGAGCCTTCAAGAACAGGTTGCTTCCCTTAATTCGCAAGTTTCTGCCCTTCAGGCTTTCCCCCCGTCCTCCTGAATCTAAAGTTGTCTGTCCTATGCCCACCTGATCCCAAGAGCCAGTCCCCCCTCTTGAGAATCCACTAGAGGCCCAACCTTGCCGACTCAGGGTCGCATTACCAGAGAGAAAGGCTGATGTAGTCCTTTGCTAAAATTAGATCATAATAATTTGCCAATATTTTTGTTTGTTTGTTTGTTTTTGGTTTTGGGGCCACACCCAGCGGTGCTCAGGGGTTACTCCTGGCTGTCTGCTCAGAAATAGCTCCTGGCAGGCACAGGGGACCATATGGGACACCGGGATTCGAACCAACCACCTTTGGTCCTGGATCGGCTGCTTGCAAGGCAAACGCTGCTATGCTATCTCTCCGGGCCCGCCAATATTTTTTAATTATCTTTATTTAAACACTGTGATTACAAATATGATTGTAGTTGTATGTAACAGTCATATAAAGAATTCCCCCTTCACCAGTGCAAGATTCCCACCACCAATTTCCCAGATATCCTTCCTCCCCACCTCACCCACACTTGTACTCAAGACAGGCTTTCTATTTCCCTCATTCATTCACATTGTTATGATAGTTTTCAGAGTAGTTATTTCTCTAACTGCACTCATCACTCTATGTGGTGAGCTTCATGTCATGAGCTGCACCTACATGGGAAGATGGGGGAAAATAAGGGTTGGGACTGAGGCAGTAAAAGATTAGAAATGAGCTTTGTAAGGGCAGTATCAAGGTCACAATACAAGATGGATATTATGCATATATAAACTATATGCATACAATACTATCAATAGGCGACCAAAGAGAAAAAATTGCCAGTGACTGTCCCAACATAAATCAGTGCTAGAACAACCTGCCCTCCTCCCAAAGTGCATTCTCATTACTATAGGGAGAGGTAGGGGGAAAGCCTGATGACCCCTATAGAGCCCACCTGGACTGGCGCCCAGGGAAGGCCTGGAGTCTAGGGGAAAAAGAGAGGGACGGAAGGGGGCCTGCCAAGCATCCCAGCTCTCCCCAGGCTAGGAAGAAGGCCTCCGGCATGGGGACTCCCAAACCCCATACCTGAGAAGAACTGGCCTTCAAAATCAAAGGGGAAACCGGAAGCCAGATATCTGCCCAACCTCCTCCCCATGCACCTCCCCCCTGGAGTACGGAAGGAGGAGGGAAGCCTGAGGACCCCTAAGAATCCACCTGAACCCACTTCTGGCCATCTAAGCCAGCACCCAGGGGGGGCTGGAGTCCAGGGGAAAAAGAGGGGGACGGCTGGGGGCCTGCCAAGCCTCCCAGCTCTCCGCAGGCTAGGAAGAAGGCCTCCGGCATGGGGCCTCCCCAAACCCCATACCTGGCAAGAGCTGACCTCCAGAATCAAAGAAAATCGAAAGTCAGATATCTGTCTAAACTCCTCCCCATGCACCTCCCCCCCTGGAGTACGGAGGGAGGGGGGAAGCCTGAGGACCCCTAAGAGTCCACCTGAATCAACTTCTGGCCATCTGAGCTGGCACCCAGGCAAGGCAAAGCTCTATTGCAAAAACTATCACTGCTGAAATTTAACTGAAATATTCTTTTTGGGGGGGCCACACCTGGTGATGCTCAGGGGTTACTCCTGGTTATGCGCTCAGAAATCGCTCCTGGATTGAGGGACCATATGGGACGTTGGGGATTGAGCCACCATCCGTCCCAGGTCATCCACTGAGGATGATAGCACAGCAGGTAGGGCATTTGTCTTGCTTGCAGCATTCTAGAGTTTGATCCCCAGCATTCCTGTGGTCCCCTGAGCCTGCCAGGAGTGATTTCTGATCGCAGAGTCTGAGTAACCCCTGAGTGTCACTGGGTATGGCCTACAACCAAATCAAAACAACAATAAATCAGACAAATAAATACTAGCTTTAGCCTTTAAGGGCCTTTGGCCTAAACTTTTTGTTGCTATTGATCTCTGATAATTAAATAATTTATTTGTTTGTTTGTTTGTTTGTTTGTTTGTTTTTGGGCCACACCCATTTGACGCTCAGGGGTTACTCCTGGCTATGTGCTCAGAAATCGCTCCTGGCTTGGGGGGACCATATAGACGCCAGGGGATCGAACCGTGGTCCATCCTAGGCTAGTGCTGGCAAGGCAGACACCTTACTTCTAGCGCCACCTTCCTGGCCCCGATAATTAAAGCATTTAGAAGCCAAATATTACCAAATTCTCTCACCTCTTCTCATGCCCTTTCTCTCAAGAAGAAGACTTTGACTTTGTGAAGTCTAGAAGATAAAGCTCCCCCTTCCCACCTCATTACTTTGGCTTGTCTCTGTCCCTAAACTCAGCCTGCAGTTCTGACCCAGGTAATATTTGATAGGTAACTTTCAAAACAAAGAGAAAGAATGCTTTATTTCTTTGAACTTGGAGGTAAATATTCAACTTAAGAAAACAGATTGAAAAAAAAAAAAAAAGAAAACAGATTGAGGGCCCAGAGAAATAGCATAGCGGCGTTTGCCTTGCAAGCAGCCGATCCAGGACCTAAGGTGGTTGGTTCGAATCCCGGTGTCCCATATGGTCCCCGTGCCTGCCAGGAGCTATTTCTGAGCAGATAGCCATGAGTAACCCCTGAGCATTGCCGGGTGTGGCCCAAAAACAAAACAAAACAAAACAAACAAAAAAAAAAAAAGAAAAGAAAAAAGATTGAGGGGCCAGCGAGGTGGCTCGAGGTAAGGTGTTTGCCTTGCAAGTGCTAGCCAAGGAAGGACCGTGGTTCAATCCCCCAGCGTCCCATATGGTCCCCCCAAGCCGGGGGCAATTTCTGAGCATTTAGCTAGGAGTAACCCCTGAGCATCAAACAAGTGTGGCCCGAAAAACCAAAAAAAAAAAAAAAAAAAAAAAAAGAAAGAAAGAAAGAAAAGAAAACAGATTGGTGGCTGGAGAGAGAGCATGAAGGTAAGGCATTTGTCTTGCATGCAGAAGGACAGTGGTTCGAATCCCGGCATCCCATATGGTCCCCGGAGCCGGCCAGGAGAATTTCTGAGCATAGAGCGAGGAGTAACCCCTGAGCACTGCCAGGTGTGACTCCCCCCCCCCAAAAAAAAAAAAACAGATTGGGACTGGAGAGATAGCATGCAGGTAAGGCGTTTACCTTGCATGCAGAAGGTTGGTGGTTCGAATCCCGGCATCCAATATGGTCCCTGGAGTCTGCCAGGAGCTATTTTTGAGCATAGAGCCAGGAGTAACCCCTGAGCACTGCCTGATGTGACCCAAAAAACAAAACAAAGAACAAAAAAAAATAAACAGATGGGGGGCAGAGCGATAGCACAGTGGTAAGGCAAGGCGTTTACCTTGCACGTGGCTGACCTGGGACGGATCTGGGTTCAATTCCCAGTATCCCATATGGTCTCCTGATCCTGCCAGGAGCCATTTCTGAGCACAGAGCCAGGACCCCTGAGTACAGCTGGGTGTGCCCCAACCCCCCCCCCAAAAAAAAAGAAAAGAAAATAGATTGGTATTTATGTAGACTTCAAAATGCTGTGACATTTTCGGAAATGACTGAGCTCAAATAGCTTTTCTGGCTTCAGGAAATAAAGCTCCTGCCAGACGACAAATTTTCTCTAGGGAAAGAGGAGGTACTGAAGAGAAGAAAATTTGGATTCACAGCTGAATGTCTGGTTTAGATGTCAAATATTTCTGGCTGAGAATGTGCTTTCTTATTTCTGTTTTTTTGGGGTTTTTTTGGGGGGGGATTTTTTGGTATGATGACAAGAAAACTGTCAGCCACAAATAATCATTGTTAACTTGCACTTGAAACTAAAGCCATTAAGAAAAATATTAAAAGCCTTTTTTAGGATCATACCATTTTAGCAAAGAAATGATACCTGTGTATCCTGTTTTACTAGGAGAGAACTGAAAAATGTGTTGATTTGCTAGATTAGAAACAGGAATGATGAGGCCAGAGAGACAGCTCAGCAGTATTTGCCTTTTGCCTTTACAAGCGGGTGACTCGGGACTGACCCCCGGTTCAATTCCCAGCATTCCATATGTGTGGTCTCCCAAGCCTGCCAGGAGCAATTTTTTTTTTTTTTTTTTTTTTTGGGTCACACCCAGCAGCGCTCAGGGGTTACTTCTGGCTCTATGCTCAGAAATCATTCCTGGCAGGCTCAGGGGACCATATGGGATGCCGGGATTTGAACTACCGATTTTCTGTATGCAAGTCAAACGCCTTACCTCCATGCTATCTCTCCGGCCTCATGCTAGGAGCGATTTCTAACACAGAGCCAGGAATAACCCCTGAGCGCCACCAGGTGTGGCCCAAAAACCAAAGGGAAAAAAGGAGAAACAAGAATGATGGCTTTTACGGAGGCTAGTGCCCCCATGCGTACAATATATATTGATAGTATATGCATATAGTTTATATATGCATAATATCCATCTTGTATTGTGACCTTGACACTGCCCTACAAAGCTCATTTCTAATCATTTACTGCCTCAATCCCAACCATTATTCCCCCCCATGTAAGTGCAGCTCATGACATGAAGCTCACCACATAGAGTGATGAGTGCAGTTAGAGCAACAACTACACTGAAAACTATCATAACAATGTGAATGAATGAGGGAAATAGAAAGCCTGTCTCGAGTAAAGGTGTGGATGGGGTGTGGAGGAGGGAGATCTGGGAAATTGGTGGTGGGAATCTTACACTGGTGAAGGGGGGTGTTCTTTATATGACTGTAAGCATACAACTACAAACTACAATCATATTTGTAATCACGGTGTTTAAATAAAGATAAAAAATGTGGAAAAAAAAGAATGATGGCTTTGATTTTTCCTATTGCAACACAGGTAAGTCTTAGATTCACTCATTTGATGAAATTGGTTCCAGCCATGAAATTTTGATTCCCATGACTGCAGGTTCATGTTCTATCATTCGCCTGCTACTTACACATAGAGAATTACTAGAATCCACTAGTTACCAAATCTTGGGCTTCTTGCTTGAGTTGACCAATAAGGATTCTGAGCAATAAACTAATGAGAGTAAGGACAGGGAGTGAGAGATAATTTTTTTTTGGTTTTTGGGCCATACCCAGCCATGCTCAGGGGTTATACCAGGCACTGTGCCCAGAAATCGCTCCTGGCAGGCACTGGGGACCATATCTGATGCCAGGATTCAAACCACCATTGGTCCTGGGTCTGCTGCTTGCAAGTTAAATGCCCTACCGCTATACTCTCTCTCCAGCCCTGAGATACATTTTTTAAATTAATTTATCACGGGGCCGGAGAGATAGCATGGCGATAAGGCATTTGCCTTGCATGCAGAAGGTCGGTGGTTCGAATTCCAGCATCCCATATGGTCCCCTGAGCCTTCCAGGAGCGATTTTTAAGCATAGAGCCAGGAGTAACCCCTGAGCACTGCCAGTGTGACACAAAAACAAAAACAAACAAACAAATTAATTAATTTATCATGAGATACAGAGTTAAAAAGTTGTTGATAGTTGAGTTTGGGTCATACATTATTACAATGGCTATCCCTTCACCAGAGACTCTTTACTCCCTGGCTTCTTCCCTATTAGACTCTTTTATTATTTTTGTTTTTGTTTTGGGATGCTCAGGAGTTATTTCTGACTCTGCACTCAGAAATTACTCCTGGCAGGCTCAGGGGACCATATGGGATGCCAGGGATTGAACATGGGTTGACAGCGTGCAAGGCAAAAGCCCTGCTAGCTGTGCTATTGCTCTGGTCCCTGCTATAAGACTCTTTATCTGAGAAACCCTTTACTAAAAATTATAATTCAAGGTAACCTCCATGTTATTTCGGTCCTCGGGTACTTGTAACTCTTCCTTTTCCCATCATAGGTGATGGGACTTGGAATTATCTTTTGTGATTCTTCTCTCTTTATAAGTAAACCCTGATAAGTTAGCTCACTCACAGGGCCAGAAAAAAGAGTACAGGGGCTCAGAAGTTTGCTTTGCACATGACTTACTGTGTTTTATTCTTGGCACCACATATATCCGTCAACCACTGCATTTGCAGGGATTACTTCTGAACACAAAGTCAGGAATATCTCTTGAGCACTGCCAGGTGTTGCCCAGTCATCCCCAACATCTCTCCCCACTCCTGAGCAATAAAAATAAATGCACTTGAAATATTTCACGTCAGCTTTGCATCTATTTCCTCCTAGTCATTTTGCAAGTTTTACCACAATTCTCTAATGACATCCTAAGATACTATGTGGTAAGAACCAGGGGGGTGGATGGAGAGAATCCAAGAACTAGAGCACTTGCTTGCATTCAACTGCAGTTTTTTTCTTTTTGTTTTTTTCCTTTGGGCAGGGGGTCACCTGGTGATGCTCAGGGGTTACTCCTGGCTATGAGCTCAGAAATCGATCCTGGCTTGGGGGACCATCTGGGACGCCGGGGATGGAACCACTGTCCGTCCTAGACTAGCGCTGGCAAGGCAGATGCCTTACTGCTCCGCGCCACTGCTCTGGCCCCTCAACTTCAGTTTCTGATCCTGATTTGATCCGTGGAACGCTAACTGGTCCACCAAACTCTTCCAGGGTTCACTCCTGAGCAGAGGTGGGAAAAATCTCTAAGTACCAGCAGGTGTGGTTCCCTCACCCCCGCCTATGCCATCCCCACAAAATGAAAGGAAGAACCAGGAGCTGATTAAGCGTTCTAGTAGCTGCTGAACACTCGCTGCCAATACCCAGTATCTGAGCCTCTAAGTCCAACCTGCCAACCTCTACATTCCTCTCCACCCTCTGCACCCACCCATTCCACCTGCATGGTGCAAAACTCTGCAGCTCCCACTATCTGCTTCAGCTCTCCCACTTGCTCTGAGCTTACTCCTGCTCATGCTCATCCACTTCCCAGACTGCAGTTATTCCTTCTAAACTGTGGATCTGATCAGTGAGGCTGAGACAGGTAATGTAATAATAATAATAATGTTATAGGAGAAAGGCTTAAAATGCGGCTGAAGTGATAGCACAACAGGTAGGGCATTTGCCTTGCATGTGGCCAACTCAGGACTGACCTGTATCGATTCCTGGCATCCCATATGGTCCCTCGAGCCTGCCAGGAATGATTTCTGAACATAAAGCCAGGAGTAACTCCTGAGCACCGCTAAATGTGCCCCCCTAAAAAAAAAAAAGAAAGAAAAGAAAAGAAAAAAGAAAGGTTTAAAATGTCTGTACTACAGATGAAATAAAGACATGTCCTCACACTTTGTCTATGGAATTGTGGCAGTAAAGAGTGAACAGGGTACAGGGGAGAGAGACGAAAAATATGTGTTACTCAGAAATGTGTGTGACTCAGAAACCTGTGATCTGTAAAAAGTCTTATTTGCTTCAAAAAAGAATCTGAGGGCTGGGGCTGGAGAGCTAGCACAGCGGTAAGGCATTTGCCTTGTACACTGCTGATCCAGGATGGATGGTGGTTTGAATCTCAGCATCCCATATGGTTCCCCCATGCCTGCCAGGAGTGATTTCTGAGCACAGAGCCAGGAGTAACCCCTGAGTGCCACCTGGTGTGACCCCCTCCCCAAATAGAGTCAAGTTGAGAGGAGTGATTCCCAAGCACACTGTCAGGAATAATCCCTGAGCACTAACAGGTATGGGCCCAAAACAAAACAAAAGGAAGCAACTCAAAGTTACCTCTTCAGAACACCAAGAGAGCTATTTTCTGTATTTGTATCCAAAGATAGGGCTCAGGCATTTTCCACACTCCAGCTACCTCAGCAGAGGACTTCCTCCATGATGCTCAGACTCCTCTCCACCACCAACAGAACCCCACATAGGATAAAGCACCAACACTTTAGTCCAGAGAAATATTCACATATGGATGTGAATATTACAATGAAATTCTTATAATACTCATATGATTTTAATAACAGTTTTGAACAGAAAAAAACCTAGATCATTGTTAGAATAAGAAATATTATGCTGGGGCCAGAGAGATAGCATGGAGGTAAGGCATTTGCCTTTCATGCAGAAGGTCATTGGTTCGAATCCCAGCATCCCATATGGTCCCCTGTGCCTGCTAGGAGTGATTTCTGAGTGTGGAGCCAGAAGTGACCCCTGAGCGCTGCCAGGTGTGACCCAAAAACCAAATAAATAAATAAAAGAAATATTATGCAACTATTAAAACTGTCGTCATCGGGGCTGGGAAGGTGACACTAGAGGTAAGGTGTCTGCCTTGCAAGTGCTAGCGTAGGACGGACCACGGTTCTATCCCCCGGCGTCCCATATGGTCCCCCCAAGCCAGGGGGATTTCTGAGCACATAGCCAGGAGTAACCCCTGAGCGTCAAACGGGTGTGGCCCAAAAACCAAAAAAAAAAAAAAACAAACACAAAACAACAAAAAAACAACAACAAAAAAAAAAACTATCATCGTCAGGGACCAGAGAGATAGTAAAAGGGCTAAGACATTTGCCTTGCATACGATCAGCCCCCAATTTGATCCCTGGCACCACATATGGACCCCTGAGCATAAAGCAGGGGATGGGCCTTGAGTACTACTGGGTAGGATCCAGCCCCCTCCCTCCCAAATAGAAATGCTCAGAAGTAGTTCTCCTATTTTGCAATAATGAGGCCCATGGTTCTTCCTTGGTGCTGCCCAGTCTCTGAGTGTGAATCATGGCACAGCCAATATGAAGCCTACATAATAAACCCAACTGTGGAGTACCCAAAGGGCAGGTGCTACAAATATGCCCTGTGGGCACATATCCTCACAGTGAAGTCACATTCCAGCACAGATGCATGAAGAAAGCACTCTTAAATGAGAGTCTAAAAAAAGAAGGGGCCATGGAGATAAGGTGTTTGCCTTTCATGCAGAAGGTCATTGGTTCAAATACCAGCAATCCATATGGTCCCCCGTGCCTGCCAGGGGCGATTTCTGAGCAGATAGCCAGGAGTAACCGCTGAGCACTGGTGGGTGTACCCCCCACAAAACAAACAAACAAAAAAAGTCTAATAGCTATGGTTATGGGTTGAAGTAATGATTGGCAGTTGGGGCAATGACATGGATGCTGCCATGGAGCTAGAACCAGAAAAACAAGCTGCTGGTGCCAGGCTATACTCGATCTAAGAGTTACAAATAAACTAGCCAGCGGGGAGTTTTTGGCGGGCTTTCTTTGGTACTGAAAATTTCTAATAAGACTGCAGGATGCTAAAGCCGAATTTCTGTTGTATAGCAGAAATGAATGAAAGGGGAATGTTAAGTCACTGTCATGTAAGAAGTATGACAGAAATATCGCCAGTAATCCACACAGGGGTTTGACTTCTCCAACGGGCCTTCTGGCAGAGATATTTCTTAGGGAGGAAAATTGGGCACTGCACCAGGAAAGCCAAAAGCCACATCTGGAGTGTGCTTCCCTTGATAATGAAAACATGCATGCTGCATGCCTCGACAACCTTGTATTGTCATTTATTTATGTGAATGTCTGCTTACCCCCTTCCCCATAAAAACCTTTTGTGAGTAGGAACCAAGCACAGTACTGTATGTAAAGAAATGATGAATTATTATTGACCAAATAAGCAATTGGTCAATATTTAATGCAGCCGGGCAAAGGTTTTTTTCTAAGAAACAAAATTATGATGACCTAATCAGTACCGAAAATAAATGTATGCATTCTATCAAAGCTGTAGGAATAGAAATTGGGCTTTATTGTCACAATACTGTCATCCTAGAACAAACAGGAAGACTCTGGATTAAGCAAGCCAATTTAAGCACAACAGGTCCAGGGTCCAACAGCCAGAATGCCTCAAACCACAAATCCTTTTCATACTTTAACCTTCCTTTCAACTAATGATAGTTTTGAATTTTACACTATCATAAAAATTGGCAGAAAAATCAGAGGATCACTTCAATTCAAACAGTCAGTCAAGGAGCCAAAGAAGTACAGGAGGTAAGGGGCTGCCTTGTGTGCAGCTAACCCTGACTCAATCTCTGGCATCAGATATGGTGCTTCAGATACTGCCAGGGTCACTCCTGAACATAGAGCCAGGAAAAGAACCCTAAGCATTTCTGGGATGTCCCAACACTACCAACTTCCCAAACCAAAGCATCAAAAGCCAACTGCAGAGTAGATCTGCCCTGGATGATATTATATAGTTCTGCTTTAGGCCTGAGCCCTGTGGCTATCAGGGGTTACTCCTGGCCCTGCTCACAGAAATTGCTCTGGCTGGCTTAGGGGACCATATGGGATGCCAGGGATCAAACTCAGGCCAGCTGCAAATTCCCTAACCGCTATGCTAATGCTCAGGCTCCGAAAATTTTTTCTTTTGGTTTTTTTTGTTTTTTGTTTTTTTTTTTTTTTGGTTTTTGGGCCACACCCAGTAACGCTCAGGGGTTACTCCTGGCTATGTGCTCAGAAGTTGCTCCTGGCTTGGGGGACCATATGGGACGCCGGGGGATCGAACCGCGGTCCGTCCAAGGCTAGCGCAGGCAAGGCAGGCACCTTACCTTTAGCGCCACCGCCCGGCCCCGAAAATTTTTTCTTTTAAACACTATGGTTTACAGAGTTGTTCATAATACAGTTATTTCTGGCATTTAATGTTTCAATGTTCCAATATCACCATCAATGTAACATTCCTTTGACCATTGTTCCTAGTTTCCCAACCTCCCTGAAGCCTGCCCCAAGACAATTATAAATAATCTACTTAATATATATTGGGGGGGTGGTTTGGGCCACACCCAGCGGCGCTCTGTGGTTACCCCTGGCTCTTTGCTCAGAAATCACTCCTGGCAGGCATATGGGATGCCAGGATTCAAACCACCGTTGATCCTGGGTCAGCCGCTTACAAGGCAAATGCCTTACCGCTGTGCTATCTCTCCAGCCCCTTAATATTGTTTGGTACAACTAAATGTAATGGAATTATTGGGGAAAAACTTCATTAAAAAATTTATGAAAATTGTTATATCTCTCATTGTGGTTCTTTTGAGAGGGGGTTGGACCACACTTGGCTGTGCTCAGGGGTTACTCCTGGCTCTGCACTTAGAAATCGCTCCTGGCAGGCTCGGGGGACTATATGGGATACCAGGATTCAAACCACCTTACGTCCTGGTTTGGCTGCATGCCTGCAAGGCAACTGTCATACTGCTGTGCTATCTCTCCAGCTCTTGCTAGGAGTATTTCTGAGTAGAGTCAGGAGAAATTCCTGAGCACTGCTGGTAGTGGACCCCCCAAATTTAGGAACCTTGATTTTCAATACTGTCAATAATAGTTCCAGGCATATGATGTTCCAACTGCAATCATACTTACCACATTCTCCCACCTATGACCCCATGTTCCCTCTTACCTTCAGCACTGTCTCCCTAATAGGCATACTTTTGGGAGGGGAGGGGCACACCCTGGTGTGTTCAGGGGTTACTCCTGGTAGACTCAGGGAACCATCTGGGATGCCAGGGGATTGAATCTGGATTGGCCACATACAAGGAAAATGCCCTGCCACTGTGCTATTTCTCCAGCCCCCTAAGGCACACTTTAAAGTTTGATTATTTCACCTCATGCTCTCGGCATTGCTGGATTTAGTGGTTTTGCCACACACAAATTCCTTACTTCTGTACTGTCAATGTGTCCAAGGCCCCTGATCATTGAGCCTTTCTTTCGTCCAGACCTCATCTGACTTCTCTCCCATTATTTCCTTCCTTGTTATTGTTATTATTATTATTATTTTTTTTTTTTTTTGGTTTTTGGGCCACACCCGGTGACGCTCAGGGGTTACTCCTGGCTATGCGCTCAGAAGTCGCTCCTGGCTTGGGGGACCATATGGGACGCCGGGGGATCGAACCGCGGTCCGTCTCCTAGGCTAGCGCAGGTAAGGCAGGCACCTTACCTCGAGCGCCACCGCCCGGCCCCATATTATTATTATTATTATTATTTTGGTTTTTGGGTCACACCTGGCAGCACTTAGGGGTTACTCCTGGCTCTATGTTCATAAATCGCTCCTGGCAGGCTTGGGGGACCATATGGGATGCCAGGATTCGAACCACCGTCCTTCCGCATGCAAGGCAAATTCCTTACCTCCATGCTATCTCTTTGGCCCTCCTTGTCATTTTCATGCCATTCCTTTGTCACGTTATTCTAAATACCAAAGATAAAGTGAAACCATCCAGTATTTATCCTTATCATGACATCCTCCAGTTCCACCCAAGTTGCAAAAAATTGCATGATTTCATTATGACTTGTGATTGTATAGTATGTGATTGTTTTATATATACACCACAATATATATATATTTATATATATACACCACTATATATATATTTATATATATATACACCACAATTTTATTATCCATTCATCTTTCATTGAACAGTTAGGTTGTTTTCAAATCCTGCTATTGAATAATACTGCAATAAATATGGGTGTGCATATATCATTTTGGATAGATGTTTTATGCATTGGGTGCAGATTAGATACCAAGAAGTGGAACCATTGAAGATTTAGTCTTGCCATTTTATTTTTGAGAAGTCGCCATACTGTTTTCCATAAAGACTGGACCAAACAGCATTCCCAGTAATGAATGAAGATTGCTTTATCCTCACATTCCCATCAGTATAGGTTGCTTCCTGTCTTTTTTTTATATGTGTCATTCTCACTGGTATGCGATGTCTTAATTTTGATTTCTCTGATAATAATTGCTGACGAGCACTTATTATATGCCTATTGACTGTCTATCTGTCCTCTTTAGAGAAATGTATTTGTTTCCTCTCACTATTTTCAGATAGATTTTTTTGTTTTGTTTTTTGTTTTTGTTTTGTTTTTGTTTGGGACCATATCTGGTAGTTCTCAGGGTTTATTCTTTTTTTTTTTTTTTTTTTTGGCCACACCCGGTGGTGCTCAGGGGTTACTCCTGGCTGTCTGCTCAGAAATAGCTCCTGGCAGGCACGGGGGACCATATGGGACACCGGGATTCGAACCAACCACCTTTTGGTCCTGGATCGGCTGCTTGCAAGGCAAATGCCACTGTGCCATCTCTCCGGGCCCTCAGGGTTTATTCTTGGCCCTGTGCTCAGGGATCACTCCTGGTGGGGCTCAAGGGACCAGATGGGGAGCTAGGGATTGTACTTGGAAAGACTGTGTAAAGACAAGTTCTCTACCCACTGTACTATTTCTCTAGCCTTTTTTTAATGTGTTTTATGTGTCTTATCTATTTAATTCTTTGTCTGACGCATTGTATGCAAGTTTATTTTCTCTCATTCAACAGAATTTTTTTTTTTTTTTGGTTTTTGGGCCACACCCGTTTGATGCTCAGGGGTTACTCCTGGCTATGAGCTCAGAAGTTGCTCCTGGCTTGGGGGGACCATATGGGATGCCGGGGGATTGAACCACATTCCATCCTACGTTAGCGCTTGCAAGGCAAACACCTTACCTCTAGCGCCACCTTCCCGGCCCCTCATTCAACAGAATTTTAGCTCCCATTTCTTTTTGTCCCACAAACATTTTTTGTTTTGGAGCTATATCTAGTGATGCTCAGGGCTTACTCCTAGCTCTATGCTCAGAAATTAACCTCGGGGGCCGGAGAGGTAGCACTAGAGGTAAGGTGTCTGCCTTGCAAGCGCTAGCATAGGACAGACTACGGTTCGATCCCCAGCATCCCATATGGTCCCCCTAAGCCAGGAGCGATTTCTGTGCACATAGCCAGGAGTAACTCCTGAGCGTCAAACGGGTGTGGCCCAAAAACCAAAAGAAAAGAAAAGAAAAAAAAGAAATTAACCTCAGTTGTGCTTAAAGGACCATAAGATATGCCAGGATTTAATCTGGGTTGACCCTGTGCGAGGCAAGTATCCTACCCATTGTGCTATCACTTCAGCCCACATAGAAACTTATACTTCACACACACACACACACACACACACACACACACACACACACACACACACACGCTATATTGGTGGGAATGTGGTGAAAAAGTAGCCTGCATTCACTAATGGTTGGAATGTTGTCTGGTTTAGTCTCTATGGGAAACAGTATGGCAATATCTCAAAAAAATAAATTGGACTGGGCCCGGAGAGATAGCACAGCGGCGTTTGCCTTGCAAGCAGCTGATCCAGGACCAAAGGTGGTTGGTTCGAATCCTGGTGTCCCATATGGTCCCCCGTGCCTGCCAGGAGCTATTTCTGAGCAGACAGCCAGGAGTAACTCCTGAACATCTCTGGGTGTGGCCCAAAAACCAAAATAAATAAATAAATAAATAAACAAATAAATAAATCGGACTGAGAGTAACCCCCAAATAAATAAATAAATTAAATTACATTTTGCCTTCAGGGAGAAGTAGGACTATCCTATCATACCAACAAAATGACCAAGTCCATAAACTTAAATACTAATGATAAGGATACATGTTAATATTTATGATTTCTTAGATCCTGAAATATTATTCTACAGCAAATTTGAATTTAGATTTTTGAAAAAATTGGCATGCCAAGAATATGTGCAAGAAATTTAATTCCTAGTATTTGAAGTGTTGGAAATAATAATTATGAATCACTTGGTAGGTTCCATTTTTGTCATGGTGTAGTGGATGTTAAATTAATGGCTGCTTTATTTTTAGTTATGAGATGTGTCACTCCATACAGATTTCCTGGCAGGTTGCATTGGCTGCAATGCAATATGAAAAAAAAGTTCTACATTGTCAGTGGGGTTGCCAAGTCTTCATCAAAGATGATCCCAAACTGCTAATTTGGTTTCTGCTAAGAATTGACATGTTTTCTTCCAGTGCCAAAAGTCATGATGATCGAATGGACTTGGAACTGAAGCTGTCCTTTTTCTTCCTGTAAGAACCAAGATTCTCCCCTAAGTCCATGATAAGGAACTCTAGACTAAGACAAGCCCGAACCCTAGTAAAGTGTACTTTTCCACTCCTAGCTGAAGGCAGAGAAAGAGTTAACTTAGAAATAAAATCAAAGTTGGTGCCTCCAGGAATAAGAAACTAGGGGTTGAGTGTGCTTGGAAAAAAACTCCCTTGACAATAAAAAAATTTTTTTTTGTTTTTTTTTGGGCCACACCTGTTTGATGCTCAGGGGTTACTCCTGGCTAAGCGCTCAGAAATCACCCCTGGCTTGGGGGGACCATATGGGACGCTGGGGGAATCGAACCGTGGTCCTTCCTTGGCTAGCGCTTGCAAGGCAGACACCTTACCTCCAGCGCCACCTCTCCGGCCCTGACAATAAAAATTTGAATCAGAGTAATCCTTGACAGCCAGGTCTGAATCTGAGTATCCCCCAACAACCAGGTTCTGTATCACAGTATCCCTTGGTGACTAACATTTGACTCAAAGCCTCACTAGACAACCAAGGTTGAACCAGAAAAATCAGTGATTAATTAAGACATCAATACAATGAAATGATTATACTATTAATTTTCTGTTAATGCTTGTAATTTCTATAAACTGCCTGAAGATTTGACTCAGGGTCCTTGTGAAGACTCCCCTAGTGGGATGAGGCTTGGACCTTGGTTAACCAAATAAACTCACTTTTGCACCTTGCATTATTGGAGGTGGTCTTTGACTCTCTGCATTGGGTGCCAACTTGAACCCTAACATTTTCCCATTTCCATAGTCCTCTCCACAGTGTGGAACTATTTCAGAACAATGCTGTTCTCGAGGTCTCTATGGAGTGCTGGCCTTATCCCTAGGCCCTGCTATATCTTATAGAGTCAGCATGAGGAAGAAGATGTTAATTTCATGTCCTTTGAATAGGAAGCAGATAGTCTACACAGATCAACAGATTTGCTTTGGCTTTAGGGAACTTTCATGAAACTGAAGCAAAAAAGAAAGCTGATCTCATTTTTCTTTTTTTTTTTTTTTTGGTTTTTGGGCCACACCCTGTGACGCTCAGGGGTTACTCCTGGCTATGCGCTCAGAAGTTGCTCCTGGCTTCTTGGGGGACCATATGGGACGCCGGGGGATCGAACCGCGGTCCGTCCTAGGCTAGCGCAGGAAAGGCAGGCACCTTACCTCCAGCGCCACCGCCCGGCCCCATGATCTCATTTTTCACTGTCATGCAAGAGTTGTTCAATGTCCTCTGATACTCACTTCAGTTTATTGCTTATTGTGAAAACTTATCACTCGCACAGTTTATTTATGGGATTATTATTTTTGTTTTGTTTTGTTTTGGGCCCATACCCAGTGACACTCAGGGGTTACTCCTGGCTCTGTGCTCAGAAATCGCTCCTGGTAGACTCAGGGAACTATATGAAACGCTAGGAATTGAACCCGGGTCTGTCCCAGGTCAGCCGCATGCAAGGCAAAAGCCTACGACTGTGCTATCATCACTCCAGGCCCTGTGATTTGGGGGGGGGGGTATTAGGAGGTTGAGGGCCACACTTGACTGTGCTCAGGAGCTATTCCTAGTCCTGTTGTCAAGAGTGTTCCCTGGCAGTGCTCAAGGGATTATATGCAGGATTGGAGATGGAACCAGCATTAGCAGAAGCAGCTGTGTGCAAAGCAAATGCTTTACTTCCTATACTACCCATCTACCCACAACATGACTTCTTTTTTCTTTTCTTTTATTATTTTTTCTTTTTTTGATTTTTGGGTCACACCCGGCAGCACTCAGGGGTTACTTCTGGCTCTCTGCTCAGAAATCGCTCCTGGCCCCATCCAAGATGTCTTTTTAATACTAAATGAAAAATTTTAAATTAAATCACTGGTGAGACAATAGTTAAAAAGCTGCTGATTTGGGGCTGGAGAGATAGCATGGAGGTAGGGCTTTTGCCTTGCATGCAGAAGGCCGATGGTTCGAACCCCGGCATCCCATATGGTCCCCCGAGCCTGTCAGGAGCTATTTCTGAGCATAGAGCCAGGAGGAACCCCTGAGCGCTGCCAGGTGTAACAACAACAACAAAAAGTTGTTGATATGGGGCCAGAGCAATAGGGCATTTGCCTTGCATGCAGCCAACATAGGTTTGATCCCCAGCATCTCATATGGTCCCCCAATCCTGCCAGGAGTAATTTCTGAACACAGAGTCAGGACTAATCCCTGAGTACTGCCTGGTGTGGCCCCAAAACAAAACAAAACAAAACAAAACAAGATAATTGTTGATAGTTGAGTTTCAGTCATCGAATGTTTCAATATTAATCCCTTCATCTGGGTTCATTTTCAAATTCCCCAGTTAACCTGCTATCATCCTGCCCCTGCCCTACTCCCAGCCTGCCTTCAAGGCAGACAATTTCCCAAAGATCTGGAACTTAGAGGAGAGAAGCTGAAGTGACGCAGGGATGAAAGTGGCAGTTGTAGCAAAGAGTAGTCTTCTTTCTCTATGTAACTTTCTCTCTCATCTTCTGGGAGTACTTATTGGCAAGTTCATTTTGATCCATCATACTCTGTCTCCATCATTATCCCCAAACTTCTGCTTTCTTCCAGTCCTGAGATGGATGTCAGCTTCTCTCTGTAATCACACCTGATCATGTCTTATGAGTTGACCGCTTTTCCCCAAAGGTTACCACAGTACTTTACTAAGGCATGCAACATAGCTCTTGACACGATGTACTTCACTTATGTGCTGTCAACTTGAATGACAGGAAACTTGTCCAGAGGAAGAATGATTTATCCTCTACCTTTGTATGTTCAATTATTAAAACACTGCCTGACTGGATAAATATACATCCATCAAAGAGGCTATTATTCATAAATAAGATATGAGCTATTGTATGGTAACACTTCCCCCAAATTCCTGTTTCCCAAAACTCTTCACATTTTGTTTGAGTTTTTGGGTCACATCCAGCAGTGCTCAGGGCTCAGCTGTGTGCAAGGCAAATGCCATACTGCTGTGCTATCTCTCCAGCCTTCCCTTTAACCAACCTCTTCTTTTGAGATGTTAATCCCACCAGGATGATCAGACCTTCCCACACCTGGAATGAGGTGGGCTTTTTGTTTTGTTTTGTTTTGGTTTTTGGTTTTTGGGTCACACCTGGCAGCACTCAGAAGTTACTTGTGACTCTATGCTCAGAAGTCACTCCTGGAAGGCTTGGAGGACCATATAGAATGCCAGGATTCAAACCAGGGTCTGTCCTGTGTTGGCTGCATGCAAAGCAAACGCCTTATTGCTATGCTATCGCTCCAGCCCCGGGGTGGGCAGTTTTAAAGAAAGAATGAGAGTCTGGCTGGGGGAAACGAGAGAAAAGAAGCAGCAAAAAGCACTGAGGGATAGAGGGCTGGAGATATAGCATGGAGGTAGGGCATTTGCCTTGCATGCAGAAGGATGGTGGTTCAAATCCCGGTATCCCATATGGTCCCCTGACCCTGCCAGGAGCGATTTCTGAGCATAGAGCCAGGAGTAACCCCTGATCGTTGCCGAGTGTGACAAAAACAAAAAACAAAAAATAACTTGGACAGTTGGAGGGGGTCCACCGAGTATGGCCCCCCAAAACAAACAAAACAAAAACACCCCCCTTCACCAGTGCAACATTCCCATCATCAATGCCCCCCATCTCCAACCTCCCCCAGCCTGTATTCAAGACAGGCATTCTATTTCTCTCATTGTCATGATAGTTGTCAATGTAGTTATTTCTCTAACTGGACTCACCACTCTTTGTGGTAAGCTTCATATAAAAAAATATGAAATGCTTCACGAATTTGCATGTCATCCTTGCGCAGGGGCCATGCTAAACTTCTCTGTATTGTTCCAATTTTAGTATATGTGTTGCCGAAGCGAGCATGGTTCATCAATTTTAACAAATGTTATTTTGCACATGTGTTGCCTGTGTATATGTGTTTCCTGGTGCCCAAGAACATTTTCCATGCATCTCCCTTCTTGAAATGGATGTGTACTTTCACAATGTCTACTTATTTTGGGGTTTATGCTGATACTATATTTTTTCTAACTTGAGAAAATTATTTTACTTTTCTTGGCATAAATCTTTAACAATGAAAATGTCTATGTTAGGGGGAAATAACCTAAAAATCAACCATTTGATATTTTAGAACAGTTTTTCAGGATAAAAAAATGTAAGGAAAAGCTCAGATTTCCACCAACTTTTGTCCTTGCACAAAGTCTGGTCTCCCCTGTTACTCACATTCCCACCAAAAGGACTTTTTGAGCGGGGGTTATGACCATACACAACAGCACTCGGGGATTATTCTGGGCAGGCTCAGGGGACCAGCTAGGATGCTGAGATTGAATCCAGATCGACCACATGCAAGTCAAACACTATCTGTTGTGCTATTGCTCCAGTTCCCTAAAGGATCTTTTAATGTGTTCTAATATAAAAACAAAACATTTCCATTATGTTTACTATGTCATAGGTACTACTCTAACTACATTACAAATATTACTTCAGTTAATATAACAATATAATGAAGAGGGCCCGGAGAGATAGCACAGCGGCATTTGCCTTGGAAGCAGCCAATCCAGGACAAAAACAAAACAAAACAAACAATATAATGAAGATGTCCCTAGTCTCATTTCACAGATAGGGACTAAAGTATGGAATGGTTAAGTGGCAAAGCTGGTATTTAGGTTGAGGATCTTTAACTGCAGAGATTATAGACAATTCTGCATTTTTTATGGGTTTTTTTTTTGTTTTGTTTTGTTTTTGGGTCACACCAGGCGGTGCTCAGGGGTTACTCCTGGCTATCTGCTCAGAAATAGCTCCTGGCAGGCACGGGGGACCATATGGGACACCAGGATTCGAACCAACCACGTTTTGTCCTGGATCAACTGCTTGCAAGGCAAACGCCGCTGTGCTATCTTTCCAGACCCTTATGTTTTGTTTTGGTTTTGATTTTGGTTTTTGGGTCACACCGGCAGCACTCAGGGATTACTTCTGGCTCTATGCTCAGAAATAGTTCCTGGCAGGCTCAGGGGACCTTATGGGATGCCAGGATTTGAACCACAGTCCTTCTGCATGCAAGAAAAATGCCCTACCTCCATGCTATCTCTCCAGTCCGATGTTTCTGCATTTTGACGCCTCTATTATTTTCTTTTTTTTTCTCCCTCCCCCATTTTTAAAGAAATCTTTGAAAATTAGTTTAAAATATTCTGCGTTGATGGACTGGAGCTACAGAGTACAGCAGCTTCTTACATTGCATGCTGCTGACTTAATTTCAATTTCTGTTATCATATATGGTCCCCAAACCCCAATAGGAGTGGTCCCTTAGTCCAGAACCAGGAGTAAGCCCCGAGCACCACTTAGGTCTGTTCCCCAAAGCAAAATAATATGTATATGTTCTCTATTGGGAATTTTTTGGCATCCAAAAAAAGGCAGAGAGACCAGAGAGATAGTATAGGGATGAAGGCACTTGCATTGCCATGTAATTAACCTTGATTTGATCAACAGCATCACCTATACATTCTTATTCTCCTACCTTCCATAGTTCCCCTACTGAACATAGAGCTAGAATAGCCCCTGGGCCTCACCTTGTGTGGCCCAAGCACCGCCTCTCCCCAAACAACAACGACAAAAATACCCAAGAAGCAGAAGAGTTGAAATGCAGAAAATGGAGGACCGCATACTTTGCATGTGTGAGGTTCTAGCTCTGATGCCAATTCTGCAAGAAAATGAGGGGGGAAAAAAGGAAAGTAATGCAGAAGTAGTATTACAATTTACCACCAGGAGGCGTCAAAGGTCTTGCAAATCTGCAAGAGAGCTGAGGAATTGACAATTCCTCATCTCATTGCTTGAAACCTGTTTACATTTGCTAGTTAAGAAAGAGGGGGTGAAAAAAAAGGGGGGGGGCCGGGAAGGTGGCGCTAGAGGTAAGGTGTCTGCCTTACAAGCGCTAGCCAAGGAACAGACCGCGGTTCGATCCCCCGGCGTCCCATATGGTCCCCCCAAGCCAGAGGCGATTTCTAAGCACATAGCCAGGAGTAACCCCTGAGTGTCAAACGGGTGTGGCCCAAAAACAAAAACAAAACAAAAAAAAAAAAAAAAGAAAGAAAGAAAGAGGGGGTGGGCAGAGCAATAGCACAGCGATAGCACAGCGGGTAGGGCATTTGCCTTGCTCGCGGCTGACCTGGGATGGACCCAATTCCCGGCACCCCATATGGCTCCCCCCTACCCAGCCTGCCAGGGGTGATTTCTGAGCACAGAGCCAGGAGTAACCCCTGAGCACCACCGGGTGTGGCCCCAAAATTCCCTCCTTCCCCTCTCCGCCCGCAATACCTTGTGGTCTCCGGAGCCTGCCAGGATTGATTTCTGACCTGAGAAACAGGAGTAACACCTGAGCGCCGCTGGGTGTGGCCCGAAACCTCCCCTCCAAAATTAAAACAAAAATAGACATTCTACAAGGAAACAGTGCACAAGTGTTTATGTAACACACAAAGAATTTAACTTGGGGCCTGGAGAGATAGCACAGCGGTGTTTGCCTTGCAAGCAGCCGATCCAGGACCTAACGTGGTTGGTTCGAATCCTGGTGTCCCATATGGTCCCCCATGCCTGCCAGGAGCTATTTCTGAGCAGACAGCCAGGAGTAACCCCTGAGCAACACCGGGTGTGGCCCAAAAACAAAAACAAAAACAAAAACAAAAAGAATTTAACTTGTCCTTTCTGTCGGCTTTTAAAATAATTATTTTAGTGTACGTACCCACATATGCATGTATGTATTTTCCCCCTCCCGCTCCTTATGTTGTCATTGTTTCTGTGAAGATGGGTCGAGCACACTTGAGGGCAATGCTTGCTTGGGATCCCAAGCTACTTACTGTACTATCTCTCGGACACCTAATTTAAGAACACATAGCAACTGACAACATGTTTGGTATTTTATAAACACGTGCTAATCAGTTTGAATGCATAAATGTAGTTATTTACATAACAGATGCGGCTTTGAATTCAATATAAGGCAATATGATTTATATTTTAATTTGGTTTTGAGGCCACGTTCTATGGTGCTCAGGGGTTACTTCTAGCTCTGCACTCAGGAAACACTCAGGTGACCATATGGGGTGCTGGGGACTGAATTGGGGTCAACTACATGCAAGGCAAGTGCTCTTCATCTTTCTCTCTGGCCCCTGTAGGCCAATTTTAGAATATACCAAGAGGGAGCTAGATATTTAAGGGAATTTTATAATGACTCTCTTCAAGTTAAGTCAAGTTTGATGTCTTTTTTGTTTGTGTCATAGCATTGACATAATAAGAATCTTAATATTTCCAGAGGAAGTTAGTCAGAAGACCCACTAGGAGGTTCATCCCTTAGCAATGGTAGCTAATCAAAAATTCCTGAGGAAATATTACCAGCAGGTCCATTGAGAAGTCTTTTCTCTCAAGTGTGGATGACTGGAGGATTCCTGAGAAATCTCTCAACAATAGGCCAACTGAATCTTCCATCTCAGTGTGGATAATTGAATGAGATGTTCTGTTAATGAAACTGACATTCTGCCTTCTTTACTACATTTAATTAATACATATATATATACATATACTTTTTTTTTTTTTTTTTTTTTTTGGTTTTTGGGCCACACCCGGTGTTGCTCAGGGGTTTCTCTTGGTTGTCTGCTCAGAAATAGCTCCTGGCAGGCACGGGGGACCATATGGGACACCGGGATTCGAACCAACCACTTTTGGTCCTGGATCGGCTGCTTGCAAGGCAAACACCGCTGTGCTATCTCTCCGGGCCCTATATACTTCTTTCTACTGTGTCTATAGTAAAACCTTTCTCATCCTAACAAGGATTTTTACAGGCAATATAGCCCTGATTAAATTTATCTTTACCTGGAATACTCAGTATCAAAAAAACAAACAAACAAATTCTTCTCTTCTTATCTTTAAACACGTAGCAGTTTGTAACGGAAAGGATTGCTTTGCTTCAGGGACTTCCCCTAGTCACCTTGAATACCTGCTAACCATTCACACTCCAAAAAGATTTTGCCAGTATAGCACTGGGCTATTGAATTTACTAGGTATAGTTCTGAACCTCTTTCATCTTTCAAAGCCAGAACTTGGGGGGCGGGGGGGACAGGTGATAGCACAGCGGAAAAGCGATTTGCCTTGCATGAGACCAACACAGGACGAACTCTAGTTCAAATCCCGGCATCCCATGTGGTCCCCCGAGCCTGCCAGGAGCGATTTCTGAGTGCAGAGCCAGGAGTAGCCCCTGGTGTGATTCAAAAGAATTGAAAAAAACAAACAAACCAAACAAAAACAGAATTTAGGAAGTTAGTCTTATCCTCTAAGTTAGAAACCTGTTCCCTTAGGTTAAGGAATTTTGTTGTAGAAAACCTGGCTTCTTGCTAATCTCTTAATTTACATCAGTATGACACCTAGGGCCAGGCCAGAGAGGGACTACTTTGAAATGTAAAAGTTTGCCTTCCTTTTATCCTCTGGGCTCCTAACTGAACTATATCCTATTTTAAGGGGCAGGAGCGGTGGTGCTCTAAGATTACAAACCACCTAGAGACATGTGTTTTGTTTTAAAGTTCAAAGTACACTGATAAATTTCTGTACTTTGCAAAGAAACAAAATGTGAGCATTCTTCTCGTGTATGACTGTCCCTTTACCCCTGTCAATACTCCTGACTTGGAAATTAAACTTGTCACATGCTTGCAGAACGTGTTGTCCCCATACAATCCATTTGTGTGGTCACATAATTTCATATTTCTTCATCTGTGTATCCAGTCTTCTCAAAGGGGATGCCAAAGAAGCCCTGTAATGTATCCAGACCCCAAAAGCCAGTCCAAAAGCTTTGGTGGACCAAAGCTAGCCTGCAGCATGTTTGTTTTATTTTTGGGTCACACCCAGAGGTTCAGAAATCGCTTCTGGCAGGCTCAGGGGACCATATGGAATGCCAGGATTCAAACCACTGTCCGTCCTGGGTCGGCTGCGTGCAAGGCAGATGCCCTACTGCTGTGCTGCTATCTTTCCAGCTTCTTAGTGTAAATCTCCATATCAAATGAGATTATGACTTAAAGCAGAAAGCACTCACGTATTCTAATTGAATACAAATTGATTTCTGAATCGTGTGCTATATTTAAAGCTTATATTCTGCCCTTTCTCTTGGCTACAGTTGAGAGCAACAAACGGGAACGAGGAACTGGGAGGTCAAGTGGTGAAGATGCCACCCAAAAAGAAGTCTTTGCCTGCAATTCCTGCCTCCATCATTCACTAGCTGGGCAACCATACCCCTGCTTCCTGTGGGTCCATGTCCCTGTTCCCAAGGTGATGGAATTCAATTAGAGGGACTATTTCAGAATTGATATTCAACTTCCAACACAGGACGCAGCAGGTAGGTAAGAAAAGACTCCAGACTTCCTCTCCACAGCTCTGTAAATTCTTGCATCTGTTCTTTTGTCCTCTCACCTTCATACAGGCTTCCTCTGTGGAAGTTTAAAATATGCTAACTTCCTCTGTGGAGCCCTGGAGTCCACAGAGTAAGTGCTCAGGGCTTACATCTTGGTCTGCACTCAAGGATTGCTCTTGGTGGTGCTTGGAGGATCATATGAGATGCCAGGGATTAGAGCCACATTTGCCACATGTAAAGGAAGCACCTTATCTGCTGTACTATCTCTCCAGTTTATGCCTGTATTCTTTACCTTAGATGTCATTGAAACAGTTTGTAATAATCATGTCAGCATCCTCAGGATATTTCATTTATCCTTGATCCTCCTTAGACATCCTGGACACAATATAAACATAAGGGCCAGGCACATCCTTGTATTGCACAGTTGCAAAGAGCAAGGACATGAAGGGAGCAGTAATGGAAGAGCAAGTGATGATTAAATCTAACCTTTCACCATCTTCCAAAACTCACTGAAGAAAACTAGCAGATGTTAACGTCTTCTAACATAATTATAAACAGTTAAAGAGCAGAAGATTATTTAGATCTTCCATTTTTCTACCAAGGGATATTGTGGTTCATTTCATTGTAGAATCTATCATTGGCAACGAGGTTTGGAAGCCACTTGGGAGGGTTTATGAGCTGTAAATTAAATGCACTGAGAGCAATTAAGGTTTTAAATTGGAGAGATGTGTAAATTTAACAGCTGGTAAGTGTCGTCAGTTGCAAACTACAGTCTACCTGCTTGGCAGAATCTGTAGACAAACTGATTTAATTGTGGAAGGTGGAACCTGGATTTGGTAATTTGGGGCATAAATTCAGATTACATCTAACAGTTGCACTGCCTTTAAGATTAATCTAGAAGTATGGCACCTCCGCTAGAAATGCTTGAATGGACAAAGATTTGTTAGGCTATTTAAAATGTACCTAAACGACCATTTAATTACCCTCAGTTAGTAGCTTGGGATTGTTTCAAGAGAATCTGATCTTGAGGAATGATGTCTATTTACTGTAAAATTATTTTTTGGTGATGAATACATGATTGGAATGAGGATGTAGAAATTATTTAGTTTGTTTGTTTGGGGGCTATACCTGGCAATGCTCAGGGCTTCCTCTGACTGCATTCAGGAATCATACCTGGCATGTTCTGGGCACCACATGTAATTCCAGGGATCGAACCAGGATCAACCCCCCAGGTGCAAGGCAAGTGCCTTAGCCCCTGTACTATCCTCTGGCCTACCTCCATGCTATCTCTCTGGCCCCAAGAAAGGTCTCTTTTGATTTTTTTTTTTTTTTTTGGTTTTTGGGCCACACCCATTTGACGCTCAGGGATTACTCCTGGCTATGTGCTCAGAAATCGCCCCTGACTTGGGGGGACCATATGGGACGCCAGGGGATCGAACTGCTGTCCGTCCTACGCTAGCGCTTGCAAGGCAGACACCTTACCTCTAGCGCCACCTTCCCGGCCCCCTCTTTTGATTTTTTTGTTTTGTTTTGTTTTGTTTTTGGGCCATGCCCGGCAGCGCTCAGGGATTACTCCTGGCTGTCTGCTCAGAAATAGCTCCTGGCAGGCACGGGGGACCATATGCGACACCGGGATTTGAACCAACCACCTTTGGTCCTGGATCGGCTGCTTGCAAGGCAAACGCCGCTGTGCTAGCTCTCCGGGCCCCTCTTTTGATTTCTAACCAAGTTCTCAGTGAATTATATGTTTAAATACTCTGTAATAAGGACTTGGGGCCAATACAGCCTCCAGCTCTGCACTGTTTTGGAGTTCATTAACCCCCTGCCTAGACTGGCAAAGGCAAACAGCTGGTCCAACACCAACTAGAGCTAAATTTATTAAACCTCTTTCACTCTCAAAGAACTTTACTGTAAAACACTTTTCGTTTTTTTCTTTTTCTTTTTGGCTTTTTTGAGCCACACCCAGTGACGATCAGTGGTTACACCTGGCTATGTGCTCAGAAATTGCTCCTGGCTTGCGGGAGCATATGGGATGCTGGAGGATTGAACCATGGCGCGTCCTAGGTTAGCATGTGCAAGGCAAATGCCCTACTGCTTGTGCCACCACTCTGACCCCCTAAAAACTACTCTTTTTTTTTTTTGGTTTTTGGGCCACACCCAGCGGTGCTCTGGGGTTACTCCTGGCTGTCTGTTCAGAAATAGCTCCTGGAAGGCACGGGGGACCATATGGGACACTGGGATTCAAACCAACCACCTTTGGTCCTGGATCGGCTGCTTGCAAGGCAAAAGCCGCTGTGCTATGCTATCTCTCCGGGCCCCAAAACTTTACTCTTAAGAAAATTAATTATTTATTGAATCATTGTGAGATACACAGCTACGAAGTTGTTCAGTCAGACCCCCCCCTTTTTTTTCTTTGATTTTTGGGCCACACCCAGTGATGCTCAGGGGTTACTCCTGGCTATGTACTCAGAAATCGCTCCTGGCTGGGGGAACCATACAGGATGCTGGGATATCGAATGCGGTCCATCCTAGGTTAGCAGCATGCAAGGCAAATGCCCTACCTCTGTGCCACCACTCTGTCCCCAAAGTCATACACATTTTTTTTAGTCCCACCCACCAAGTCATACACATTTTTAAAAGTAAAAACACAGAGGCCTGGGGCCAGAAAGATAGCACAGGGGCCAGGAAGGTGGCGCTAGAGGTAAGGGTAAGGTGTCTGCCTTGCAAGCGCTAGCATAGGACGGACCGTGGTTTGATCCCCCGGTGTCCCATATGGTCTCCCTAAGCCAGGGGCGATTTCTGAGCACATAGCCAGGAGTAACCCTTGAGCGTCAAATGGGTGTGGCCCAAAAACCAAAAAGAAAAAAGAAAAAAAAGAAAGATAGCACAGCCTTGCAAGCAGCCGATCCAGGACCAAAGGTGGTTGGTTCGAATCCCGGTGTTCCATATGGTCCCCTGTGCCTGCCAGGAGCTATTTCTGAGCAGACAGCCAGGAGAAACCCCTGAGCACCGCCGGGTGTGGCCCAAAAACCAAAACACACACACACACACACACACAGAGGCCTGGGGCCAGAGAGATAGCACAGTGGTAGGGCATTTGCCTTGCACACAACTGAACCAGGACAGACCTAGGTTCAGTCCCCAGTGTCCCATTTGGTCCCCTGAGTCAGGAACAATTTCTGAGCTCATTGCCAGGAGTAATCCCTGAATGTTACTGGGTGTGGCTCAAAAACAAAACAAAAACAAAAACAAAAAACACAGAGAGGCCAGAGAGTTAGGACAGTGGTTTCCTTGCACTAAGTACACCTGGGTTCAATCCCCAGCATCCTATATGGTCCCCTTAGCCCTGCCAGGAGCAAATCTTCAGTGCAGGCATGTGTAATACCTGAGGATTGCCAGGTGCAGCCCAAAAGCCAAATAAAGGTATGAGATGGGTCAGAAAGATAATACAGAAGTTAGGGTACTTGTCTTGCATGCAACTGACTTGGGTTTGATTCCAGAACACATGGGCCCCAATCCACCCCCACCAGGAATGATCCCTGATCACAGAGCCCTGAATAATACCAGGTGTGGCCACAAAATAAACAAAAAACTATACTAATTTCATAAGGACCACAACCCACAGTTTAAGAAGCTAATTAATGAATGAGAAATTTTTATCTACTTTTTTCAGTTTTTCTGTAGTAGAAGCTTCTGCCAGGTGTCATACACTTTGTGCCTACTCCCTTCCTCAACAAACCAATTTTCTTTTCTCCAATTTTCCAATTCTTCTTTGCCCATGTAACTGACAGGATGTCAGGCCACTGACCACAGCCAGTCCATTTATTCTTTCCAATCATTGTTAGAGAGGTCACTTTGACCCTTCCCAGCTCGTCACAAAGGGCCTGATGATTGACTGATGGGGCCTGGAGCTGTGATGTAGGAGAGGCAGGGCAGGGCATTTTATACCTGGCCGTGCTCAGGGCAGAGCAGGCTCAGGGCATGCTAGAGTACTTAAGCTCTTTTCCTGGTCTATGTCTTCTTACCTCAAACCCTTTCTCCATCCACACCACCTTCAGGAAGGCAGTGTAAAACAGGAAATTGTAATTTTGAGAAATGAGGACATACCTTTCTGTTTTTCAGTGTATACTTCTGCAGATAACACACATTTTAATTTGTTCCTTGATGTGTCTCTCTCAAGGAGAGACTGGGATCACCTAGTGCAGTTTGTGAGCAGGTCTGTCCATCTGGCTGCTAAACTACGCTGTCAAAAAAGCCCTTTGATCATTACAGTGACATTTTCTTTCCAGTTGACAGACTCTGATACCTTTCTTTTAATCCCAAACTCTTGAAAATGTCACTAATCATTCCACTAAAATTCCAAGGTAAAAGTTTTATCAAATCTGGAGCCGGAAAGATAGCATAGTGGTAGGGTGTTTGCCTTGCACATTGCTGACCCAGAACAGGCCTAAGTTCAATTCCAAACATCCCATATGGTCCTCCAAGCCTGCCAGAAGTGGTCTCTGAGCACAGATCCAGGAGTAATTCCTGAACATCACCGGGTCTGGCCCAAAACTAACCAAAAAGACAAAAAATTTTATAAAATCTACAGTTTTGGCAAGTAAATGGGCTGTACTTCCACCATCCTTAAATTTCTCTAGTGAGACAGGCACATGCCTGGGCTTGAGGAATACAGAAAAATTGATGTCCTGGAAAGACCCAGGAGCTGATGCATTAGAAACCCAAGCTGGTGAGTAGTCCCCTTGGCCCTCTGCAAGTTTCTTTCTTCTAGGCTGTTGTGATGAGCAACAGGACTCCTGCAGCAACTCAGATCCTTTGAGCTCAGAATAGGAATAAATGAGGAAACTTTAGATCAGAATAGAACAGCCATGGATTTGAAGCACTAGTACAGTGGGAATAGTATTTGCCTTGCATAGGGAAGACCCAGGTTCAATACTCAGCTTCCAGAATAGTCCTAGAGCCTACCAGGAGTGATTCTAGAGTGCATAGCCCAGAGTAAGCCCTGAACATCACTGGATGTGGCCTCAAACCAAACAAAAATAGAATGAAACAGACTTTTCAAAATTATATATTTCTCTCTTTTTTTCTTTTGGCTATACCCAGGAGTGCTTAGGAATTAACTTTTGGCTCTGCACTCAGGAATCACTCCTTATGGATTTAGGGGACAATTGGAATGCCAGGGATCCAATCGAAGTCGGATTGGATTGTTGTTCTATCTTCCTGCTGTTCTATCTCTCTAGCCCAAGAAAGATACTACGTATGCTGTTCTTCACAGCAATTGATGGTCAGGCTAGATATGGATCTGAGATGTTTATGAATAATCATATATATGTAGATAGATACATAGATAGATAGATAGATAGATAGATAGATAGATAGATAAAGAGCGAGAAAGAGAGAAAGCAGTTGGACTTTTTACATTTCCTATATTTCTTCAGTAACTTCATACCAACAATTTGGAATAAACATTTTCTTTTTCAAGCATTGTTGACAAGCTTTTTGTTTTGTTTTGTTTTGTTTTGGAACCACAGCTGATGTGGTGCTCAGAGTTGACTTCCAGCTTTGCAGCCAGAAATCACTCCTGCCAGGAATTGAAGCCAGGTCTTCCCTATGCAAGGCAAACACCCTACCCACTGTACTATTTCTCTTGCCCTGTTGACACAGTAAACTGCCAGGAAGGGAGATGTTCCCATACAAGTGTGGGAACAGCAGCCCCTCAGCACCACAGAATGAAAGCACCTGGTGTTTCTGTTGTAAGAAAAGCAGAAAGCTTTATTGTTCGCCCTCAGAGTTTTTATAGCACCAACAGTTGCCCCACAGCTCGCATTCTGGTGGCCACACCTGGAGCAACACAAAACAGAAAACAGATGTGTGGGCCCCTAGAAAGCAGAAGTGAGTGTCAGCCTCAACTAGAGAAGCAAAGGGACATCAGAGAGCAAAGCCTGGTTTTAACCACAGATGCCAAACTTGATCAAAAGCAAAAAGGAGCCAGGAGCTGATTGGATGTGTAGCTGGGAAAGAAGAAGCAGCAGAGGAAAAAGAGATTGAGATAACAGATGAGTATTTAGAGGCTAGAGTGATAGTGCATATGGCTGACCCAGGTTGATCCCCAGCATCCCATATGGTTCCCTGAGCACTGCCAGGAGTGATTCCTGAGTGCAGAGCCAAGAGTAACCTGTGAGCAATGCTGGGCGTGACCCAAACAAAGACAAACAAATGATATGGGTACTTATCCATTAACCAGTCCGCTTTTGTTGGATGATAGATGGCTTTTGGGGGCTTGGTCTGCTCTGACTGAGACCAACATCACTTTTTATTTTGGTTTTTGGACCACATCCTGCAATGCTCAGGAATCACTCCTACTGGTGCTCAGGGGACTATATCAATATCAGAGTCTAAACATGGTGGGCGTGTGCAAAGTAAGTACCCAACATGCTGTAATATCTCTTCTCCAGTCCCCAACATTACTCTTTTATTTCAAAAATAAAATAAAAATAAATAAAATTAAAAAACAGTAATTTAAAATATTTATTCTTTTCCTATTTCTTTAAAGCACCATAATTTATAATGCTCTTAACAATACAGTTTTTTTTTTTAAATATAGAACGCTTCACGAATTTGTGTGTCATCCTTGCACAGGGGCCATGCTAATCTTCTCTGCATTGTTTCAATTTTAGTATAGTGCTGCCGAAGCAAGCACAACAATACAGTTTTAAGCTTACAATGTTCCAACATCACATCCAATACCAGTGTCCCTGTCTCTCCATCAGTATTTCAAGGTCCTTTCTTGCTCCCCACACCCCTGGAAAACTAATTTTTAAAAGTTAATTGTTAAAGTCTGTACATGTTTACAACAGTGTTAACATTTATGGTTATGATATGCATGGCTACCTTACCTCTCCACCATCAGTTTCCAAGACTCTTGCCAATGTCCTTGGGTTAGTCCAAATGCCTTCACCATACTGTACCTTGCTCCATCTCTCCTTCCTTACTTGGCAATCTCAGCTCTGTAATCCAGGGCAAAGGTCTCCTAGTCATTTGATCCTTCAATTCTCTCCTTTTGTTTATGTGCCACAAATGTGTGAGATCATCTGATGTTTATTTTCCCTCTGATTTACTTTAGTCAGCACAATCTCTGCCCGTTTCTCCAAGTTATCTTTTCTTAAAACTCCACAGTATCTCATTGTATATATTTACCATTACCTCTTTATCCACTTATCTGTTATTGGGCATTTGGGTAATTTCCATATCCTGGATATTGTACTTGGCATTACAGTGATCATAAGTGTGCATGTATATTTTCAAACTAATGTTTTTATGTTTGGGGGCAGCAGATTCCAAGAAGTGGAAACTCTAATCTTACTTTTGGGAAACATTTCCACTCTTATTCCTCTTATTAAAAACACCATAAAAATGTCTCTTTTGAAAAACACCACTCTTGGGGCAGAGTGATAGCACAGCAGGTAGCACAAATAAACAAAAAAAGACAACACTCTTAATCCTCTCACCTCCCTGAACTGGTCAAGACTTCAATGTAAGTCTTTTTAACATCAAGCATTTAAAAGGAAAGATGGAATCATGCAATTTGTAACAACATGGATGGAACTGGAAGACATTATGTTAAATGAAGTAAACCAGAAGAAGGATAAATACAAAATATCACTTATATGTATTATTAATTTTTTATAGAAAATCTAGATTTATTTAAGTTCTTACAAAGACTAAATAGGTTTAACACCTGAATTAGTTGGAGGACTTGATCCCATCTTCACTGTTCTGTTCCACACACTGAACTGATGCTAGAAATCAAAAGTTCTGAGGATAGGACAGACCAACAACCTGAGACATACTCAGGGAAGTCCGGTAGGCCTGGTGTTAAAGGACGTATGGCCAAGCTGGATGCAGAGTATAGCTAGAAGTAAGCAGAGTAGTGGGGCCCAGCTACAGCTACTCAATGAGCCGCTCCTGTGAAGATGACTCAACACCAAGCTGCTGGGAGACCACTTCCTAGTTCAAGGATGAAACTAAGTCAAAAATGTATATTAGATTCACTTCTTTCACCTTTCAACCTTTCTACACAACCTATCTACACCCCAACTCCTATGCTTTCACCTCTTAGGTCTCCCACATTCCAGGAATGCAGAGGCAGGGAATCACAGGCCAACGAGGGTGCCTAGCACAGAATGTTTTGAGTAAATAACAAACTACACATACCCTCTTGATTAGGTTAATTCACCTTTGAAAATAATGGTCAAAGTTTCTTCCTCTAATGACAGCATGTTATCTCTGCAAAGTCTGTCCTGAAAATAACTGGTTCAGAAGAACAAGGAGATAGCAAAAGATTTTCATCAAGACCCAAACCACAGTGGAAAAGACACAAGTTCTCTCCCACAGTTATGAACAGAATCTCAAAGTATGGGAATCAATCTCAGTGGTCAACATCTGATCCTCAAATTATCCAGCAATTGCAGGAGCAGTTTCTACCTTCATACTTCATAATTCTGTAAGGAATCTTCTGTCTGGACACCAGCCATGTTGTACTGACTACTCGTGGACTGAGAAAGCATCCCTTCTAAAGGCTCCAGGCTGGCTTGGCCTTCTGCTATTAGATGAGATCATCCTGCATAGGAATAAAATGGACAGATATCCCCATGACTTTGTTCATCAGCTTCCACATCATATTCTTCACCATAATAATCATCTGAATCTTCATCCTCAGGGTCTGGATGCAGCACCCGGCATTCACACAGTGCAGTAAACATCGCCTCCAAAGTTGTTTTTATCACTAGGCACAAATCTAACTAAATTCAGCAATAGACTCAATAATCATGGTCACTGTCTTCCTCTTCTTCATCAGAAACAGATTCTTTTGATTCCTCTCCAAATTTGGCATTCATCATGACATACAAATGCTCTTTTGGATACATACTGAGGTCCCTGGATACCGCATGCAGACTAATGTTGGGGTATTCCAGTGAGAATCCCAATCCAGAGCCATCTAACCAAGACAGGTGGCTCTCCACAATGTAGAGTGTCCAGGTGCACCTTGGCCATTCAACACAGCTTTGGTGTCTGTCTGCTGCTGTCATAGCCCCACAAGCCGAGCCGGGAGGCAGGAAGCTCTTGAGGAAGGTCATGCTGGCAGGTGGAAGCCCAGTACGCCAAGCCAGTTTTCTGTACCACTTATATGTAGTATTTAGAATAACTGCATGAAGAAATGCAATGGTCTAAATGAGAGTTGTTTTGAACACCTTTGGCTCCAGAGTATAGCAAGGAGAAGGAAAGAAATGGAGTGGAGACTGCTCAATTTGACTGGCTTAAAATATATATATATATATATAAAGAAAGAAAGAACGAAATTGAGTGGAGGGTTGAAGAGATAGCACAGCGGTAGGGCATTTGCCTTGCCCTAGGATGGACCCGGGTTCAATTCCCAGCATCCCATATGGCCCGCCATACCTGTAGGGGCGATTTCTGAGTGCAGAGTCAGGAGTGACCCTGAGGACCACTGTGTGTGGCCCAGAAACAAACAAATAAACAAAAGAGCTAATAAGGGCTTTTTTTTCACTCTCTCTTATTATTCTTTTTCATAGTTAGGTGTGGTGAGGAATATATGAGACAATAGATTATTAAGTTATTAACATAATCCCTGCACACTGTGAGTCTCAATCAGTGGTCCTCAAACTTTTTAAACAGGGGGCCAGTTCACTGACCCTCAGACCATTGGAGAGCCAGACTAGAGTAAAAACAAAAACTATTGACAAATTCCTATGCACATTGCATATATCTTATCTTGAAGTGAAGAAACAAAGTGGGAAAAATACAATATGTGGCCTGCGGACCATAGTTTGAGGAACACTACATAAATAGTTCATATTATTCATCTGGATTAGGGCTCCAACTGAGCTCTGAAAAAAAAACATAACGTTTTGTAGAAGTCTCTGTTTACTAATAGATGCCATTTTTTTTGGGGGGGTCACATCTGGATATATTCAGAAATTACTCCTGGTTCTGTTCTCAGGGATCACTTCTGACAGTACTTAGGGACCATATGTGGTTCTGGGGATTCAACCCAGATTAGCCACATGCAAGGCAAGCACCTTCCCTGCAGCACTATCTCTCCAGCCCCAATCTCACTTTAATATATTTTTCTTTTGCGAAGATTGTATTTGTGTAAAATTATGCTTTAAGTGAACAAACATCTAAGCTAGGCAAAAATTGTCTGCCTTCCTCAAAAAAAGAGACACCAAGCCAAGTAAGTGGAAGCTAAAGTAAACATATGGAACCACATTAAACCGAGAAGCTTCTGCACCTCAAAGAAAATGGTGAGTAGGATACAAAAACTCCCCAAGGAATGGAAGAAACTATTCACCAATACTCCTCTGATAAGGGGTTAATATCTAAGATATACAACGCACTGGTAAAATTCAGCAAGAAAAAAAAATCTAATTCTATCCAAAAATGGGGAGAGGAAATGAATAGACATTTTCTCAAAGAAGAAACACAGATGGCCAAAAAGCACATGAAAAATGCTCCACATCAGGGAGATGCAAATCAAAACAACAATGAGATATTATCTCACACCACAGAAACTGGCACACATCACAAAGAACAAGAATGAACACTGCTGGTATGAATGTGGGGAGAAAGGAAATCTCATTCACTGCTGGTGGAAATGTAGACTGGTCCAGTCTTTCTGGAAAACAACATGGATATTCCTCAAAACACTAAAAATTGAGCTTCCATATGATCCAGCAATACCACTCCTACAGATATATCTGAGGAACCCAAAAACACAATACAAAAAGGCCCTCTGCACTATTTACAATAGTCAGAATCTGGAAATAGCCCAAGTACCCAAGAACAGATAAGTAGCTAAAGAAACTGTAATATATCTATACAACGGATACTATGCAGCTATTAGAAAAAATGACATTATGAAATCTGTTTATACGGGGCTGGAGAGATAGCATGGAGGTAAAGCGTTTGCCTTTCATGCAAGAGGTCATCGGTTCGAATCCCAGCATCCCATATGGTCCCCTGTGCCTGCCAGGAGCAATTTCTGAGCATGGAGCCAGGAGTAACCCCTGAGCACTGCCGGGTGTGACCCAAAAACCACAAAAAAAAAAAAAAAAAAAAAAAAAAAGAAATCTGTTTATACATGGATGGATTTGGAGAGTATTTTTCTGAGTGAAATGAATCAGAGTGGGGGCTGGAGTGATACAAGCGGTAGGGTGTTTGCCTTGCATGCCGCTGACCCAGAACAGACCCAGGTTTGATCCCTAGCATCCTATATGGTCCCCCAAGCCTGCCAGAAGTGATTTCTGAGCACAGAGTCATGAGTAACACCTGAGTGGAGCCGGGTGTGGCATCAAGGGTTACTCCTGACAGGCTTAGGGGACCATATGGGATGCCGGGATTTGAACCACCATCTGTCCTGGATTGGCTGTGTGCAAGACAAAGACCCTACCTGCTGTGCTATCTCTCTGGTCCAATACTGAGGATTTTTGTCAATAAAGAAACGCTGCCATTTCCATGTTCCACCAATGTTTCGTCCCAATTCACAGATGACCAATGCAGGCAAAAATCATAGTTATTTACATAGACTTACAATTTTTTGTTGTTGTTGCTTGTTTTTTTTGGGGTCACACCTGGCAGCGCTCAGGGGTTACTCCTGGCTCTATGCTCAGAAATTGCTCCTGGCAGGCTCGGGGGACCATATGGGATGCCGGGATTTGAACCAATGACCTTCTGCATGAAAGGCCTTACTTCCATGCTATCTCTCTGGCCCCATAGACTTACAATTTAAGTAAATAATTTATTGTTATTATTTTGTTGTTTTGGGGCCATAACTGGTAGTGTTCAGGGCTTATTCCTGACTCTGTGCTCAGAAATCACTCCTGGAGAGGCTCAGAAGGGGACCATTTGGGGTGCTGGGGATTGAACCTAGCTCAGCTTTGTGCAAGGCAAGGCCCTACCCTCTGTACTTTCACTCTGGCCCAGAAGTAATCTTTTTTGTTTGCTTGTTTGTTTTTCTGTTTTTGGGTCACACCCTCCAGCGCTCAGGTGTTACTCTTGGCTCTATGCTCAGAAATTGCTCCTGGCAGGCTGAGGGGACCATATGGGATGCCGGAATTCAAACTTACCTGTATGCTATCTCTCTGGCCCCAAAGTATTCTTTTTCCTTTTTTAATATCTTTATTTGGGGGACCAGAGTGGTGGCACAAGCAATAAGGCGTGCACTAACCTAGGACAAATGTGTTTGTAGTTGGGTTTTAGTTATAAAAAAAAGAACACTCCTGGGCCAGAGAGATAGCACGGAGGTAAGGCGTTTGCCTTGCATGCATAAGGACGATGGTTCGAATTTTGGCATCCCATATGGTCCCCCGAGCCTGCCAGGAGCGATTTCTGAGCATAGAGCCAGGAGTAACCTCTGAGCATTGCCGGTGTGACCCAAAAACCAAAAATTATAATAATAATAATAATAATAATAATAATAATAATAATAATAATAATAATAAAAAAGAACACTCCCCTTCACCAGTACAACACTGCCATCACCAATGCCCTCCATCTCCCTCCCTCCCCACACCCCTTGCCTGTCTTCAAGACAGGCTTTCTATTTCTCTCACTCACTATCATAGTCATGATAGTTATCAGTGTAGTTATTTCTCTAGCTGAACTCATTTTATCTATTTATATAAATAAATAAAATAAAATATGGACTAATAATATTAGGTAAAGCTATTTTCCCTGGATCTGAGTCCATGGTCATGGGATTCATATAAGTCTAATCTAGTGAAGTGAGGCTCAGTGTAAAAGTTTTATTCTCAACTTCAAATTCAAAAAGTTTAATTGAGAGAGTTTAAAATACTTTCCTTTTGTCTTTTTTTTTTTCAGAGTAAAATATTTGTCTTTGAAATAGAATGAAGTTAGACTCATTATCATGTTAAAGGGTAGGCTGGTGAGTCTTTTCACGCATTGAGTATTTTTAATGTACAGGGTAATTCCAGGTAATTGTTTTTATTGTTCTAGATGTGAACACTGGAGAAATTGGTGTGGGATTGAATTTCCCATTCATCCATCCCTTTTCCAAACAGTAATGTATCAACCATCTGCACAGGGAGTTTACAGTGTGTTATGCCATTTTCAAAACAACACTTTGTTAATGATCAAGGTGGTACAGAAAGCAGCACAGGTGAATTTTATAATCACAAAAAAAGCAGGGTTGTGGAAAAATAAATAAATTTATTATTCATTTGATAATAGAATCAAGTTTTTAAAAGTATAAACTTTTTTGTTTGTTATTTTTTTGGGTCACACCCAGCAGCGTTCAGGGGTTACTCCTGGCTCTACACTCAGAAATCGCCCCTGGCAGGCACAGGGAACCATATGGGATGCCGGGATTTGAACTACCGTCCTTCTGTATGCAAAGCAAATGCCTCACCTCCATGCTATCTCTCTGGCCCAAAAGTATATTTTTGCAAGACATGTACATATATAAAATTGAAAATATCAATCTAAAATAAGATAAAATCTCTGGTCAGAGAATATCATTTCTTGATAACCAAACACCATGTTTAAACTATAAATACTGGAAGAATAATCCTGAGAACACTGATACATCATGTTATTAAATAAAACTGATAATAGAGGGGCCAGAGCAATAGCACAGCAGTAAGGTGTTTGCCTTGAACACAAGCCAACACAGGACAGACATCATTTCAAATCCTGGCATCCCATATGGTCCCCCAACCCTGCCAGGAGTGACTTCTGAGTGCAGAGCCAAGAGTAACCCCTGAGCACCGTCAGGTGTGACCCAAATCCCCCTCCAAAAAAAAAAAACATGATAATAGAATCAAAGAACTGGTCTACTCAATAGAGATTATCATAGTAACAGAAGGGAGTGTTGTAGGAAAAAGCAGAATGGGGAGACCCTGAGACCTGTGAATGGTGGAGGCGGTGAAAACTTTGTTGTGGGTGGTGGTGTTGGAATGATATACTCATGAAACCTTGGTATTGATTGTATTATAAAATTGTAAAACACCATGACTAAGATAAAATGATACAATATAGGGACCGGAGAGATAGCACAGCAGTAGGGCATTTGTCTTGCACATGCTAACCCAGGTCGGACCTCGGTTTGATCCCTGGCATCCCATGTGTTCCCCCAAGCCAGGAGAAATTTCTTTTTCCTTCCTTCCTTCCTTCCTTCCTTCCTTCCTTCCTTCCTTCCTTCCTTCCTTCCTTCCTTCCTTCCTTCCTTCCTTCCTTCCTTCCTTCCTTCCTTCCTTCCTTCCTTCCTTCCTTCCTTCCTCCCTCCCTCCCTCCCTCCCTCCCTCCCTCCCTCCAGGAGCGATTTCTGAGCACATAGCCAGGAGTAACCCCTGAGCGTCATTGGGTGTGGCCCAAAGCCCAAAGAAAAAAATAATAATACAATATAGAGGCCATATTTCTAGTATTGGGTTCTTCCTGCACCACGTGGTCCCTAAGCACTTCTAAGCACAAAGTTAGAGGTTCCAGAGTGTATGCAGGTGTGACCCTGAAGGCAACAGGGCCCCAGCAGCACCACATTCTTAGACTCTAGTACTAAATTGCCAGTCTGGTTGACCAAGAATTGCTGGGAGTGACTTCCAAGTCCCCTGATCATTGCTTGCAAATCCCCTTTCCAAAAAAGCCTGAATATAATTTCACCATTAATTTATTACAATAGGGGCCCGGAGAGATGGCACAGCGGCATTTGCCTTGCAAGCAGCCCATCCAGCACCTAAGGTGGTTGGTTCGAATCCCGGTGTCCCATATGGTCCCCCGTGCCTGCCAGGAGCTGTTTCTGAGCAGACAGCCAGGAGGAACCCCTGAGCACCGCCGGGTGTGGCCCAAAAACCAAAAAAAAAAAAAAAAAATTTATTACAATAGCTACGTAAGTACTAGAATGATATATAAAGCACCATGGTCACTACATGGACTGGTTTAAACAGGGAGTGTCCGCTAATAGGCATGTCTTACTAAAAGAATAATGAGGGGCCGGGTAGGTGGCGCTGGAGGTAAGGTGTCTGCCTTGCAAGCGCTAGCCAAGGAAGGACCGCAGTTCGATCCCCCAGTGTCCCATATGGTCCCCCCAAGCCAGGGGCGATTTTTGAGCACATAGCCAGGAGTAACCCCTGAGTGTCAAACGGGTGTGGCCCAAAAAACCAAAAAAAAAAAAAAAAAAAAGAATAATGAGGGGCCCAAGCTATAGCGCAGCAGTAGGGCATTTGCCTTGCATGCACCTGACCCAGAATGGACCTTGGTTTGATCTCGGCATCCCATAGGGTCCACAAAGTCAGGAGCGATTTCTGAGCATATAGCTAAGTACAACTGCCTGTTTTTATTTTTATTTTTTGGGTTTTGTTTGTTTGTTTGTTTGTTTGTATTTGGGTCATGCCTGGCAGCGCTCAGGGGTTACTACTGGCTCTGCGCTCAGAATTCACCACAAGCAGTCTTGGAAAATCAAATGGGATGGCGGGAATCGAACCACCATCCATCCTGGGTTGGCTGAATGCAAGGCAAATGCCCTACTGTTCTGTCTCTCATGTCCCAACTGTCTATTTTTTAGTCCTACCTAGTAGCCCTTCGTCTTAGCAAGAATTTTGTTTCAAACTAGACTTCATTTAATCCTTCATTCAGTAACTATAACTGAGTTCCTACTACTACAAAAGTTATAGAATAATTCAGATGTATTCTGTGCTTTAAAAACAAACTTTGGGGGCTGGAGAGATAGCATGGAGGTAAGGCGTTTGCCTTTCATGCAAGAGGTCATCGGTTCGAATCCCAGCGTCCCATACGGTCCCCCGTGCCTGCTAGGAGCAATTTCTGAGCATGGAGCCAGGAGTAACCCCTGAGCACTGCCGGGTGTGACCCAAAAACCACAAAAAAAAAAAAAAAAAAAAAAAAAAACAACAAACTTTGATTGGAGGCTGAGTGATAGTACAGTCGATAGGGTATTTGACTTGCATGCAGCCATCCTGGGGCCAATTCCCAGCATTCCGTATGGTCCCCTAAGCCTGCCAGGAGTAATTTCTGAGCAGAGCAAGAAGTAACCCCAAGCACTGCCAAATGTGGCTTCCCACAAAAAAAAAATAAATAAATAAAAAAGATCAAGAGTAACCTCTGAGCAGTGCCCCAAAACAAAAACAAAGAAACCCTGATTAGTTTTTTGTTAAATATAATAAGGAATAGTAGCTATTTTTAAAATATTTTCCAATGCAATTTGTATCAATAGCCTTTATTTTTTTTTTTTTTTTTTTTTTTTTTTTGGCTTTTGGGCCACACCCGGCGGTGCTCAGGGGTTACTCCTGGCTGTCTGCTCAGAAATAGCTCCTGGCAGGCACGGGGGACCATATGGGACACCGGGATTCGAACCAACCACCTTTGGTCCTGGATTGGCTGCTTGCAAGGCAAACGCCGCTGTGCTATCTCTCCGGGCCCAGCCTTTATTTTTTAAGACCATTCATTTATCTGTTTATTGAAAGACCATTTGTAAAGTTTTACTGAAGGTCCAAAGCGCTAGTATAGCTGGTAAGGCATTTGTTTTGCACATGGCTGACCCAGGTTTGATCCCTGGAACTCCATAGGGACCTTTGAGCCCGGCCAGTAAATGATCCTTGAGCATAGCCCTGAGCACCACCAGATATGATCCCCAAAATAAATAAATAAACAAAAATGTTCATTGAGCATCTGCAATCTTAACTGACAATCCTTCTACTACCCATTGACTGTTAAAGAGGTGTATGTGCTTTCCTAGTCTTGTCCCGGTGACCCGATGAACTTTCTGAACAGGCGCACACCCAGAGCATAGCAGCCATGCTTCCCATCTGCATTCATCGCTTTCCCCTCTCTCATTCCCTCATCAACCACAGCCCCTCTGGGGAGTTCAAGCCTTTTGAATAGGGCAAGCTGTTTCCCATTTCCACAGCCACATCATCTGTGCCTGTCTTCTCAGGGCAATTTTCTTTAAGCTGAATCTGCAAGAGCTGAGAAATGACTCAGGTATTGGATCTTGGATCAGGGGTAGGGGAAAACACCCAATTAAATTCTGAGAGCCTGCAGACAAAAACACCATTTGTGCAGCCACTCAATTGGAAATAAATCATTACAAATCTGGGAACGTTTTACCTTTAAATGCATCACTTATCCAACGTGTTTTTTGTTTTTGTTTTGTTTTGTTTTGTTTTTGACCATACCTGGCATTGCTCAGAGATTATTCCTGGCTCTGTGCTCAGAAATTGCTCCTGGCAGGCTAGTGGGCCAAATGGGATGCTGGGAATCTAACCCAAGTCTATCCTGGGTTGGCCACATGCAAGGCTGTACCTTACTGCTGTACTCTCTCCTGCTCCCAGATATTTTTTTAAATCATTTAGAAACGAAATACTTTCATCTGTGTTGGGTTGTTGGCAGACAACACAAGCAATAGAGTAATAGGGAAAATACAAACTTTCCATCCCCCCAAAAAACCTGGTTTAATGCCTTCCTGCCTTCATCCTGAAATTTAAAACAATTATCTTTGAATATATATTCTGTAGGTGAAGTCCGGTAGGACAAAGAGAAATGTACACAGAGGAAATAGAAGTGATTTTTTATTTAACTGTCAATTTTGCTTTTCTGTCCAGATTGGTCCTATAGAGAATTCCAGTGTGTGGAATTCACAATGTGTGAGAGTTAAGTTTCAGAGAAGTACAAAGTAAATGTGAAATGTCTCAAATCAAGTAGGTTCCTGACAACCTTAAGAGGCCTTCCTTTTTTTTTTTTTTTTTTTTGTGGTTTTTTGGGTCACACCCGGCAGTGCTCATGGGTTATTTCTGGCTCCAGGCTCAGAAATTGCTCCTGGCAGGCACAGGGGACCATATGGGGCGCCGGGATTCAAACCGATGACCTCCTGCATGAAAGGCAAATGCCTTACCTCCATGCTATCTCTCCGGCCCCGGCCTTCCTTTTTTTTAACCTTTATTGATTGATTGGTTTTAGGGCCACACCCTGAGGCGCTCAGAGGTTACTCCTGGCTCTGTACTCAGAAATCACCCCTGGCAAGCCAGGGGACCATATGGGATGCCAGTAATTGAACCAGATTCCTTCCGGGTTGGCTGCATGCAAGGCAAACACCTTACCACTGTGCTATCTCTCCAGTCCCAAGAGGCCTTCTTTTTCATTCAAACCTGAACTTGCTTTAAATGCAAAAAGCAAGCAAAGGTGTTTTAAAGAAACATGAATGAGTTGTTTTAATTTTTGGGCTATCATAGGGGCCGGAGAGATAGCATGGATGTAAGGCATTTCCCTTTCATGCAGAAGGTCATCAGTTCAAATCCAGCCTCCTATATGGTCCCACGTGCCTGCCAGGAGCAATTTCTGAGCATGGAGCCAGGAGTTTTCCCTGAGCAATGCCGGGTGAGACCCAAAAACCACACACACACACACACACACACACACACACACACACACAAAGCAAGACTTTTTGGCTATCATAGTAAAGATATATTTTGGTGGGGCCGGAGAGATAGCATGGAGGTAAGGCGTTTGCCTCTCATGCAGGAGGTCATCGGTTCGAATCCCGGCGTCCCATATGGTCCTCCCGTGCCTGCCAGGAGCAATTTCTGAGCCTGGAGCCAGGAATAACCCCTGAGCACTGCCAGGTGTGACCCAAAAACCACAAAAAAAAAAAAAAAAAAAAAAAGATATATTTTGGTGATTTGAGGTGGAGGGTTTGGACTACACCTGATGAGTAAGACAGGTCTTACTCCTGTCTCTGTACTCAGAGAATCATTCCTGGTGGGACTTGGGGGACTTTATGCTGTGATGTTTGGTTTAATCCAATTTGGCTGCATGCAAGGCAAGTGCCTTAAGCCCTATACTGTCTCTCACCCTTGACTATGCTACACCAAACATCTAAATATGATAGAACAAACAGGAAAAATACATAGTCCACTGCTTTCAAGGAAACTATATTCAAAGAAAGAAATCTATAAATTAACATTCAAATAAATCAAGATGTGAACAAGTGAGTCATGAAAATATGAGCAAAATAAAGCACAAATAAAGTTTTTTTTTTTGGGGGCCACACCCGACGTTGCTCAGGGGTTACTCCTGGCTGTCTGCTCAGAAATAGCTCCTGGCAGGCACGGGGAACCATATGGGGCACGGGGGACCATATGGGACACCGGGTTTCGAACCAACCACCTTTGGTCCTGGATCGGCTACTTGCAAGGCAAACGCCGCTGTGCTATCTCCCCGGGCCCAACAAATAAAGTTTTTAATCAGGTTCTCACTCAGAGGATGAAAAAAAACTCACATGTGAACAAGGAGAGTTTATTCCAGCATGGGAGAGGGGCCAGAGCTACAGCAGAGTGTGTTCTTTTTATGAACTGTATGACAAGTCCAATAGTTCAAGAATTGGGACAAAGCAGGGAGGCACAGGAAAGGAAGGTTCTGACCTCCCTTAGGCTATGGACTCATGAATGTCACCTTTGTCCTCTGGGGTCAGCAGTACTTAAGAAGATAAATGAGAAGATGCATATTCCAGACAGACACATTTAGACTTAGGAGGAAATTAGACTTAGAAGGAAATTTCAAAGTTAAGAGAATGGAAGTTCGAGACTATTTTAGATGAGAGAGGTGATTTGAGTTGTTTAGGGCTCTAACAATGGGAAAAGAAAGGAGGTAAGAAATTATAGAGACCAAGCTGGAGCAGTAGTGCAGAGGTAGGGCGTTTAACTTGCACATAGCTGACTTAGGACTGACCATGGTTTGATCCTCAGGCATCCCATATGGTCCTTCAAGCCAGGAGCTATTTCTTTTACTTTTTTGTTTATTTTTGGGCCACACCCGGCAGTGTTCAGGGGTTACTCCTGGTTCTGTGCTCAGAAATCGCTCCTGGCAGGCACAGGGGACCATGTGGAATGCAGGGATTCAAACCACCTTTGGTCCTGGGTCAGCTGCTTGCAAGGCAAATGCCCTACCATTGTGCTATCTCTCTGGCCCCAAGCCAGGAGTGATTTCTGAGCACATAGCCAGGAATAACCCCTGAGCATCACCGGGTGTGGGCCAAATCCAAAAAGAAAAAAAAAAGAAAAAAATTCTAGAGACATTTGGAGTTAGAATCAAAAGGAGTTAGGCATCATCTAAATGTAATTGAATGTAAACTAAGAGCTTGTTAGACCTACCTAAAAGGTCTTTGCCTTAACATAATAAATTTACAATCAAGTTGAGAAAGCAGGACAATTATACACAAATACTCATGCCTGTTATTCAACAAACAGCAGAAAAAGAAGTAAACAAGAGTCAATTATAGTAACTGGAACATAAAGATAATGAACATTTGTTGAGTATAGCTGACAAATGTTCTGTGAGGAGAGTGTGAAGAGGGATTAAGGCCCATGCCGTGTATGGAGCCAACCCTCCATGACCTCTTGAGCACTGATAAAAGCATCCCCTGAGCATAGAGCCAGGAGTATAACCAAGCACCAGTGGGGATAGCCCAGATGCCACTCTCCAAAACAAAAGAAATGCTCTTCCAAAAAATTTTAACTCTTGAAAAAAAAAAACCATAACTTTATAACTTTCACAACTAGATAATAATAGATCATTGAATAGATTTTTTTTCTTGTTTTTTTTTTTTTTTTTTTTTTTTTTGGGTGACACCCGGCAAGCGCTCAGGGGTTACTCCTGGCTCTAGACTCAGAAATCGCTTCTGGCAGGCTCGGGGGACCATATGGGATGTCGGAATTCGAACCACCATCCTTCTACATGCAAGGCAAATGCCTTACCTCCATGCTATCTCTCCGGCCCCATTGAATAGATTAAAAGAAAACAACATTTCTTGGGGCCGGAGAGATAGCATGGAGGTAAGGCGTTTGTCTTTCATGCAGAAGGATGGTGGTTCAAATTCCGACATCCCATATGATCCCCTGTGCCTACCAAGGGCGATTTCTGATTCTAGAGCCAGGAGTAACCCCTGAGCGCTGCCGGGTGTGACCCAAAAACCAAACAAACAAAAACATTTCTTTATTAAGGGTTTGAGGCCACTTCAGGGTGCTCAAGGGCCACTCCTGGTTCTGCACTCAGAAGTCGCTCCTGGTAGGCTCTGGGGAATATATGGGATGCCGGAAATTCGAACCCAGGTCTGTTCCGGTTTGGCCATGTTTTTTTTTGTTTGTTTGTTTTTGTTTTTGTTTTTGGTTTTTGGGTCACACACTGCAGCGCTCAGGGGTTACTCCTGGCTCTATGCTCAGAAATTGCTCCTGGCAGGCTCGGGGGACCATATGGGATGCCGAGATTCGAACCACCGTCCTTCTGCATGAAAGGTAAACGCCTTACCGCTGTGCTATCTCTCTGGCCCTGGCCATGTTGTTTTAATAAGTAGGCAAACACCCTACTCGATGTGCTATTGCTCAAGCCCCTGAATAGATTTCTGAGCATATTTTTCAGTATCATAAGATTCTGTTAAAGTGAAAATGCAGGGAAGAGGGGCAAGAGCAATAGCACAGCAGATAGGGTATTTGCTTTGCATGCAGCCAATTGGGAGTTAGATCCATGGCGTCCCTATGACATCCTGAGTCTGCCAGGAGTAATTTTTTTTTTTTTGGTGGTTTTTGGGCCACACCCAGTGGCACTCAGGGATTACTCCTGGCTTTCTGCTCAGAAATCGCTCCTGGCAGGCTCAGTGGACCATATGGGATGCCGGGATTCGAACCACCGTTGGTCCTGGGTCGGCCATTTGCCAGGCAAACGCCCTACCACTGTGCTATCTCTCCAGCCCTGCCAGGAGTAATTTATGACTGCAGAGCCAGGAGTAAGTTCTGAGCATTGCTGTGGAAGGAAGGAAGGAAGGAAGGAAGGAAGGAAGGAAGGAAGGAAGGAAGGAAGGAAGGAAGGAAGGAAGGAAGGAAGGAAGGAAGGAAGGAAGGGAGGGAGGGAGGGAGAATTTAAAATTTAGCCAATTTAAAAGTCTATATACTATATATATACTATATATATACTATATATATATATACTATAAAGTCTATATACTTACAAGTTCTACAGTGAGCCTTTCTAAAAATGGTCACATGCATGACAACAAATTTTTTTTGTTTTGGTTTTTGAGTCACACCCAGTGGCGCTCAGGAATTACTCCTGGCTCTGAGTTCTCCTGGTAGGGACAGGGGACCATATGAGATGCCAAGATTTGAACCACCATCCGTCCTGGTTCGGCTGCCTGCAAGGCAAACGCCCTACAGCTGTGCTATCTCTCTGGTCCCTGCTTGACGACAACTTGATCCAGGGCACGAGATGACCCCCCCCCCCCTCACTCCACATCATTAAGTGTAGTCCTAGAGGCCCCAAGCATATCCAGGGAGACCCTGATCCTGGCATCATAAAGCTTGAGTATACAGCATGCTTTGGCTCTAGACAACCATAGGTACTGCTGGCCAAGAATTACCAGGAGTAACTCAAAGTTCCCTGAGAACACTTAGGAGGTCCCCCCCCCACAAATAAAACAATATGACATTCTGGACATACAAAACTAAAGACAGTAAGAAGGTCAATGATTGCTCGAGATTAGGAAGGGAAGAATTAATAATATGAGCACAAGGAATTGTTAGAATAGTGAATTAGTTTGTATGATACTGTCATGATGGTCTTGGCATTATGACATGTGAGAACAGTACAATACAAAGAGCGAAAGTTCATGTAAACTGCAGACTTCAGTTATCTCAGTATTTGTTCATCCACTGTAACAAATGTACATCACTAGCATGTATTCTACACCAAAGCAACATGATAGAAAAAACTAAAATGGACAGGGTGAGAGGGGAAAAATAAACTTCTGTGGTAAACTGCTTAATTGTTTTATAAACCAAAAATTACAATATGCATAATATATTTTCTTTATAAATGAACTTTTTTATATAAATAAACTTTTATGCTTTTGTTTGTTTTTCTGGGTTTTGGGTCACATCTGGCAGCACTCAGGGGTTCCTCCTGGCTCTGCGCTCTGAAATTGCTCCTGGCAGGCATGGGAAACCATATGGGATGCCAGGATATGAACCACTGACCATCCTGGATGGATTGCTTGCAAGACAAATGCCCTATCACTGTGCTATCTCTTTGGCCCCCGAAATTTTGTTATTTTATGTCTATCATTGCATTAGGAAGTGGAGGTATAGGTCTTCCTTCCTTCCTTCCTTCGTTCCTTCCTTCCTTCCTTCCTTTTTTGTTTTTGGGTCACACTTGGCAGCATTCAAGGGTTACTCTTGGCTCTACGCTCAGAAATCGCTCCTGACAGGCACAGGGACCATATGGGATGCCAGGATTTGAGCCACCATCCTTCTGCATGAAAGGCAAGCGCCTTACCTCCATGCTATCTCTCCGGTCCCATATAGGTCTTTCTGACATTTACAATGTTACTACGTAGAGATAGAGGGGCTAAACAGTAATGAAAAAGTGATATAAATAAATAGTTAAGTACACACTACTTTGAGTGGAAGACTTCATTAGGCTATGAGAGATTATACTGTGTATAAAGAGTGGGAGAAGTTTTCCCTCAGAAAGAGATAGTCTAATTATGTTCTCAAAGTTAAGAAGAGTAAACTAGAGTATGTCTTTTCACTATCAGGTGAGTAATTGTAATTTCTACCTAAATATTATTATCACCTCAAAATTCTTCTTATATAGTAAACTCAGCATAAATGATGAGATATTAAATTTCACAAGAATGTAAAAAATTAAAAGACAACATTTTGTTTTAGAGTACTGACTGTTGTGGTATTTTCAGTTGTTTGAATTAACTATAGTACATGTCATGTCAAAACAATAGATTGGAACCAATAACTCTTAAAGCAAAAATTACCCATGTACAGATGGTGGCAAGAGTGATCACTTAAACTCTAGATGTGTAAATACCATAAGTATGTATTCAGAGTTATGAATAGAATAAGGATTCCCACAGTATCAGTCTACCTTCCACAAGCTGTGAAAATAAAGGGAATGAAATACAATCTGTTCTATACATTTTCACAAACTCAATTGCTGTAATGTGAGAAATGGTTTCTTATGGATAGAAAACCTCAACTGCCTTTAGATCACAAAAGTTCATCAGTGTACAGATGGAAGCTTTTATCCACTTCAGAATATTTGATACTCTTAGTGACAATAGTCCTACTGTTTAAGTTAATAGATGTGGTGTCCTTGGGAATAAAGTGTTTTTAAGTCAATATATAACTTACTTTTGCCTTAAGTGTCCTTTTATTTCTTAAGGACTTCTATAAGAGGATGTCTTCAGTAACATATAGCATAACTTCATTGCAATATAATGTAACAGTTTTATATTTTCACAAAAAATATTAAAATTGTAGTTAATAATTTTTAACACATATTTTTCCAATCATATAACATTAATATTATCTCTAAGGAAAATGTTGAAAATTTAAAGTATAAAATAAAATTTTACTCATAATCAGCATACAAATAAATATGATCAACTTTTGTTTTGTTTTGTTTTTGGGTCACACCCAGCAGCACTCAAGTTACTCCTCTCTGCTCAGAAATCACTCCTGGCAGGCATGGGAGACAATATGGGATGCCTGGATTCAAACCACCGTCAATTCTGGGTCGGCCACTTGCAAGGCTAACCGCTGTGTTATCTCTTCAGTCCCATTATTAACATTTTGGCATCTATAGACATGTCTAAATCTTTTATAGAAGCAGTTTTGGGCCATACTCAAGGGATTATACAGTGCCTGGGATCAAATTCAAAACTGTAAACATGCCATGCATGTGCTCAACCATTTGAACCATATCCCTGATCCTATAAAACACCTTCCTTCCTTCCTTCCTTCCTTCCTTCCTTCCTTCCTTCCTTCCTTCCTTCCTTCCTTCCTTCCTTCCTTCCTTCCTTCCTTCCTTCCTTCCTTCTTCCCTTCCTTCCTCACTTTCATCTTTCCTCCCTTCCTCCCTCCCTTCCTTCCTCCCTCCTTCTCCCTCTCTTCTCTCTTCCTTCATATTTTCTTCCATCCTTCCTTTATTTTTTCCATCCTTTCTCCCCTCCTTCCCATTCCTTTCTTCCTCCCTTTCTTTCTCCCTCCCTTCTTCCCTCCTCCTCCCTCCCTCCCCCTTCCTTCCTTCCTTCCTTCCTACCTTCCTTCCTTCCTTCCTTCCTTCCTTCCTTCCTTCCTTCCTTCCTTCCTTCCTTCCTTCCTCCTCCTCCTCCTTCCTTCCTTCCTTCCTTCCTTCCTTCCTTCCTTCCTTCCTTCCTTCCTTCCTTCCTTCCTTCCTTCCTTCCTTCCTTCCCTCCCTTCTTTCTGCTTTGGGGCCACATCCTGCAGTGCTCAACAGTTATTTCTGCCTCCGCACACAGTATTACTCTTGTCAGTGCACAGGAGACCATATGGGGTGCTGGGATCAAGCTCACTTTGGCTACACACAAAGCTGTGAAATGCCCTGCTTCTATAATATCGTTCCAGCTCCTATGACACCCTTTAAGAAGGAAAGAAATGTGTTGACCATGGCTTGTTTAAATTAGAAAAAGAAAATGCCAGAAATGTGATTATCTATACTTAGAAATATTCATTTTATAATATATATTTTGGAATCTACAGATAGTTTTGTGACAAAGAGAAAGCACAGTGAGTTAAGATGCTTGTCTTGCATGAGGCCTATCCAGGTTCAAGCCCCAGCATAATATATGGTTATATGTAATAACAATTTGGTAAATAAGTCACATCAATTTATTCCTATGCTTCATTTTAAAATTTTCATCATTTGAATCTTTTTCTTTTATAATTATTTTTTGGGGGACATACCAGCTGTGCTCAGAACTTACTTATGGCTCTTCAGAAATCACTTCTGGTAGGACTTGGGGGACCAAATAGGGTGTTGGAGATTGAGCCAGGGTGAAAAGCAAGTACCTTACCTACTGTACTATCTCTCCAGATATCATAGTTTAAATTTTCATTTGTTTATACTCAATAGTATATGTTAAATAAATTAATGAAAAGCAAAGCTAACAAATAGGTTTGGGTGAGAAGAAAACTAATGGCTCTCTAGATTTTAAAGTCATCAGCATAAAATTGACAGATCTATTTGTAACTTATCCAGAGAACTAATTTTCTGGTTCATATATAATTGAGACAGTCCACTAATCAAAAAGACAAGATTCAGGATAAATTAAGAGTAAATAGGTGGGGGCCGGGCGGTGGCGCAAGAGGTAAGGTGCCTGCCTTGCCTGCGCTAGCCTTGAACGGACCGCGGTTCGATCCCCCGGTGTCCCATATGGTCCCCCAAGCCAGGAGCGACTTCTGAGCGCATAGCCAGGAGTAACCCCTGAGCGTTACCGGGTGTGGCCCAAAAACCAAAAAAACAAAAACAAAAACAAGAGTAAATAGGTGGGAAGAGAGGCTTGAGGATCTAGTTCAACTATTAGAATATCAGGAGTCATAGTCCAGTACCTTGGAGAGCTCCCCCAAAGAGCTCCTGTTTTGATAGCCTTGGTGTTTGGAGTATTGCCCCTAAATATTCTCCTGGGTTAAACACACTGCATAAGTTTAATTCTTTTAGGGGCTGGAACAATAGTGCAACAGTAGGGCGTTTGCCTTTCACACAGGCAACCCAGGACAGACAGTGTTTCGAATCCTGGCATCTCATATGGTCCCCCGTGCCTGCCAGGAGCGATTTCTGAGCACAGAGCCAGGAGTAACCCCTGAGTGCTGCTGGGTGTGACCCCCCCCCTCCCCCGGAAAAAAAAAGAGTTTAATTTTTTTCTTTTTTGGTTTTTGGGCCACACCCAGCCGTGCTCAGGGGTTACTCCTGGCTGTCTGCTCAGAAATAGCTCCTGGCAGGCACGGGGGACCATATGGGACACCGGGATTCGAACCAACCACCTTTGGTCCTGGATCGGCTGTTTGCAAGGCAAACGCCGCTGTGCTATCTCTCCGGGCCCAAAGAGTTTAATTTTTAAAATAAAAATTTAATTATTACCATTTAAAAATAATACTATGTAAGCAGGCTGGAGAGATAGCACAGCAGTAGGGCTTTTGCCTTGCACGCAGCAGATATAGGACAGATGGTGGTTCGAATCCTGTCATCCCATATGGTGCCCCTGGCCTGCCAGGGGTGATTTCTGAGCACAGAGACAGGAGTAACCCCTGAGCGCTCTCAGGTGTGGCCCCAAAACAAAACACAAAATAGAAAATAATACTATGTGGATTTTTTTGTTTTGGCAGTGCTCAGGTGCTATTCCAGGCTCAGTGTTTAAGCAAGGGTCTTTGCTCAAGGGAGCATGTGGTGCCAGGAATCCAATCCAGGCCTCCCACATGCAAAGTATGTGATTCCTCCCCTGGAGCTATTTTACCAACTTCACTATGTAAATTGGGGAGAAGAGCCTCACTCTTGTATATAAGCCTCATCATATCCACCACCAATGTTCCAGTGCCATTTCCATGATCTAATTAGCATCAGCCCTTTTCCCTGACCCCCTATCTCCTTCTCTTTGATAAACACTATTTCTTCTTCTTTTTTTTTTTGGAGGTAGGTGAGTCCTGGTATTGAACTCAGAATCTCACTGAGTCATATTCGTGTCCCTTTCAGCTCTATTGCCAAGCTATATTCCCTCCCCTTCTATCATCTTTCTTTTTTAAATTTTTAATTATTTTTTTTAAAACTCTTCACCAGTACAACACTGCCATCACTAATGTCCCAAGTGTCCCTCCTACCCACCCCACCCCAGCCTGTGCCTAGACAGGCTTTCCTTCCTTCCTTTCTTTCTTCCTTCCTTCCTTTTTCTTTTGGGTCACACCCAGCAGCACTCAGGGGTTACTCCTGGTTCTACACTCAGAAATCGCTCCTGGCAGGCTCGGGGGGACCATACGGGATGCCAGGATTCGAACCACTGTCCTTCTGCATGCAAGGAAAATGCCTTACCTCCATGCTATTTCTCCCGTCCCCCTTCCTCCCTCCCTCCCTCCTTCCTTCCTTCCTTCTTCCCTCCCTCCCTTCCTTCCTTCTTCCCTCCCTCCCTCTTTCCTTCCTTCTTCCCTCCCTCCCTCCCTCCCTCCCTCCCTCCCTCCCTTCCTTCTTTCCTTCTTCCCTCCCTCCCTCCCTTCCTTCTTTCCTTCTTCCCTCCCTACCTCCCTCCTTTCCTTCCTTCCTTCCTTCCTTCCTTCCTTCCTTCCTTCCTTCCTTCCTTCCTTCCTTCCTTTCCTTCCTTCCTTCCTTTCCTTCCTTCCTTCCTTCCTTCCTTCCTTCCTTCCTTCCTTCCTTCCTTCCTTCCTTCCTTCCTTCCTTCCTTCCTTCCTTCCTTCCTTCCTTCCTTCCTTCCTTCCTTCCTTCCTTCCTTCCTTCTTTCTTTCTTTTTTGGGTCACACCCAGCAGCGCTCAGGGGTTACTCCTGGTTCTACACTCAGAAATCGCTCCTGGCAGGCTCGGGGGGACCATATGGGATGCTGGGATTCGAACCACTGTCCTTCTGCATGCAAGGAAAATGTCTTACCTCCATGCTATTTCTCTGGTCCCCCTTCCTCCCTCCCTCCCTCCCTCCCTCCCTCCCTCCCTCCCTCCCTCCCTCCCTTCCTTCCTTCCTTCCTTCCTTCCTTCCTTCCTTCCTTCCTTCCTTCCTTCCTTCCTTCCTTCCTTCCTTCCCTCCCTCCCTCCCTCCCTTCCATTATTTCTTTCTTTCTGCAGAGTCCAGAGTTATTTTATTTTGTTGTCACTTATAAATTCAATTGTTGTGGTTACATGGAAAAAAAATCTATCTTTTTTTTTTGTCACACCTGGCAATGCTCAGGGTTACTCCTGGCTCTGCATTCAGAGGTCATTTCTGGAGGTACTTAGGGGACCTATATGGGATGCCAGGGATGGAATCGGAGTTGGCCCCATGCAAGACAAATATCCTTTTCACTGTGCTCTAGTGCTCCAGCACCTTGTCCTTTTTTCTTTTTCTTTTATTTTTTTTGACTGATTTTACTTAATCACCTCAAGTTTCATCTATCTTGTTACAAAGAGCAAGATTTTATCATTCTTGAGCAACAGCTGAGTACAGCTGGTAGTAGTTACACAAGCTCTGTCCTGGGAATGACCTCTAACACCACTGGGTATGGTCCACCAGTTTCTTTTTGTTGTTGTTTTTGGGTCACATCTGGCAATGCTTAGGGTGTACTCCTGGCTGTGTTTGAGGGGCCATATGGAAATCTGGGTGTCAAATTGGAGTTGGCCACATGCATGGCACATGCCCTATTTACTGTACTATTGCTCAGGCTCCTGGTCCATCTATTTTTTTGGGGGGGGGGCCACACCCGGCAGTGCTCAGAAATAGCTCCTGGCAGACATGGGGGACCATGTGGGACGCTGGGATTCAAACCAACCACCTTAGGTCCTGGGTTGGTTGCTTGCAAGGCAAACACCGCTGTGCTATCTCTCCGGCCCCCCATCATCAATTTTTCTTTTGGAAGTGATTCTCCCAGCAGTGTTCAAGGGCCATCATTTATAACACAATTTGGTTAACTGCCTTAATAGTTCAATGCTGTGACTTTGCAATGAAGTGCTACTTGTATTCCATGGTTCTGGGAGTCACAACAGCCACACAAATGATTCTGAGGGGCCACAATGATGATACATGACTCTATGGAGTGGGGTTAATGGTTAGATTCTTTGCAGACCTAAAAGTTCTGCAATCACCAAGACTACAGAACCATGCCTGTTAGTGATGCTGTGGGGTAATACATTACCGAGGATAAAATTCTGTGCCACGTACATACCTAGCATACACTCTACCCTTTGATATATTTTCCTGGCCCTTTTATCTTTCATTTATACATAAAATAATGGTCCATTGATTGTATATGACATAAGATTATTTTTCTAATCAGCCATGGATGATCATCAGGTTGTTTCCATGTTTTAACTATTGTGACTTATGTTCCTTAGAGTATATGGATGCACATATATTTTCAAATTAGTGTTTTCATGTTATTCAAATAAGTAGTCGGTTTATATATATATATATATATTTGGTTTTTGGGTCACACCCGGCGGTGCTCAGGGGTTACTCCTGGCTATCTGCTCAGAAATAGCTCCTGGCAAGTTCAGGAGACCATATGGGATGCCGGGATTTGAACCACCAACCTCCTGCATGCAAGGCAAAAGCCCTACCGCTGTGCTAACTCTCTGGACCCAACTGAAATATTCTTAAAAGTGTTGAATAATGCATTGAAACTATAGATGTCACTACTTTTCTTATTCTTTCTTTTGGTTTTTGAGTCACATCCGGCAGCGCTCAGGAGTTACTCTTGGCTCTACTGGCACTTTAGGTTTTTCAGGAAGATTTAAAATATTAGTGTTTCCAAGGTTGAAATAATTGGAACAAATAACTGAATATACTGTTAAGGTTTGATGACCACTTGACAGAAACATTCAAAATATAATAATCAAATATTTTCCAAAGTGGAGTCGGAGAGAGCACAGCGGTAGGGCATTTGCCTTGCATGCAGCCTATTCAGGAGTAATGGTAGATCAAACCCCGGCATCCCATAAGGTCCCCTGTGCCTGCCAGGAGTGGTTTCTGAGCGCCGAACCAGGAGTAACCCCTGAGCACCGCCGGTGTGATCCAAAAAAAAACAACAAAACAAAACAAAGCCTCCAGGGGGCTGGAGAGATAGCACAGCAGTAGGGCATTTGTCTTGCACGCAGCTGATCCAGGAGGGATGGTGATTTGATTCCTGGCATCTCATATGATCTCCCAAGCCTGCCAGAATAATTTCTGAGCGCAGAGCCAGGCACTCCTGAGCACCTGAGCGCCGCTGGGTGTGACCCAAAAACCAAAAAACCCACAAAAACCTCCAAAATGGATACTTTTTGGTTAAACTTTGCACCACAAATATAACTGCTTGTGAATACTTTTTATTAAAATTTAGACTATGGGCCGGAGTGGTGGCGAGGAGCAGTAAGGCATCCTAGGCTGGCGCTAGCTTAGGATGGTCTGCGTTTCTATCCCCCGTGTCCCATATGGTCCCCAAGCCAGGAGCGATTTCCAGGAGTAACCCCTGAGCGTCATCGGGTGTGCCCTCCCCTCCCCCCCAAGGAAACAAAATTTTTTTTGACTGTGTTGCCTATTGTTTAAAACTTTGCTCTCAGGGCCTGGAGAGATAGCACAGCGGTGTTTGCCTTGCAAGCAGCCGATCCAAGACCAAAGGTGGTTGGTTCAAATCCCGGTGTCCCATATGGTCCCCCGTGCCTGCCAGGAGCTATTTCTGAGCAGACAGCCAGGAGTAACCCCTGAGCATTGCCGGGTGTGGCCCAAAAACAAACAAACAAAAAAACCCAACAACAACAACAAAACTTTGTTCTCATAAAAGGCCAATGAAAATGAATTAGTGGGCCGGGCGGTGGCGCTGGAGGTAAGGTGCCTGCCTTGCCTGCGCTAGCCTAGGACGGACCTCGGTTCGATCCCCCGGCGTCCCATATGGTCCCCCAAGAAGCCAGGAGCAACTTCTGAGCGCATAGCCAGGAGTAACCCCTGAGCGTCACAGGGTGTGGCCAAAAAAAAAAAAAAAAAAAAAAAAAAGAAAATGAATTAGTGAGCAACTGTGAAGACACATATACATAATAGATTAGGATGTCGTTGTCAGGAGTAACAGAGGATTGAAAGGATTAACTAAAATATGAAGACAAGACATATTTATTTTGGGGCTTGGGGTCACACACAGTGCGGGGGGGGGGGTGGTTCTGGGACAAATTCTAGCTTTTTTTCTCCTCTCTAGCTGTTTTTGTGGGGCGGGATCACTCCTGGCAAAGTTCTGGGAGCCATGCCTTGCTGGGGTTTGACCTGGATCAGGGACTTGTGTTAAGGTCAATATTTTAGGGGCTGAAGTGACAGTACAGCAGGCCAGGTGCTTGGCATGCCTGAAGACCAGAGTTCAATTCCTAGCATTCTATTTGGTACCTGAGCTCACTAAGAATAATTCCAAAGTGCAGAGCCAAGAATAACTCCTGAGTATTACTGGATGTGGTCCCCAAACAAGCAAACTGAGGAAATCCCTTTTGAAATATGAGCAAGGTGATTTCAGGTACAAATATGTACTTTATTTTTAGAGAAAGGGAAAAACTCCATGGTATCAAATATCCCTGTGATGTAATAGGAAACAAACATAACACGATTTAAAAGGTATTTTGAGTTACAAAACAGGGTAACACATGTCTGTCTCTGCGTAGGAGCAGGGTTGTTTCTAAGATTGTTAAAGACGATCTAAGAGTTTGGTCCTTAGTTGGCAGCAGAATACTGGCTCAGTTTGCTCTAATAGGAAAACTTTTGTGTTCCTAATATAAATCAATTATATATGTATATATATTCCTAAAATAGCTGCCTGCAATCATTCACAAATTTCATCCCAATTAAGAACCTGAACATTAAAATAGAAAATTCTCCGTTTCACACCAGGTGTTGTTCAGGGATCACTCCTCGGGGTGCTCAAGGGGGAACATATGGGATGCCAAAGACAGAACCTGAGTTGCAAGTGTGCAAGGCCAGGGCTCTTCCCACAATACTATCGCTCCTAGAAAAAAAACTCTTTACCATCAGGGAAAAAGGGCTAAACATTTGTATAAACAGCTTCCTGAAGAAAGGGGTGGGGGTGGGGAGAGAGAGAGAGAGAGAGACAGAGAGAGAGAGAGAGAGAGAGAGAGAGACAGAGAGAGAGAGAGAGAGAGAGAGAGAAGAGAGGAGAGAAGAGAGGAGAGGAGAGAGGAGAGAGAGAGAGAGAGAGGAGAGAGGAGAGAGAGAGAGAGAGGAGAGAGGAGAGAGAGAGAGAGAGAGAGAGAGAGAGAGAGAGAGAGAGAGAGAGAGAGAGAGAGAGAGAGAGAAAATTTGGACATTGGCAATGATGGCTCAACAAAATAAAAATTCCTTTTTATGGGACTTGGGGCCACACCCGGCAGTGCACAGGATTTTTGTTTGTTTTTATTTTTCTTTCTTTCTTTTTGTTTGTTTGTGGTTTTTAGATCACATCCGGCAGCGCTCAGGGGTTACTCCTGGCTCCAGGCTCAGAAATTGCTCCTGGCAGGCACAGGGGACCATATGGGACGCCGGGATTCGAACCGTTGACCTTCTGCATGAAAGGCAAACGCCTTATCTACATGCTATCTCTCCGGCCCCAATGTTTGTGTTTGTTTTTATTTTTACTCCTGGTTTCTCAGCTCAGGGCTTCACTCCAGGGGACCTAGGTAGTGTACCAAGGAGGTCAACAAAATGAAATTCTGACATGCAAGGTCTTCTCAGCTGAAGTAAACTAGAACTGTGGGTCTTTGGGGAATGAAGAGAAGAGAAGAGCTTTAAACTCAGGTTTTTCTCCAGGTCTTGAACAGCAGCACGATAAGAGACAGGAAGAAAGCACAGCCCTGTTTGGAGGCTAAGCTTAAAGCACAGGCAGAGAAAGTCGCACACTTTCCCTTCCCCAGAGAGAAGCCCCCTCGGGCCAGCAGCCTCCCCTCCTGCTCTCCGAGCGCAGCCAGCGCTCACTATTGTTGTCAGCACCGCCGGCGGAAGTACTTATCCCCGCGGCCGCGACGTAAAAGAGTCCCTCTTTGTTCAGCCGGGGCCGTGAGCCTGAGGAGCGGCGGTGTCCTTCCGCGCCGGCGGCTCAAGCCCCGCCCCTCGGGCGCTCTGGAGCGCTGCCATTCGGCCGGGCCGGCTCGCCGCGCTCCCACAATGCCCCGCGCGTCCGCGGGAAACCAAAATGGCGAAGGGCTGTAGCGCGGCGCGCGGTGTGTAGCGAGGCGAGGCGGTTCGCGGAAGCCACAATCTGTCTCCCTCTCTTCCTCCCCGACTCACCCCCGCGGTCCCCCTCTTGCGGCCTTCGGCTCGTGCCTGGGGGGCTCCGTGTAGCGTGCGGGGCGCCCGGGAGTGGGTTGCCTGCCCCCCTGGAAGGAAGGTCGACCGGGTCTGGAGCTGAGAGCGAAGGGGAAAAAAAAAAAAAGCGCCCGCGCAGGGGGGAGGGGAGCGTGGTGCTTTTTTTTTTTTTTTTTTTTTCTTCCCCCTTTTTCCTATTTTGGTTGTTTTTTCCTGTATGAAGCGGTTGGCACCACCGAAGTGACCGAATGAGGTGAGCGGCCCGGAAGGAGGAAGAAAGGAAGATGGAGGCCCGGGTGGGGGCGGGGCGGGGGCGTCTGGTCTGTGCGGGGGGGGGGGAGCGGACGGACGGACGGACGGACGGACGGACGGACGGACGGAAGCCCGCCGGGGTCTGATTAAAAAGCGAACGAGCCAGGGCGGGAGTGGAGTGGAGTGGAAGGGAAGGAGACGACGCCACGGCGCGGCAGGAAGAAGGGGCCTGATGGAGGAAGGGAACCGGTTGGAGGGGCCATGGGTGGGGGGGGAAGTGGGGGCCCCGGGGGTCTTTTTTGGGAGGGCTGCCTGGGACTGATTGAGGCTGGGAGGGCTGGCTAGGAAAATGCCAAAGGAGTGGGGACCAAGAAAGGGGTTAGGGAGCTTGGATGGGGGGGACGGGATGGAAAGAGGGGGTGTGCAGTGTGCAGGAAAGCGGGGGAGTTGGAATCTGCCCCCACCCCAAAACGGGGTGCAGTTGGAATACGCTCACCTCTCTTTCCCCAAATGCTTCGGTGTGCAGGAAATTAATTGGTGGACTTGGAATCTGACCCCCCAATAGGGGGTGCAGTTGGAATACGCTTGCCTCCCCCAAATGCCTCGGTATGCATGAAATTAGTGGACATGGAATCTGCTACCCCCCAAAAGGGTGTGCAGTTGGAATACGCTCACATCCCCCCCCAAAGCCTCGGTGTGCAAGAAAGCTGTGGACTTCGAATCTGCCCCCCAAAAGGCGGTGCAGTTGGAATATGCTCGTCTCCCCCCAAATGCTTCGATTTCATGAGAATTTATCACACACACACACACACACCCCTCGCTATGGCTGGGGGTTCTGTTAAGAATGCTCGATTTTATTTATTTGTTTGTTTATTTACCTTGGAGGTGCTTCACGATTTAAGGCATCCTGAATTTGGCTCCGATTTTTTAACAGATTTGGTGAATGGCAGGATTGGTACCTAACTCTATGCTGTGCCGTCTGGTGTCCTTGGTTGCTGGAGGTCTTTTTGCCCTCCCCCCCCCCCCCTCGCAGCATCTAGATGGAACAGATGGGTTTATCGGGGTGCTTAGACCCACCTTTTTTTTTTTTTTTTTTTAAAGGATGCGTGAACAATAGGGAAAGGGTTGTGTGGAAGATGGTTGGCCGGTTCTTTCAATGTTTTTTTTTTTTTTTTACCTTTGGATTTGGATACACAACTGGGGAAAACCAGGGTAGGCCCGCTTGGTTGTCACCTTAGGAGAGCGGCCTGTGAGGTCGGCGGCACTCGAAGGAGAAAGCCGTAAACAGTGCCTGGTTTAATTGGACTCCAGATGCTCCAGTAGGAGTAACTTTCTCTTGCAGATTGATTCCAGGTGACACTGGAGTATACCTTGCCTGCTGGCTGGTTTCAATTTTCCTGCTCGCATTCTCTTAAGTTCTGTCGTCTCCCTCCCTCACGTGCGTTGCAAAGACAGCAAGTACATTTGTTTTATATGTGTAAAGTTAACATGTACTTGAATTCTTAAATGACCTTTCCTAAGGTTTCAATGCTTTACATGGAGCCATTTTGACTCTAAGCTCTAATTGCCCAGAAGTTTTGACCAGCAGAAAATTGATTTCCACTTCCTTCATATAGTCTGTACTGGATTTGGAATGTTTCTCACACGCCAGGCATTTGCTGCGGTGATAGCTTGAGAGGAATACAAGATGCAATAATTATAAAGCTTAGGTTTCTAAGTATCAAAGCTATATGAGTTTAATTAGAATTTTTCATCTTTTGAGTTTTTTTTCAGAGCTAAATATATTATGTATTTGAGTCGAGTGCACCTGTTTCCTGATACTGCTTATTCATGTTAATGAGCCTTAACAGAACACTGTCAGGATAAAATGCACGTACATTTAGAACATAATCTGAAAAACTTAATCTAAAAGAAAAAACTATCTTTAATATTCTTTTAGTTATCCCTGACTTGAAAGCTTAATTAGGAAAGGGATTTTACTGCATATTTTGTTATGGATTGTAAACTGGAATTATGGGATTATAGAGATGCCATCTTTGGTTTTTGGGCCACACCCGGCAGTGCACAGGGATTACTCCTGGTTCAGTGTTTAGGAATTACTCTTGGCCTGTTTTGGATGCTGGGAGAGCAGGGTTGGGGTATGGGAGATCCAACCCTGGTGACAGTGTTTACCTCTGTACGATTGCTCCAGTTCCAGTGATACCATCCTATTAGATGTGACTGAAAGAATAATTTGCTTGCTTTTTTTCACTTTATTATTTCTTGTTTAATTTAGAAGCTGGCTGACCGTATAGCGATTCTGAGAGCTGGGAAAATTTGCCTTTGAGGAGTTGCCAGGACCCATATGTATAGCTTTGCGGTTCTTGAAAGTAAAATGTAATTTTTGTTTTTGTTTTTTTTTGTTTTGTTTTTTGTTTTTTTTTGTTTTTTTTTTTTTGATTTTTTTTTGGGCCACACCCGTTTGACGCTCAGGGGTTACTCCTGGCTATGCGCTCAGAAATCGCTCCTGGCTTGGGGGGACCATATGGGACACCGGGGGATCGAACCGCGGTCCGTCCTACGCTAGCGCTTGCAAGGCAGACACCTTAACTCTAGCGCCACCTTCCCGGCCCCTGTTTTTGTTTATTAAACTTTCATGAATGATATTACGTGGTTGATTTTTTTTTAATGGTTTTTGGGTCACACCCGGCAGTACTCAGGGGTTACTCCTGGCTCCATGCTCAGAAATTGCTCCTGGCAGGCACGGGGGACCATATGGGACGCTGGGATTCGAACCGATGACCTTCTGCATGAAAGGCAAACGCCTTACCTCCATGCTATCTCTCCGGCCCCAGTGGTTGATTATTTTTATGCTTTGTTTTCCTTGTTGCTATAATTTGTTGCAGTAAAAGACAGATAATAAATAACCTTAAGTTAGAATGTGGAAATTTCCCTGTGGATGTTTTTAATGTATTAGGATAATGTTGGCCAATAGAACTTCTGCAGTGATCATTATTCAGTTCTCTATCTAGTATTGTAACACTGTAGTTACATGTGACTGTTGAACCCTAGAACTTGTGAGACAGAGAACTGAATTTATGACTTAATTCATTAGAACTAAAATTTAATGACGAAATTATGCGGTTTGCAGCAATGTGCATGAACTGGAGGGTATCATATTAATGAAATAAGTCATTGGGGGAACAAGTATCTGATGGAATATAGAGAAACAAAACAAGTGGCTACACAATATTAAACAATGAGATCCTTGACCTTAGATAACAAAGCTTAAATAGTGGGATGAGAAGAGTGGGAACTAAGATCACACTGAAGGTACAGTCTGGTGGGAGGTCATGAGCACATTGATGGTGGCAGTGAAGTAATTTTGTGCAACAATGCTGTAAACTATATTACTACTGTACACCTAAAAATATAATGATATATATATATCATATACTTATTAAATAAATAAAAAACCCAACCATCTTCACCTCCCATTTAAATCGTTACACATTGGTTAGTGGTGGTTGTTTTGGACAGAACAATTTTAGGGGTTACTTCATCTATTAGGAATCATTGCATCCATAACCAGGAAACAGCTGGCACCCACAATTAAGAAATTATCTTAGGGGCTAGATAGAGAATGGAGGTAAGGCTTGCAGTGCTGCTGTTATAGCAGCTATCATGGTTTGAATTTCTAGCACCATATTTGGTTCTTCTGGTTACTGCCAGGTATAACCCACCCCTAAAGAAAAAGTTATCCTAGGACTAAAGAGATTCATATTTTTGATACATATTAACGTTTGAAGTGTCATTCATTTCCACACACCTGTTATCTTTTCTGGTTTTGTTTAGGGTCATACCCCACAGTGCTCAGGGCTTATTTTTGGTTCTTTCCTCTCTTTGGTCTACTTGGAGGATACAAGGAATGCTGAGGATTGCAGTTGGGTTGGCCTCATGCAATGCAAGCTCCCTATAGTGTTCTATCACTCCAGCCTCCTCTATCCTTTATTTTGTTTTGTTTTTTGGGGGACACACCCAGTGACACTCAGGGGTTACTCCTGGCATGCACTCAGAAGTTGCTCCTGGCTTGGGGAACCATATGGGATGCCAGGATTCGAACCACCGTCTGTCCTGGGTCAGCTGCGTGCAAAGCAAACACCCTACTGCTTGCTGTGCTATCTCTCCGGCCTCCCCAAAATTTCTTTTAAAAAATTTGAGGCTCGGGGCCGGGCGGTGGCGCTGGAGGTAAGGTGCCTGCCTTACCTGCGCTAGCCTTGGAAGGACTGCGGTTCGATCCCCCGGCATCCCATATGGTCCCCCAAGCCAGGAGCGACTTCTGAGCGCATAGCCAGGAGTAACCCCTGAGCGTCACCGGGTGTGGCCCAAAAACAAAAAAAAACAAAAAAAAAAATAAAAAATTTGAGGCTCAGAGAGATAGTATAGTGGGTATGTGGCTGTGGCCTCCAAACAAAACAAATTAATTTTTATATATTATGTAAACTTCTAGGCATAATTACTAAAAAAATAATAGTATAATGAACTTTCTATGGTATCTATGATCCATGAGCTCAGAGCTGGGCGTAAGCCCTAAGTATACTGCCAGTGTATCCCTAGAACAAATGAAAAATATTTCTTTTTGTTGTAGTTCATTTTATCCTTATACCATTTTTTGGCTTTGCTTTAAATATATACTCAGAAAAACATTGCTTGCTTTACTCAAGGTCATAAACATTGATCCTGTGGCCCCCCCAACATGGTTTTTGTTGTTTTATCTCTTTTTTTTGTTTTGTTTTGTTTTTGTTTTTTGTTTTTTGGGTCACACCCAGCAGCGCTCAGGCGTTACTCCTGACTCTGCTCAGAAATCGCTCCTGGCAGGTTCCGGGGACCATATGGGATGTAGGGATTTGAACCACCATCCTTCTGCATGCAAGACAAATGCCTTACCTCCATGCTGTCTCTCTGGCCCCATAGTTTTATCTTTTTAATCCTTTTTTACTTGCATGGCTTTTTTTTTTTTTTTTTTGCCTTTTTTGTTATTGTTGTTTTCTGGGCCACACCCAGTGAGGCTCAGGGGTTCCTCCTGGCTTTGCAGTCAAATTGCTCCTGGCTTGGGGGACCATATGGGATGCCTGGGGAATCAAACTGCCATCTGTCCTAGGTCAGCCACATGCAAGGCAAACGCCCTACCACTTGCATCGCTCTGGCCCGCTCCGGCCCCTTAGAAGATTTTTTGTTATGTGCCATAAATGTCCAGCTGCTTACTTTTGCATGTGAATGATAGTTGTTTTTATTTATTTTTTTTTTTTGGATCACGCCCATCAGCACTCAGGGGTTACTCTCTGGCTCTACGCTCAGAAATCACTCCTGGCAGGCTCGGGGGACCATATGGGATGCCGGGATTTGAACCACCGACCTTCTGCATGCAAGGCAAATACCCTACCTCCATGCTATCTTTCCGCCCCCCCCCTTTTATTGGTGAATGATAGTTTTTGAGCATCATTTGTTAAAAAAGAATTGTTTTGCCAATCTTGTCATAACTCAGTTGACTACAAATGTAATAATTTTCCTTCCTTGGATTTTCAGTTTTTGTTTTTGTTTTTGGGCCACACCTAGCCGTTGTCAGGGGTTACTCCTGGCTGTCTGCTCAGAAATAGCTCCTGGCAGGCACGGGACCATATGGGACACCGGGATTCGAACCAACCACCTTTTGGTCCTGGATCGGCTGCTTGCAAGGCAAACGCCGCTGTGCTATTTCTCCAGGCCCGGATTTTCAGTTTTATTTCACTGATTTTGTCATTGACTACACCAGAGGTCCCGAAATTACCATATTTTTCATATCATAAGATGCACCCCCCCCCAAGTGCATCTTATGGAGCAATTGCTACCTTGATCTGAAGCCTGAGTGCAGGGGAGGAGAGCAGATATCTAAAAACTATGTGCGCCAGCCGTGTGAAAGGCAAATGCCCTACAGCTGTGCTATCACTCTGGCCCGTGTTTTGTTCTTTTTTAAAATTATATATTCTGGATCCTTTATCCCCCCCACCCCCTTTTTTTTGTGCCACACCTGGCAGTGCTCTGGTTACTCCTGGCTCTATGCTCAGAAATTGCTCCTGGCAGGCTTGGGGACCATATGGAATTCCAGGAATCGAACCCAGTCGACCACATGGAAGGCAAATGCCCTACCTGCTCTGCTATCATTCTGGCCCCATTCTGGATTGTTGGGGGAATTGCTCTGGGGGTCAAGTGTGCCTCCTAGCTGAATGTTTTGGGGGATAGAGTTTAGCCCACATGAGCTGGGGGCAGGCTATTTCCAGCTCTACTTTCAGGTCTCTGCAGTGCCAGGGTTTGAAGTGGTGTTGACTAACTGCAAGGCAGCAGACTACCCTCCTGTGTTATCTCTCTGAGCCCCATTTAGAATTTCTGTAAATATTTCATTGAATCTGGGCTGGAGTGGTAGTACCATAAGTGGTAAGTGTCTGCCTTGCGCACTCTAGCCTAGGACAGACCACGCCTCATTCCCCCAGCGTCCCATAGGGTCCCCCAAGCCAGGAACGATTTCTGAGCGCATAGCCAGGAGTAACACCTGAGCATCACTGGGCGTGGCCAAAAATTTCATTGAATCAACAGTGTAGTAATTATTGAAATACTACAGTCATTACAGTGTTAACATTCTAAACAAAAATGGGAAAAAACCACACCCCAAAACAATGTTAGCATTCATAAACATAGGATGTGTCAATTGCACACCTTATTTCATTCCATTTCTATTTTGTATAGTTGTTAGTTTTTGTTTATTTTTTTATTTTTTTGGTTTTTTTGGGCCACACCCGGCGGTGCTCAGGGGTTACTCCTGGCTGTCTGCTCAGAAATAGCTCCTGGCAGGCACGGGGACCATATGGGACACCGGGATTCGAACCAACCACCTTAGGTCCTGGATCTGCTGCTTGCAAGGCAAACGCTGCTGTGTTATCTCTCTGGGCCCGGGTTTTGTTTTTTTGTCTTTGGGCCACACCTGGTGACTCTCAGGAGTTACTCCTGGTTCTGTTCTCAGAAATCACTCCTGGCTTGGACCATATGGGATGCCAGGGGATAGAATCGCGGTTCATCCTAGGTCAAGTAGCATGCAAGGCAAACACCCTACCACTGCACCACCACCTTATTTGCATAGTTTAATTATATAAGCATTGCTGCATAGTTTTTATATAAGACTTTATTTTGTTAAATTTATTCCTAAGTATTTTGTACTTTTTGGTGCTATTGCAAGTGGAATTTCCCTTGTAAAATTTTTTGTTTGTTTTTGGTTCATACCAGGTGGCAGTCAGGGGTTACTCCTGTGGCTCTGTGATCAGAAATCACTCCTGGCAGGCATGGGGGACCATATGGGATGCCTGGATTCAATCTACTGTCTGTTCTGGATTGGCTGCGTGCAAGACAAATGCCCTACCATTGTGCTATCTCTCTGGTCCCTCCCTTCTGAATTTTGTTCTCATATCTATTTTTTTGTTTTGTTTTGATTTTTGGGTTATACCCAGCAGTGCTCAGGGGTTACTCCTGGCTCCACGTTCAGAAATCGCCCTTGGCAGGCTTGGGGGACCATATGGGATGCCGGGATTCAAACTACTGTCCTCCATGCAAGGCAAACGCCTTGCCGCTGTGCTATTTCTCTGGCTCCTGTTCTTATATCTTGTAATTTGTAATCTTTCTAAACTTGTCTGTAAATTCCAAGACAGATTTGTGTGTGTGTGTGCGCGCGCGCGCATTTTTTTTTTTTTTTGGTTTTCCGGGCCACACCGGTTTGATGCTCAGGGGTACTCCTGGCTAAGTGCTCAGAAATTGCCCCTGGCTTGGGGGACCATATGGGCTGCCGGGGGGATTGAACCACCATCCTTCCTTGGCTAGCGCTTGCAAGGCAAACACCTTACTTCTAGCGCCACCTCACCAGCCCCGTGTGTGCGTGTTTGTAAGAGAGGGAGGGAGGGAGAGGGGGGAGAGAGGGAGAGAGAAGAGAGAGAGGGGAGAGAGAGAGACAGAGAGAGAGAGAGAGAGGTAGGGAGAATTCTGAATCGACCTTTTTTTTTGGTTTTTGGTTCTTGGGTCACACCCGGCATTGCTCAGAGGTTACTCCTGGCAGGCTAGGGGGACCATATGGGATGTCAGGATTTGAACCACTGTCCTTCCATATGCAATGCAAATGTCCTCAAACTTTTTAAACAGGGGGCCAGTTCACTGTCCTTCAGACTGTTGGAGGGCCAGATTATAGTAAAAACAAAAATTATGAAAAAATTTCTATGCACACTGCATATATCTTATTTAGAAGTGAAGAAACAAAATGGGAATAAATACAATATGTAGCCCGCGGGCCGTAGTTTGAAGACCCCTGCGAGTCTGTGCTATCTCTCCTGCCCCTGAATCCACCTTTTGAGGGTTTTTTTTTCGAGTCTGGATCTGGTGTTACTCGGATTACTCCTGGTTCTGTGCTCAGAAATTATTCCTGGGGCCGGAGAGATAGCATGGAGGTAAGGCGTTTGCCTCTCATGCAAAAGGTCATCGGTTCGAATCCCGGCGTCCCATATGGTCCCCCGTGCTCGCCAGGAGCGACTTCTGAGCATGGAGCCAGGAGTAACTCCTGAGCACTGCCGGGTGAGACCCAAAAACCAAAAAAAAAAAAAAAAAAAAAGAAATTATTCCTGGCAGGTTCAGGGACCATATAGGATATCAGGGATCAAATCCGGAGCGACCATGTGCAAGGCAAATGCTCTACCCACTGTGCTGTCACTTTGACCCCCACGTTTGGAGTTTCAGCTTTTTTTTTTTTTTTAATAGAAACTGAGGTGTTTTGATAGAAGTTATACTCTTAGCCACTATTCTATCAGAAAATTCATGATCAGGTAGAACAGGGATCAGGGCAAATACATATGACAAACTATGCCCACAGGTTTCTGCATTTATTAATTTCATTTCTTAGAATACATGACGCTACAGTTGGAAAACATACGACTGAGGTATATATGCTGATCATGTTAAACATTATCTTGTACAGATTTATTGGTTATATAGCATTCTCTAACCTTTTGAGTTTTATAGCATTTTTTGGGGGGGCCACACCCAGCGGCACTCAGGGGTTACTCTTGGCCAGGGGTCTCAAATTCGTGGCCCGTGGGCCGTTTGCGGCCCTCCGTACAACATTTTGTGGCCCGCTGTTGGCCTTCAAATAGTGCTTAGCGAATAATTGCAATAAAAATCGCATTAGTAAGAAAAAAATCGCATTAAACATTCGCATACCTCGAGCAGTTGGAGGCCTTAAGGGGAGAGAAGGGAGAGAAGTTTATTACAGAATTAGATTTTGTCATACCTTCATCATGATTTCATCAAAGCCTGCAGTGAAGAGAAAGATTGATGACGAGCACAGACAATTTCAGGAAAAGTGGGAGACGCAGTATTTCTTTGTTGAGCACAGGGGCATCCCCACATGTCTTATTTGTTCAGAGAAAGTTGCAGTGCACAAGGAATACAACTTGAAACGCCATTCAACTACACATGCTGAGGAATGTGCAAAATATCAAGGAAATGAGAGAGCCAAGCGGGTTTCCAGTCTTAAAGCATGTCTAATGAGGCAACAAGATTTCTTCAAGAAAGCAACCAAAGAGAATGTTGCATCAGTCGAAGCTAGTTCCATGGTTAGTGAGATGATTGCTAAGGCAGGGAAACCTTTCACAGAAGGAGAGTTTGTTGAAAAATGCATGTTACAGGCTGCAAGTATTATCTGTCCGGAAAAGAAAGGCCAGTTTAGCAAAATCAGCCTTTCTGCCAACACTGTGGCAGAGTGCATTTCTGACATGTCAAGTGACATCATTAACTGTGTTAGAAAGCCAAATGTTGGGCCCGGAGAGATAGCACAGCAGCGTTTGCCTTGCAAGCAGCCGATCCAGGACCAAAGGTGGTTGGTTCGAATCCTGGTGTCCCATATGGTCCCCCGTGCCTGCCAGGAGCTATTTCTGAGCAGACAGCCAGGAGTAACCTCTGAGCACTGGGTGTGATCCAAAAACCAAAAGGAAAAAAAAAAAAAAAAAAAAGAAAGCCAAATGTTTTGATGCATATGCAGTTGCTCTTGACGAGGGCACAGATATAACAGACACTGTGTGCAGCTCACAATTTATGTCCGTGCTGTTGATTGCAATTTTGTGTGCAGCTCACAATTTATGTCCGTGCTGTTGATTGCAATTTTGAATTGACAGAGGAGCTGCTCACAATAATTCCAGTGCATGTCCAGGCCATCCAGACCACTGCTAATGAGATATTTTGGCATCTGTGTGATGCCATCGAGAATGCAGGTTTGCCATGGTAGAGGTTTGTTGGAATAATAACCGATGGAGCACCATCGATGACGGAGGAAAAATGACTGGTGGCACTTGTTCAAAAAAAAACTTGAAGAGGAGGGTGTAGAGAAGGCCATTGCTCTTCACTGCAGTAAATGGCCTTCATGGAGAAGGATGGGAAAGCTGTTTCTGAGTTGAGTGATCACAAATGGCTCATGGACTTAGCTTTTCTTGTTGACATCACACATAAGCTGAATGTCCTAAACAAGATGTTACAAGGCCCAGGGCAGCTTATCAGTGCTGCCTATGACAATGTGAGAGCATTCTCCACAAAACTTTTGTTATGGAAATCCCAGCTCTCTCAGACAAACCTTTGCCATTTCCCAGCATGTAAGGAACTTGTGGATGCAGGCATACCATTCAGTGGTGAGAAATATGTTGATGCTATTTTAAGTTAGAGAAGGAATTTGATCACAGATTTGCAGACTTCAAAAAGCACAGAGCCACTTTCCAAATTTTTGTGGACCCCTTTTCCTTAGATGGGCAAGATACCCCTCCTGTGCTTCAAATGGAGCTCATTAACCTGCAATGCAACTCTGATCTCAAAGCCAAGTTCAGGGAGATTAGTGGAAAAGCAGACATGCATGGGCAATTTTTGAGAGAATTGCCCCCCAGCTTCCCTGTGCTTTCCCGAATGTTCAAGCGCACCATGTGCCTTTTTGGGAGCACTTATTTGTGTGAAAAGTTATTCTCCACATTGAACTTCAATAAGTCAAAGTACAGGTCTAGACTTAATGATGATCATCTTCAAGCCATACTGAGGGTCTCAACTGCTTCCTCTCTAAAGCCAAATGTGATTCAGATTTGTGAGAAGAAGCGCTGTCAAGTCTCTGGCAGCAAGGAATAGGCAAAAGATGCCATGTTCAGAAGAAATAATTAAAACTTAATAATGACATTTGAGGACTTTTTTTTTTTTTTTGTGAAATCCCTTATGTGGCCCTGCCTCACCCCGACTTTGCCTCCAGCGGCCCCCAAGTAAGTTGAGTTTGAGACCCCTGTTCTTGGCTCTGTGCTCAGAAAAATGCTCATGGCAGGCATGGGGGGATCATATGGGATGCTGGGATTCCAACCATTGTTGGTCCTGGGTTGCCGCTTGCAAGGCAAATAACTATTGCTATCTCTCCCGCCCTATAGCATATTTTTTCCCCTGATAATACCTTACTTTGGTGCTTATTATTGGCAATAGTCATATTTATCAACATTGAGAAAAATGGCTAGGTTAAAGAGAAGCAAAACTATAATTGGATTATAAGGAGCCTGTTGGATTATTATTATTTTTTTGATTATTATTATTATTATTATTATTATTATTAATTACACTTAGGGACTGGAGCTATAGGACAGCCAGTAGAGAATTTGTCTTGCACATAGCTGACCTGGATTCAATCCATGGCACCCCCTATTTTCTCTGTGTTGGATTATTTTTTTGTTTTTGGGCCCCAGCTGGCACCACTCAGAGGTTATACTTGGCTCTGTGCACAGAAATTACTCCTGGCAGGTTTGGGGGACTATATGGGATAGCCATGGGTTGAACCCGAGTTGGACAGGGGTTGAACCCAAGTTGGCAATGTGCAAGGTAAATGCCCTTCCTGCTGTGCTATTTATTGCCCCTGCCCCATGTGTTTGATTAATTTTTAAAAATCTTTTTGTTGTGGCCAGAGTGATAGCACAGCAGTAGGGTTTTTGCCTTGCATGGGGCAACCTGTGTTCAACCTCCAGTATCCCATATGGTCCCCCAAGCTGGGAGCGATTTCTGAGCGCATACCCAGTAGTAACCCCAGAGTGTGGGTGTGGATCCAAAACAAAAACAAAAAACCATAAAAAATATTGTATTGTTTTGTTTTGTTTTGGGCCACATTAGGTCATCCTCAGCGCCAGTCCTGGCTCTGTTCTTGAGTCACTCCAGTGATGATGCTTAGGGGTTGCCAAATGCAGTGCTGAATTTGGAACGTGCAAGACTAATATCCGAATCTTAATCTTATACTATCTCTGACTCTAATATCTTTTTCCTTCTGGTTCACGGTGAAAAATTTATTTTTCGGGGCCAGGAGAGATAGCACAGCGGCGTTTGCCTTGCAAGAGCCGATCCAGGACCAAAGGTGGTTGGTTCGAATCCCAGTGTCCCATATGGTCCCCCGTGCCTGCTAGGAGCTATTTCTGAGCAGACAGCCAGAAGTAACCCCTGAGCACCGCTGGGTGTGGCCCAAAAACCAAAAAAAAAAAAAAATTTATTTTTCATTTTATTCAGTTATTTTTTAAATTGAGCTATAATTGTCATAACATTAAATTTAGGTGTACAATATAATGATTTGGCTTTTGCCTATATTGTAAAATTATCAAATATAGTTAATATCTCATATATGTTGTAAAAAAATTTTTTTTTTTGGTTTTTGGGCCACACCTGTTTGACGCTCAGGGGTTACTCCTGATTATGTGCTCAAAAATCGCTCCTGGCTTGGGGGGACCATATGGGACGAACAGTGGTCCGTCCTACGGTAGCGCTTGCAAGGCAGACACCTTACCTCTAGCGTCACCTCTGGCTCCGTAAATTTTTTTTAAGTGATTTTTAAAATCTCCTTTCTTTTGGGGGGTATTGGGCCACTCCTGGCCGTGCTCAGGGGTTACTTCTGGCTCTGCGCTCAGAAATTACTCTTAGCTTCTTGAAGGATCTTTCTCCTTCCTGGGAGCCGGGAGTCTAGCAGTATGGGGTTCGGTAGGCCCCCGCCATGCCAGAGGCCTTCTTAACCAGGCCTACGGGGGGTGCAGGACTGGGGTAACCCCAGCACCCCTCTACTGTCTTGCTCCAGATCTCTAGGGCTTCCCTGGGCCACATGCCTGGGCAAGCCGGCCTCAGAAGAATGGGCATTCTCCATTCACCCCTGATCTAGAGAAGACATCTACAAAACATCCAAGGTTGTCTATAACATCACCTGAAGGCATTCCTCTACCAGGGAAGACCCTACAGCTGCTCTGATATCGATCTACTCAAAAGAGACTTCCCTTAACACTGAGAAGACTTAACAAGAACAATGACCTGCTTACTGGACAGGGCTTGCTGTATTGCCCCTTAATTGTGAGGTGAAACTAGAGGATATTCCACACCAGCCTGACTTCAATGTACGATGTGCAGATTCCAGGATATTTAATACAGAAACCTGATGGCAACAAAAGGACTGCATGAAAAATAAAACTGTATTGGCACTACAAAAAAAAAAAAAAAAAAAAAGAAATTACTCTTGGCAGTCTTGGAGGACCATATGGGATGCAGAAGATCGAATTGGGTCGGGTGTGTGCAAGGCAAACACCCTATCTATTGTGCTATTGCTCTGGCTCTTAAATTTTACTTTTGTAGTGATTTTCAAATCTACAATACTGGGGCCTGAGAGATAGCACAGTGGTAAGGCATTTGCCTTACACACAGCTTATCCAGGACAGACAGTGGTTCGAATCCTGGCATCCCATATGGTCCCCCATGCCTGCCAGGAGTGATTTCTGAGCACTGGGCCAGGAGTAACCCCTGAGCGTCACATGGTGTAACCCAAAAACCAAAACAAACACAAAAAATAAGCCCCAAAACTGCAATATTGTATTAACTACAGGCACCAAGTTTAATCTTATCTTTTTTTTGGGGGGGGGGAGGGCCACACCCGTTTGATGATCTGGGGTTACTCCTGGCTAAGTGCTCAGAAATTGCCCCTGGCTTGGGGGGACCATATGGGACGCCAGGGGATGGAACCGCCAGCCTTCCTTGGCTAGCGCTTGCAAGGCAGACACCTTATCTCTAGCGCCACCTCACCGGCCCCCTAATCTTTTATTTCATAATTAAGTTTATTCTTTTTGATTTCCTTCTACTCTGTGCTATCTCTTCTGTAACCTAATCTGTGTCTGATCCTGTGAATTTGCTTTATTCTTTATTTTTAGAGTCTTCATTTACCATTCAGTATTGTCTTTTATTTATTTTAGTTAATGTAGTGCTGTTATGGTTTATCCATGCAGTGCTAGGCTAGATGTGGGGGTCATGTGATGCAAGGAATCAAAATCTGGTTCTCAAAAAGCAAGGCATTTTGCTTTTTTCACTTAGGTTGTTTATGTGCGATCATATATGCTAGTACTCAGGGACTGTGCCATGATGGGGATCTAACCCAGGGCTCCTACGTACAAAGCATGTACTCTAGTCCTTTGAGTCAACTCCTTGACCAGTCCAAAGAATGGGTAAGAAAGTTGTGATGAGACTGAAGAGGTAGCACAGTGGTAGGGCGTTTGCCTTGCAAGCGGCCAACCCAGGACTGACTCTGGTTCGATTGATTCCCTGCATCCGATAAGGGTCCCCCAAGCTTGCCAAGGGCGATTTCTGATCACAGAGTCTGGAGTAACTCCTGAGCACCGCCGGGTGTAATCCCCCCAAAAAAAGTTGTGATGTATAATAGAGTATTTATAGCTATATGTAATGTTGGGACCTTGGAAATCTCTGCAAATTGCATGGAGGGCATTATGTTTAAGTTAAATAATAAAGAGAAGGATAAATACCAAATGATATGACTCATTTGTGGTATATAAAGTAAAAATAAGGTAATGGCTAATACTAAATGATCACAAACTTTTGGCTTTTGAGGTCAAGCTACCAAGCAGTGTGGGGAGAGGGGATAGAAGAGACAGACTAGAAATGACTTAATGACAATGGAATATGTTCTTAGCCCTTTCTTTGAATGGTGGTGAAGGTATAATAATCTTGAACAACAAAACCATCTAAATTAATAATTACTGTTAATACTACTGTAATATTGTTTAATCCCAGTATACCATATGGTCCCCAGAACTCCTACTGGCTCTGACAGTAAACCCTGAACACAGCTGCTGGCCCCCTCCAAATATTGCATATCATTTGCTTTGCAGGTGTGAGGCCCTGGGTTTTTATCCCCAGCAATCTCCTGCTCTCACCCTTAGTAAGTAGAGGTTTAGGAAGTGTCAACAGATTAAAAAACTAGGTGAATCATCAGAATGTGACTGGTTGGGATGAGTAGAGATGCTGGGAATCGAACCACTGTATCTGTTCTGGGTTGGCTGCACAATGCCCTCCCTACTGCTGTGCTATCTCACTATCTCTCCGGCCCCCAAGAGGAAATCAGTTCTTTTTTTTTTTTTTTTTTTTTTTTTTGGTTTTTGGGCCACACCCTGTGACGCTCAGGGGTTACTCCTGGCTATGCGCTCAGAAGTCGCTCCTGGCTTGGGGGACCATATGGGACACCGGGGGATCGAACCGCGGTCCGTCCTAGGCTAGCGCAGGCAAGGCAGGCACCTTACCTCCAGCGCCACCGCCCGGCCCCAAGGAAACCAGTTCTAACATTTAAAGGAGTGGCAGAGAAGGAGAGTATAGGAGAGAGACATCACAGAAATCAAAGGAAGAGGATTTTACGAAATGTATCATAATCACCAGGAATGCAAAGATTAGATTCAATGGGAATTGATGTCTGGTATTTGATCATTTAGACATGTTTGTAGTTAGAAGTAAAAGGATAATTTGCAATTAAGTGGTATGTGTTGTTTATTGTATACTGGTGAAAATAATAAAAAACGAAGGGAGAAAAATTAATTTGTAAAGTCTTCTAAAAATTGATATGTTTTGACAGATTTGTACCAGGGAGTTTGGAGTTTTAAAATAGTACTAGAGAGATAGGTAAATGGACTGATCTGATGTTTTGCACGAGTATCAGCAGGTGTGGTACACTAAAATAAAAGTGAGGAGCTGTGATAATTAAGTGGTTGCTTTTTTTGTTTGCTTGTTCTTGGTTTTTTGGGTCATCCTGGTGGTGTTTGGGGACTGTGGTGCCAGGGATCAAATCTTGGATTGAACTGGGAGGTTCCTTCTTGCATAGTTCTAATCTTTTGTTCCTCAGCTCCTGTTGTAATTTTTTTCAGTGAGATCTTTAATATTGAGAGATAGGCATGTCTTCCGTAGAGAGGTGGATTAGTTAGTGCTTTTGTGATAGGGTTAGGAGAAAAGAGCTAGGACGAAACTGTCATATATATCACATTATTATTTTCTCAACCATGACTTTTGTGAGTTTAAAGGAGTTGAATGCTCCAGTGGACTATCCAAGTTCCTCTTTATGAAGGTATATATGTATCTGAAAAATGTATAATTACTGTTTTTCTCCTTATTTTAAATTTCCTAAGGTTAGGAGCATAGGACTTTTTCTTTTTACTTATTTTTTTTTAGTTTTTCAGCCACACCTGATGATGCTCAGGAGTTACTCCTTCCTGGCTGTGCGCTCAGAAATCGATCCTGGCATGGGGGACCATATGGGATGCTGGGGGATCAAATGGGGGGGGGGTATTGAACCTTGGTCTGTCCAAGGCTAGCAGTCTATCCTAGGCTAGCTTGGGCAAGGCAGATGCCTTACCGCTGTGCTACTTCTCTTGCCCCAGGAGAATAGGTCTTAATCATCATTAACCTTTTGTTCTATGAGGAGTGTCTAGTACATATACCGTACCTAATCTCTAGAGGAATTTTTTATTTTTTATTGAATTTCCATAAAACATAGTTACAAAGTTGTTGATGGTTGAGTTTCAGTCATACAATGTTCTAACACCCATCCCTTCACCAGTTTACACTTCCAGCCACTGATGTCTCTGGTACCCTCTCCCCAGCCTCAATTTTTCCTTCTAGGCACTGTGGTTTGCAGTACTGTTACTGAGAGAGTATTATACAGATCACTTTTATCTTCTTTCAGCACCAGTACTAGAGGAAAAAAAGATTTTTTTTGGTTGTGCTTAGGGATTATTCCTGGCTCTACACTCAGTAATTACTCCTGATAAATGATTGGGCCTTTTTTGGGGGGGAGGGCCCACATCCAGTGACTCTCAGGGGTTATTCCAGGCTATGCCCTCAGAAATCACTCCTGGCTCTGGGGACCATATGGGACGCTGGGGATTGGACCCAGGTTCATCCTGGCCAGCTGCGTGCAAGGCAAACACCCTACTGCTGTCTATCACCCTGGCCCCATGTTTTTTGCCTTTTTTTTTTATAATTTCCCAAAGTGGGTACTAAAACCATTCACGAAGATTGTAGAGACTAAGGTACATATGGGGAGGGGGTGGTTTTGTCTATTAGCTTTAAAACAGGTATGTTTTTTGCGGGACCATATACCATACTGAGTTTGAACAGGGCTGGCCACGTGCAAAGCAAGCACCTTAACCATGTGCTATCTCTGGGCTCTTAGTTTATTTTTATTTATTTTTAATTTTTTTGTTTTTTGGGTCACACTCAGCAGCGCTCAGAAGTTACTCTGGCTCTGTGCTCAGAAGTTGCTCCTGGTAGGCTCAGGGGACCATATGGAATGCTGGGATTCAAACCGGGGTCTGTCCTTTATTGGCCACATGCACAGCAAATGCCTTACAGCTGTGTTATATCACTCTGGCCCCTCTCTGTTTATTTTTATTTAAATCTTTAGTGACTTCTCATTTCTGCATTTAAATGCAAATTATATACTTCTATTATCTATGGTTTCTAGGTATATTGTTACCATTTTTATTTTTGGTGTTTTATTTATGTATTTATTTTTGGGTTTTGGGCCACACCTGGTGGCACTCAGAGGTTACTCCTGGCTGTGCACTCAGAAATTGTTCCTGACAGGTTTAGGGGACCATATAGGATACCAGGAATCGAACCTGGGTTCATCCCAGGCGGCTGTGTGCAAGGCAAATGCCCTACCTCTGTACTATCTCTCCGTCCTCCATATTTTTGTTTTTGTTGTTTTTGAGGAGCCAGAGATTGAGCCCAAGGCCTTAAAATGTAAGGAAAGTCCTTTACTGAGTTGCTACATCCCTGGGCCTGGTTTTGGAATTTAAAATCTGTACTTAATACCTGTTGTATATGTAAGAAAATCAATCTTCTCAGAACAATATACTGCAAATTGTTAATATAAAATGCCATTGTATGTGACCAGAAGCAGCTTAGTGGACTAGAGCATGCAGATGTTTCAGATTCAGTCCCTCACACTTCTTGTAACTCTAGCCCTGGAAGAAAACAAACGTATGTCATGTGGAAACATTTTGATTTTCATTTGTACAAATACTTTGATGACTGGATATTGTGCTAAAAAGGACTTCTCATCTTATTTAATTGGTTTATTAACAATACTTTAGACAAGTAAAACAGCTGTTTTAACTTCTGTCCAGCCTGTTTCTGCTTTTAAGACATATTTTACTCAGATCAGACTTAATCTTCATCAGTATATGAAAGTGATCCGCAGTTAGGAATCATTCTTGGCATGCTTGTGGGTATGGGACCATATCAGGTGTGTCAGGGATTGAATTTGGTTCTGTTGTGTGTCAGACAAGTACTCCACCTGCTGCACAGTTTTCAGCCCCAATCACCATTATTTCTTAAAAGATATTTAAGGGGCAGCAGTATTAGCACAGTGGATAGGGCATTTGCCTTGCAGATGACCAACCCAGATTCGATCTCTGACATCTCATATGGTCCCTGGAGCCTGCCAGGAATATTAATGACCAATAACCAGGAACTCCGGAGTGCTGAAGGGGGTGTAGCCCAAAAGCCCCCCCCCCCAATTGGTTTTTTTTTGTTTTGTTTGTTTGTTTTTGAGCCACACTTGGTGACGCTCAGGGGTTACTCCTGGCTATGTGCTCAGAAATCGCTCCTGGCTTGTACCAGTGGGGATGGTGGAAGATCGAACCACGGTCCCGGTCCGTCGTAGGCTAGTGTGCGTAAGGCAATTGCCTTACTGCTTGTGCCACCGCTCTGGCCCTCCAAAAAAATTTTTTTTTTAAATTAAGACTATAAGTATATTTCTCCAAAATATGGAAAGATTAAATTGAATAACTATAAAACAGCATATTGTCAGGGTTGAGGAGATGATGAGATAATTCAAAGGACTGGAGTGAATGCTTTGTGTACATGAGATTCCCAGGCTTGATTCCTGAGCACTTTATGATCCCTGAGCTGTATGAAAAGCAATCCTTTGAAACATGAACAGGCAGCCCAGAATCAAAATTTGATACTATATTTTCTTTTTTTTAGACTGGCACTGACCTTGATCATTATAAATTGAGAACCACTGTTTTCTAAATAGTTGTGTATTGAATTGATTCAAGGGGAGGAAGGGAGGTGTTTTTGTAGTCAAAGGTTAGGGAAAAACTTGAAAGTGTGATTTGGCATTAAAGGTTTCAGGATAATTCTGTGAGAAAGCCAAGTTTACTTGGTGTTGAGATCCTCTCCTCCCTTCTCCATACCAACTCGACAATTTTTTGTTCGTTTGTTTTTGGGTCACACCTGGCGGCGCTCAGGGGTTACTCCTGGCTCCGCGCTCCGAAATCACTTCTGGCAGGCGCGGGGGACCATATGGGATGCCAGCACTCGAACCACCGTCCCTCCTGGGTTGGCTGCATGCAAGGTAAACTCCCTACTGCTGTGCTATCTCTCAGCCTCCCAACTCGACATTTTGTGAAGTGGCTAGTTAGCATATCACTTGATCTCATAGATGTTGATATTGGTAGGCATTTGCTCTCAATTTGATCCATTTATATATACATATATATTTGGGGGGGGGTTTGGGTCACACCCGGCAGCACTCAGGAGTTACTCCTGCTTTAACACTTAGAAATTGCTCCTGGCAGGCTCGGGGGATGATATGGGATGCTGGGATTTGAACCACCGTCCTTCTACATTTCGGGCAAACGCCCTACCTCCATGCTATCTCTCTGGCCCCTGATCCGTTTATATATATTTTTTTTTTTTTGGTTTTTGGGCCACACCCGGTAACGCTCAGGGGTTACTCCTGGCTATGTGCTCAGAAGTTGCTCCTGGCTTGGGGGACCATATGGGACACCGGGGGATCGAACCGTGGTCCGTCCAAGGCTAGCGCAGGCAAGGCAGGCACCTTACCTTTAGCGCCACCGCCCGGCCCCCCGTTTATATTTTTAAGTTAAAATTTAATCTTTATGCTAATACTATGTAAGATTATCAATATCAAATTGTTGTAGAAATAAAAACTTAGAGCTAGGGATGTGAATCGTTGATAAAGTACATGGCTCAAATACATGTATGAGGCCCTGGATTTGATTCCCTAACACTTTGTTTATTGGGAGTCCACTTCCATGCTTACTGGGAAATTGAAATGCCAAGGATTGAATTTAGGCCACCTACATGCAAAGCATGCTTTATAAAGCCCTGTGCTATCTTTCTTACCTTCATGTGTACTTGTTCCCTCCACCCTTCTAGAAACATCTTTTTAGATGCGTCTACTTTTGAGGGGGGCATTTCAGCAGGGCTTGGAGGATCATTTGGGGTGCTGGGAATTGAACTTGGGTCAATCACCTGTAAGAAAGCTCCTTACCCACAGTTCTTTCTGGCCCTTTAGCTATTTCTTGTTAGATGAAGCACTTTTCTTATAGCCTGTCCCCTCCAATCTTTCAATATGGTTATACCGCAAATGTCATAACCTCTTTTGATTATACGATTATATAAATATTACGTATAGAGGCCTGGATGATGGCTTAGTGGCTTAAAAACTGCAGTCATGAGGTAAAAATCTGTTACCACTTGTAATCAGTATAGTCCCAATCATTGTGATCCCCAGCAGGAAGGACCTGAAAGATGACTCAATTACTTAAACACTGTCTAATGAGTGAAGGTCCACAAAATCACATCTGTGCCACTTGCAATTTCTGAAGAAATCCTGACAATTTTGCTGTTAAGGATGCTCACTAGAAGGGACTGGAAGATAACTTGGTGACACAAAGGGAGGGAGGGCTGGAGGGAGGGAGAGAGAGAATAGAAGAGAAAAGGAAAAAAAAAAAAGAAAGAAACAGCTGCAGGCAGGGATGTGTTCCTGTAGTAAGAATACCTGAACTGGGGCTGGAGCAATAGCACAATGGGTAGGCTATTTGCTTTGCACGGCCAACCCAGGCTTGATCCCCACCATCCCTGAGCCTGCCAGGAGTAATTTCTTTTTTTTTTTTTCCGGGGGAGGGACACACCCTATGATGCTCAGGGGATACTCCTGCCTATGCACTCAGAAATCACTCCTGACTTGGGGGACCATATGGGATCCCAGGGATAGAACTGAGGTCTGTCTGGTCAGTTGCGTGCCGCTGTACTATCGCTCTGGCCCCACTTCAATTTTGTTTATTTGTATTTGGGTTTCCTCATTTGATCTATGAGTAGGTTAGTATTACCATTTGGTTTAATTTATTCAATAGTTTTGTTCCATCACTTCTGTTGTGTTACTTATGTCAAATATATCACATTTATATATATATTACATGCCTAATATCTTGAATATTTGTCTTAGATGAAATGTATATATGGTTTTTCATAATTAGTTAATAGTGTTCTTATTTTGGTTTTTGTTTATGATGTTGATTTGAACTTTTACTTTTTTTTGTTTTTTTGGGTCACATCCGACAGCGCTCAGGGGTTACTCCTGGTTCCATGCTCAGAAATCTCTCCTGGCAGGCTTAGGGGACCATATGGGATGCCTGAATTCGAACCACTGATCTTCTGTATGCAAGGCAAATGCACTACGTCCAGGCTATCTCTCTGGCTCCAAATTTTTACTTTTTTTGTTTGTTTATTTTGTTTTCTTTTTCTTTTTGGGCCACACTCTGTGACTCTCAGAAATTACTTCTGGCTATATGCTTAGAAATTGCTCCTGGCTTGGGATCGTATGGGATGTCGGGGGATCGAACCGCGGTCCATCCTAGGTTAGCACGTGCAAGGCAAACGCCCATTTCCCTAGCTTTGCACCTGTTTTACTTTTATCATTATGCTATTTTAGAAAATTTGTTCAAAGTAAAAGTAGTTTTTATTTGGAAGTTCTGAGGAAGCCAGAGGGAAAGGGAGGAGGAGGAGAAGGAAAAGGAGAGAGGAAAGGAGGGAGAGAGGAAAGAGAAGAGGGGAGAGCAGGAGAGGAGAGGAGATTAGGAGAGGGAGGGGGAGAGAAGAAAGAAGGAGAGGGGAAGGGAGAAACTCTTAGACTATTCAAATCTGTTCCATTGATTTGAGGATCTTGATTTCTTCCTTTCCTATATGGATGCCCTTGATATCTTGTCCTTGCCTAAGTGCTTCCATAGTACTTCCATTATAGATTGAATATAAGTGGTGAGAGTGTACATCCTTTTCTTGTGCCAGATCATAAAGGGAAGGCTTTTAGTTTTTCCACTTGAAGTATAATGTTCGTGGTGGGCTTGTAATAGCTTTGATTACATTGTAGAACATTCCTTCAATTCCCATCTTGAGAGTTTTTTTTATCATGAATGGAGGCTGGACTTGGTCAAGTGCCTTCTCTGCATCTATTGATATAATCATATGGTTTTTCTTTTTTCTTTTATTGATAAGATATATTGTATTGATTGACTTGCATATATCAAACCATCCTTGCACCTCTGGAATGAATCCTATTGAGTCATGGCTTATGTAATGTTCTTGATAAATTGTTGGATTGTATTTGCTAGTATTTTGTTGAGGATTTTTTTTTTTTTTGGTTTTTGGGTCATACCCAGCAGTGCTCAGCAGTTATCCTCCTGGCTCTGTACTCAGAAATTGCTCCTGGCAGGCACAGGGGACCATATGGGATGCTGGGATTTGAACCACCGTTCGTCCTGGATTGGCTGCAGGCAAGGCAAATATATCCTACCACTGTGCTATCTCTTTGGCCCCGACCTATTGAGTTTTTATGTCACTTCATACTTGCCATTTCTGCCATTTTTGATTATAGTTTTCTTATTTTGGCTTTCATACTTTCTTGTGCTTTGCTGACTGCCTGTATCACTGTTTTATGCTTGTTAACTATCCTGGAAATGGTGTTGCCAAAGTTATATAACTTTACAGAATTTATAGAGCTACCTTGTGTTGGTTCAACCTTGCGTGTTACTGTTTTCACTCATTGAACTTAGTGGGCTTATATGTCTGTTCCCTATTTGCTTCTGCTGTACTGAGAATATAGGGCCACTAGCAAAGGTTCACAATATGGAGCTGGACCTGTTTATTTGGCAAGGCTGCCTGGACATAGTCAGAGGCGAGTGGATTACACCTCAGTTCCAAAAAGGCCCTGTAGGTCAAATGGGAGATTAGTGGGGGCTTGAGGTTCATCGATTATATATTTTAATGAATTACTATTTTGATTAATCATAAAATATTCTATTTGGTATTGAAAAAAAAATCTTTACAAATAAGGTAATATTAAATTTGGCCTTTTATTTCCTAAACAGAGACTCTACAGGGGCAGGCAATTCACTGGTCCACAAGCGGTCTCCTTTACGTCGAAGCCAAAAGACCTCAGCATCCTTGAGCAAGCTGTCTTTACAGGATGGACATAAAGTCAAAAAGCCAGCATGTAAATTTGAAGAGGGTCAGGATGTCCTAGCTAGATGGTCAGATGGCTTGTTTTATCTTGGCACTATCAAAAAGGCAAGTTATTGTAGTAAATTTTCTACTTTTGCTATCAGTTTTTAACAATCTTGAATTTAAATTTAATTTAGTTTATTAAGTTTTAAAGAAATCATTGTAAGTATTGCTTTATATTTCAGATAAACATATTGAAACAGAGCTGCTTCATCATATTTGAAGATAGTTCTAAATCCTGGGTTCTCTGGAAGGACATTCAAACAGGCAGGTGTTAATATTTCTTTTGAACATGCTTCACATTAAATTTTTTTTCCAGCTAGTCATATTCTACTAGCTAATGAGTATAGTGTCTTAAGATAATTCAGTTCTTTTATAAGAAGACATTAAGAAATTTAGAGGATGATCTACAAGCTTTGTTACTGACTATAGAACAATAAAAATTACATTATGGAGATAGAGGTAGATTAGAAGACAGATCACCAACACATAACCTATTAACTACATTAGGGACTTGCTGAGAACTTTGGAGATGTTATAGCCACTGATTATAGTCAGTGATATGAATAACATTGTGGGGTTGCACTTTACTATTATTTGCTTATATTAATCAAAAGTATGTGGTGAAAAGATGTTTATTGGTCACACACTATTTGCCATTTGCTGTGGAAAATTAGAGCATATTAAAAAATTAATAGTATTAGAAACAATCATAGTGACTTGAAATTACTGTTTAATTATGGTTTATTATGTTAAGTGGGAAAATGAGGCTGTAGGGTGCAAGTAAAAATGAATACAGGTATGCCTGGTTTTGGTTATAGTTATGTTTCATGTAATGTTTTTTCTTTCGTTCTGTACCCTGATTCTCACTTTGCACCTACTAAATATTGGAGTTTTTCTTTAGGTATCTCTTTATGGAAGTACTTTATAGATAAATGTAAATATTAAAGATTTGCATATTTGGGCAGGAGAGATAGCATGGAGGTAAGGCGTTTGCCTTTCATGCAGAAGGTTGTTGGTTCGAATCCCAGCATCCCATATGGTCCCCTGAGCCTGCCAGGAGTGATTTCTGAGCATAGAGCCAGGAGTAACCCTTGAGCGCTGCTGGGTGTGACCCAGAAAAAAATTTTGCATATTATAGTCATACAGGAAAACTCCATTTTTGGTATTTTACTTATTGTATTTCTGAAGACTAAAGGTGGTTTTTTTTTTTTTTTTTCTTTTTTCTTTTTTTTTTTTTGGTTTTTGGGCCACACCCGTTTGACGCTCAGGGGTTACTCCTGGCTATGTGCTCAGAAATCGCCCCTGGCTTGGGGGGACCATATGGGACGCCGGGGGATCAAACCACGGTCCTTCCTTGGCTAGCGCTTGCAAGGCAGACACCTTACCTCCAGCGCCACCTACCCGGCCCCAAACTTTATTTTATTGACTCATTGATTGATTGATTGATTGGTTTCTGGGCCACACCCAGCAAAGCACAGGGGTCACTCCTGGCTGTGCATTCAGAAATCACCCAGGCAGGCTGGGGGACCATATGGGATGCCAGAAAACGAACCACGTCTCTCCTGGGTAGGCTGCATGCAAGACAAACGCCCTAGCTCTGTGAGTTTATTTTTTGTGAGCTTATTTTTTTACTCTCACTTTTGCATAAAAAATGTATTCTACTATTTAAAACCTTCTCCCTCTTGGGTCACACCTAGTGATGCTCAGGAGTTACTTCTGGCTCAGCACTCAGGAATTAATTCCTAGTGGTGCTAGAAATTGAACCAGATAGGCTGTATACAAGGCAAATGCCCTACTTCTGTATTATCATTTCAGCCCCATATGCAGTGAACTTTTTTTTGTTTTCTTTTGTTTTGTTTTTGGGCCACACCCACTGATACTCAGGTTACTCCTGTCTATACACTTAGAAATTGCTCATGGGTTGGGGAACCATATGAGATGCCAGTTATCAAACCCAGCTCTGTCCTGGGTCAGCCGCATGCAAAGCAAATACCCTACTGCTGTGCTGTCGCTCTGGCCCCATGTAGCAAACTCTTATAGCAGTTAATTCATAATAAATAATTTGAAAGTTATAAAAAAGCCACATAAAATTTTTATTGTAACTTTATCTTTTTTTTTTTTTTTTTGGGCCACACCCAGTAACACTCAGGGGTTACTCCTGGCTATGCGCTCAGAAGTTGCTCCTGGCTTGGGGGACCATATGGGACACCGGGGGATCGAACCGCGGTCCGTCCAAGGCTAGCGCAGGCAAGGCAGGCGCACCTTACTTTTAGCGCCACCGCCCGGCCCCATAACTTTATCTTAACAACAACAAAAATTTGTTACATATGAAACAAAATGACCAGGATATCTTATTTCATATGAATTTATAGTTAGGGAACTTGGTTAGCCACAAGCTGCTCAAAAATTCTGTTAGAGCTGGAGAGGTAATATAGAAGGTGTGGTGTTTGCCTTGTATAGGGCCATCCCTGGTTCACGTATTGATATCACATATAATCTATATTTAACTTCTTTTGTTTGTTTTTGTTTTTCGGGGGGCCCATACCCAGAAATGCTTAGGGTTAATTCTAGCTCTGATATAAAAATAACTGAAACTCTCCTAGGGCACGGAGGGGTCACTACTGGTGGTGCTCAGAGGACCACACGGGATGTCAGGGATTGAACCTGGGTCATCCACATGCAAGGCAAGCACCCTACATGCTGTACTATATCTAGCCCTACCACATAAAAGTCTTGAGCAACTCAAGAGCAAGGAATAGCACCTGAGCACTAAGTGTGGCCCAGACCAGCTTCACACCCTTCCCACCACCCCAAGAAAAAGCTTTTGTTGACTTGATAGTAAAAATAAGATGCTTGGATTTCACAATTAAAGCTCATTTCCATTTCCTTAGGGTCACTTCCTAAGGTGGACATATTGTTGGGTTGATATTTCCTTTTATGAGGAACTAACTGCCTTCTCACAACATTCCACATGGTGATAGTGGGAGGCAGATCAGGCCACCTATTTTAGTCTGAGGTTATTGGTCCTTTTCTAGGGATTTGCAGATTTGGAATGAGAAGTCCCAGACTGAGTCTGGTTGCTCTCCTGACTTAGCCATAAACTCAGAAACTCTGGGAGGCCATGTCCAGCCAAATGTACAAGGAAGCAAACAAAGCCTGGAAGAGGAAGGAAGAGAAAGGACAAGAGACCAAAACAAACAAGGAAAAATACAAAGAAAGAAACCCCCAAATTTGGTAACCTGGATGTTTAAGATGAGGTGTAATAAATTAAATTTTATTTTTCCCCTAGATGGACTATTGTTCAGCTATAAAAGTTAGAATTTGAAACTGATAGTACTGAAAGTTCTTTTGGTAGAATAATACTTTTTCTTGGTTTGTTTTTGGGCCACACGATGGTGCTCAAGATTTACTTCTTGTTTAGCACTCAGGGATCACTCCTGCTGGGCTTGGGACCACATAGGCTCGTAAGGTGGGCTTTGTACAAGGCAAGTGCCCTATCTGCTGTACTATTGATCTGGCCTTTGAATAATAAATACTTTTGGTGAAAGGAAGTTTCTCATAGTGGAGAATATGGACTCTGGTTATTTGGGTTTGACTTATTGTCTTTCAGTTACTTAATCTTTTTGACAATCAGTTTTCATAAACAGATTATTGTAAGGGATGAGTCAGCATTAGAACACATGCCTTGTATGTGTGAAAACCCAAGTTTGATTCCTTGTCCCAGTCAATAAAATGTCTAATAAATGGTAGAGTTAATCAGTATTTTTCAAGCCTAACACAATGCTAGACCATAGCATAAAAATGATAAACTTTTATTCTTTTTGGTATATGTATAAAAAATTTTAACACATATCTTAATCAGAAGATGCTGGAAATAATTATATTAGAGTGTTAAGACTATTAAGTTTGGTAGAGTAGTTTTTTTTGTGTTTTTTGGGTCACACCCGGTGACACTTGGGTTGGTTACTCCTGGCTCTGAGCTCAGAAATTGCCCCTGGCAGGCTCGGGACCATTTGGGATGCCGGGATTTGAATCACCGTCTATCTTGAATTGGCTGCATACAAGGCAAACGCCCTCCCTTTGTGCTATCTCTCCGACCCAGAATAGATTTATTTTTAGAATAAAATGTTTAGGGTAGAAATAATTTACTAGTCTAGTGAAAAAAAAAAAAAAAAAGGTAACTGAAACTCTCCTAGCAGTCACTGTAGTAAAAATTTTTTAGGGTATATTGATGGGTATTAATTCCAGATTTCAGAAGCTAGACATTAGATAACTAATATTTGGCTTTTTATTTTTCATAAATTGGTAAATAAAAAATAAGTTAATCCAGAGAGAAAAGTGGGTAGTTGACATACTTCATTCCTTTTTTTTCTGTTTGACAGTAGAGTCACATGGTATAGGATGAGTGGAACACATACATAGATGTATGTTCTAGAGTGGTTTCAGTATATTAAAAATATACTGTTTGCACTTTAGGAATAAGGGAATATTAGAATTGAGTGATAAGAAACTGATGGAATTATTAGAAAAAGGTGCAGGCTTTGGTCCATAGCACTGTATAGTCCTGAATTCCCCTGCCACCAAGAGCTATGGGTATCGTCAAAAAACTGGTGGTGAAAAAGAGGGAGAGATGTCCTGCCTGAGAGGTTTAAGCTAGTCTTTTGTTAAAGATAGATTGGAGGGCCGGGAAGGTGGCGCTAGAGGTAAGGTGTCTGCCTTACAAGCGCTAGCCAAGGAACGGACCTCGGTTCGATCCCCCGGCGTCCCATATGGTCCCCCCAAGCCAGGGGCGATTTCTGAGCACATAGCCAGGAGTAACCCCTGAGCGTCAAACGGGTGTGGCCCAAAAACCAAAAAAAAAAAAAAAAGAAAAAAAGATAGATTGGATTAAGGGGTTGGTGAAATAGCATGGAGGTAGGGCATTTGCCTCGCATGCAGAAGGACCATGGTTCGAATCCTGGCATCTCATATGGTTCCCCGAGCCTGCCAGTAGTAATTTCTGAGAGTAGAGCCAGGAGTAACTCCTGAGCACGGCCAGGTGTTACCCCTCCCCCAAAAAAAGATAGATTGGATTATGAATGTATACAGTTAGGACACATATAGATGGGAACAATACATAGAGGACAGAGAAACGTCTTATAGCACTTTGCTTTAAGGAGAAATTATTATGATGTAGTGGACAAACATTATCAACATAGGTTATTCACTGAGTTAAAATAATTTTGTTAAATGGAATGCTCCTTTATTATGACTGACTATAAAAACCTGACTTTTTAATGTATGTTTTACATATTTTAGGAGCCACTGGAAGTGGGGAAATGGTCTGTACAATATGTCAAGAAGAATATTCAGAAGCTCCCAATGAAATGGTTATATGTGATAAGTGTGGCCAAGGTACATATATTTCTTTTAATAATAGCATGAACAACTTATTAAATATGTAATGCTTAATGCTGAAGATTAACAACTAAAAAGATACTTTGCTTTGGTAATTTTAAGCCATTCCCATGTATCACCAATTGTAAATATAATAGAGGGAAAAAAGATTGCTAAAATGCGGCCTTGAAGTTGTATTGCAGTATTTATTAATAAGAGAATTTTTTATGCTTTTTTTTGACATTAAGGATATCATCAGTTGTGTCACACACCTCATATTGATTCCAGTGTGATTGACTCAGATGAAAAATGGCTCTGTCGACAGTGTGTTTTTGCAACAACAACAAAGGTATATTTTAAGTATTTTTGGCAAAAGCCCTAAGTGGAATTTGTAAGGCTATAAGAACATTGGAATTTTATATGAATGAATAGATTGTATACATTTAAAAATTATATGAATGAAATGAATAGTTAAGTCTAGGTAGACAGGTGCTGTTTACTGCTATAAGTAATGATGCCTAGGTGACTTACACCCATTCTTGAACTTATTTTATGATAGTCTTGAAATTGGGATAATTTGAAGAAATTACAACTAAGTAAATACTCAGTTTTGACATGGTAAGAAATTTCAAGCAGAAATTTTTCTAAAAGTTTTAGAAACATTTAAAAGTTAGAATTATATTTAAATTTTAATCCTTTACTTTTTTTTAAATTACTCTTTCCCTCTTATATAGAGGGGTGGTGCTCTTAAGAAAGGACCTAATGCCAAAGCATTGCAAGTCATGAAGCAAACGTTACCCTATAGTGTGGCAGACCTCGAATGGGATGCAGGTCATAAAACCAATGTCCAGCAATGTTACTGTTATTGTGGAGGCCCTGGAGAGTAAGTAAATTAAATGTCTTTTAAGTAAATTTTTTTTTTTTGGATTTTTTTTTTGGGGGGGGGGGGTCACACTCGGCAGTGCTCAGGTGTTACTCCTGGTTCTACACTCAGAAATCACTCCTGGCAGGCTCGGGGGACCATATGGGATGCGGGGATTCGAATCACCGACCTTTTGCATGCAAGGCAAACACTTTACCTCCATGCTATCTCTCTGGCCCCCAGTAAATTTTATTTATATATACATTATATTTATATACATATATATACACATTTTTTCTTAGTGATTTGATGTGGTAGTGCTAATGAACTATAGAAACAAAATATCAGTAAAATTACTATAAAATTAGAGACTCTAGTTAGAATTATCTTTATTAAAAGCTTTAGCTACCTAAAATAGAACAAATCTGTCAAAATGCCTTTATAACCAGAAGATTAGACATATTACATTAGCCTGCTTATTAAATTGTTAAATTTCTTTTATCATGAACAAGAATGTTAGAAGCTCAGTGATGATTGGCTGTGGTTACTTGGTATATAGCTATATACACATTAATAATCTAATGATTTCTCTATAGAAAGTCTTTACAAAAATAATTCGTGGGGACTGGAGAAATAATATAGCATGTAGGACATTGTTTGCCTTGCCCAGAGCCAATTTGGGTTCAACCTAGGCACCCTATATGGTCCAGAGTGATTCCTGAGACAGAGGCAGGTGAACCCTGAGCACAGCGAGGTGTGGCCTCTCAAAGAAAATATGTAGGACTGGAGAACTAGTACAGTGGGTCCCTAAGTATCACTAGGTGTGATCCTGCGCACAGAGCCAGGGATAAGAACATCACTAGGTATGGCTGAAAAACAAAACAAGCAGAACAAAAAAAATCCTTTTAGCCTGAGATAGCACAGGGGTTAAGGCACTTACCTTGCACATGACCAACTTGGAATGATGCCTTGTAGTAAGCCAGGAGAATCACCAGGTGTTTCCTCTCCACCACCCCCAAAAATCCCTAAATTGTCCTTTGACAGAGATCCTGTGTAAAAGCAGCCATTTGTAAACTAAAAATGATTTCTCCTCTAAAATCATTTAAATTCTCTGAATAAAAGAGAGAAGGAATAAAATGATCGCTGTTGCTAATAATGTTAACAAAGAAGAAAATCCACACGAGTTTAGCAAATGGGACTTAAAGGGAGGAACACTAAGATGGTAGAGGGAAGCAGACACTACAGGTTCTGAAGTTGGTATACCGTATTTTCCGGAGTATAAGATGACCGGGCATATAAGACAAACCCCTAATTTTACTGTTAAAACATAGGCTTAGGCTTATATTTCCTGTATAAGACAGAATGTTCCTTTGCTGCAACTGTATCTTCTACACTGAGCCAATCACATCAAGCGAAGGTCCAAAGGTTATACTGTAATAGACTTCCTCTCTGACTCTGGCCAATCTGAGCAGGCTTTTTACAGTGTAGATTCGGGTACAGAACACTGTATAATTTGCATGCATAAAAAGCCTACTTGGATTGGTTGAGTTAGAGAGGCGGTCCAAGCAGCCTGGCAGTGATTGGTGCAGGATCGAGTTGGAAAATTTGTTTTATGGCAATATTCAGACAATTTTCATTTAGCGGCATATTGAAACATTTTTCGGGATATACTCGGCGTATAAGACGACCCCCGATTTACAGTTGACTTTTTTTTTGTTTCAAAGACGGTATGTATGAAACCTTATGTTAATAGTATTACAAATCACAGTGCTACATATATATTTTTTAGAAGAAATATTATGGTAGAAATGTGACACTGTAGTCAGAGCACTTCCTTAGTTAATTCCATTAATGTTAATTAATTAGTTAATTCCATTTTAACTATTTATAAAATATTTTTTTATCTCTTTGAAAAATAGAGATTCTAACCATAATCATAACTTTCCTTTATAGCTGGTATTTAAAGATGCTACAGTGCTGCAAGTGTAAGCAGTGGTTTCATGAGGCCTGTGTGCAATGCCTTCAAAAGCCAATGCTATTTGGAGACAGGTAAGGGCATTTAGACTTTACTGATTCATTCTGTACCCCCTTTATTATGATTTGCAATGCCGGATTTTAAAATTTTAATAGTGATTTGAAAATGGTCCTTCGCTTTATTGTTTTGGGGCCATGCCTAACTATGTTCAGGGCTTACTCCTGACACTTTGTCAGGGAACCATTTGGAGTGCTTGTTATCAAGTCTGTGTGAGCTGTGAGTATGAAAGTGTCTTACTGGGGCCGGCGAGGTGGCACTAGAGGTAAGGTGTCTGCCTTGCAAGCGCTAGCCAAGGATCAGGACCACAATTTGATCCCGATTTGATCCCCCGGTGTCCCATATTGTCCCCCTAAGCCAGGGGCAATTTCTGAGCGCTTAGCCAGGAATAACCCCTGAGCACCAAACAGGTGTGGCCCCAAAAAACAAAAAACAACAACAACAACAAAAAAAGAAAGTGTCTTACTAGCTGTATTTTCTCTTCAGTCCTCTAAAGGGTCACTTTGAAGGCAAAAACAAAAGGCTTAAAATACCCAGTTCATTAACACATTGTTTGTTTGTTTATTTAATGTCACACCTAGCTGTGCCAAAGGGTTACTCCTGACTCTGTATTCAGGAATTACTCCTGGCAGTGCTTCGGGAACCATGTGGAATGCTGGGAACTGAACCTGGATGGGCCACAGGCAAGGCAAGCACCATGCTAGCATGCTATTGCTCCAGCCCCTCTTTTTTTAAAAGAATTTGTTTTTTTGGCTCAACTTTTTTTTTTTTTTTTTTTTTTTTGTGGTTTTTGGGTCACACCCGGCAGTGTTCAGGATTTTTTCCTGGCTCTGTGCTCAGAAATTGCTCCTGGCAGGCACGGGGGACCATATGGGGCGCCGAGATTCAAACCGATGACCTTCCGCATGAAAGGTAAAATGCCTTACCTCCATGCTATCTCTCCGGCCCCTGGCTCAACCTTCTAATACGAAAAATTCATTGGCACATAGAAAATGTCAAAATGTGAATGATAACATAGGAAATTCTGTGACTTTTTATGGAAACATAAAATAATGCAAGTCAGTGCTACTGAGATGTACCAACGTGTGTGTTCTTTGTTCTCCCAGTCTCGATGTGCAATGCGCAATGGAAAGTATCATGATGTATAATGAGTATCACGATGAGTAATGGGAAGTACAGCATCTTTTGAAAGTTACTCACATTTTAAGATGCTGTACCCACATAAATGGGATCATTGTTCAAAATTGAGGAAGGCATAGAATTTTATTTTTTAATTTAGTTACCATGAAATGATAAAGATATTCATGATTGGGGTTTCGGAATACATTCAACATTGTTCCCTTCACCTATGACCCATCTCTTTCCTTTAAGGCATGGAATTTTTGGTTCTTTATTGGATCACACCCTGAGGTGCTCAGTTCTTACTCCTGGCTTTGTGTGTAGGTATCACTCCTGATGGACTAAGGGGTGAAGAGCCAGGGATCAAACCCAGTTCGGCTGCATGCAAGGCTTATGCTCTACCTGCTATACTATTTTTGGCCCTGGCATGGAATTGTGATACATGCAGTTTATAATTTAAAGAATTCTAACAGCTGACAAATGTGCTTTTTGGATTCGGAAGTAACAGGGCTCTAGGAAGAAAAAGTTCGTTGTCATTAGGAAAATCTACGTTTAAAGTTTGATTTATTTACACGTATCTTTCTGACCATAGAGAGGTCTCCCAGAGGCTTATTTTGTCAAATTGGTTTGAGCGTTGTTATTTGATGCATGCTTCACTGATTCTGTGGGGACCGTACAAATTATCAAAATTCCTGACCCAGGCAGCTCAATAATAAATGTGTGTGCATTAGAATTTGCAAACTATGAAAGTTTTAACTGTTGGAAATTTGCTTCTTTCCCAAGATATGACTAATTTGTTATTTTGTTACACTTGGAAAATAAGCTCTTATTTTGAAGTTCTTCCCCCTTATCCCCGAATGATTTTATTTTGTGCCAGTGGGATCACAGCTAGTGATGCTTGAAGGACTTACTCCTGGTTCTGCACTCAGGAATTATTACTGGTGGGACTGAAAGACTATGTGGGATACTAGGGATTGAATTCATACAGGCCATGTGCAACTCATTCATTTGTGTTTGTCTTTGTGCCACACTCAGCTGTGCCCAGGGCTTATGAACCAGATTGGTTGTGTACAAGGCCAGCTCCATACATGCTGTAAATAAATATCTTTGGAAAAGAAATTAAGTTCACAGTGTCAACTTAAATTGCATTTTGTTTTGTGTACTAGTTATAGAATGAAAATTAGTTTTATTTTAAAAATTATGTATGTCTTGGAATGCTCAGTATATAGCTTTTCTTCTTTCCTTAGATTTTATACATTTATTTGCTCTGTCTGTAGTTCTGGACCAGAATACCTCAAACGTCTACCATTACAGTGGTAAGTATGAGCATGTCTGTTAAGAAACAAAAGATAACCTGATACATGAATGTTTTTGGTTTGTTTTGGGACCACACCCATTGCCGCTAAGAGGTTACTTCTGGCTCAGCACTCTGGAAACACTCCTGGAGATGCATGGAGGATTTTAGGGGATGCCAGGGAGTTGAACCTGGCATGACATGTGCAATGCAAGCATCCTACCCACTGGATTATCTCTTCAGTCCCCTGATAGCATTTCTTTCTTTTTTTGGGGGGGGGGGCACACCCTTTTGACGCTCAGGGGTTACTCCTGGCTATGCACTCAGAAATCGCCCCTGGCTTGGGGGGACCATATGGGACATCTGGGAATCAAACTGTGGTCCGTCCTACGTTAGCACTTGCAAGGCAGACACCTTACCTCTAGCGCTGCCTTCCCGGCCCCAGCATTTATTTCTTTAAAAAAAATTTTTTTTTTTGGTTCATACCCGGCAGTGCTTGGGGTTACTCTTGGCTCTATGTTCAGAAATCGCACCCAGCAGGCTTGGGGGACCATATGGGATGCCGGGATTCGAACCACCGTCCTTCTTCATGCAAGGCAAACGCCCCACCGCTGTGCTATCTCTCTGGCCCCTAAAAAATTTTTTTTTGGGCCACACCCGGCGATGCTCAGGGGTTACTCCTGGCTGTCTGCTCAGAAATAGCTCCTGGCAGGCACGGGGAACCATATGGGACACTGGGATTCGAACCAATCACCTTTGGTCCTGGATCAGCTGCTTGCAAGGCAAACGCCACTATGCTATCTCTCCGGACCCTAAAAAAATTTTTTTAAACCATACCCAGTGGTGCTCAGAGACTACTCTCAGCAATGTGTTCTGATCTTGCTTTCACTGTGCTCAGGGACCATGCAGTAAAGGAATCGAACTTGGACCTTTCTCATGCAAAGCATGGGTCTCTGTTGAGCAAAGATAACCGTGGTTTTTGTTTTTGTTTTTTTGATAACCATATTATTCCCTTTTTTTGGGGGGGGGCCACACCTGCGGCACTCCTTGCTCTGTGTTCAGAAATTGCTCCTGGCTCGGAGAACCATATGGGATGCTGTACAAGGCAAACACCCTACCACTGTGCTACCACTCCAGCCCCAATAACCATATTCATTTTTGGGGAGGGGGGCCACAATCATTGACGCTCAGGGGTTACTCCTGGCTATGGGCTCAGAAATTGCTCCTGGTTTGGGAGGACCATATGGGACTCGAATCATGGTCTGCCCTAGGCTAGCGCTTGCAAGGCAAGACGCCTTACCTCTAGTGTCACCGCTCTGGCCCCCCCTTCCCCCTTTTGGGTCACATCCGTCGGTGCTCAGGAGTTAATTCTTGTTTGGCACTCAGAAATCGCTCCTGACAGGCTTGGGGGACCATATGGGATGCCAGGATTCGAACTGCCGTTCGGTTGCATACAAGGCAAATGCCCTACTTCTGTGCTATCTCTCCAGCGATAACCATATTCTTTTTATTTATTTTTTTGATAACCATATTCTTTAGGATGAACATTTTCTTTTTACCTTTTAGGTTACGTCCAATGGCTCTCGGGGGTTATTCCTGGCTCTACATTCAGAAATTACTCCTGACAGGCTTGGGGGGGGGGGACCATATGGGATGTGGGGATTGAACTTGGATTGGCCGTATGCAAGGCAAACCCTCTTAACTTACTGTGCTATCATATCACTCTGGCCGCAGGATGACCCCCCCCCCCTTTTTTCCTTTTTTTGTTTTTGTTTTTGTGCCACACCCAGCGGTGCTCAGGGGTTACTCCTGGCTCTGTGCTCAGAAATCACTCCTGGTGGGCATGGGGGACCACCATATGGAATGCCGGGATTTGAACCAATGTCGGTCCTGGGTTGGCTGCTTGCAAGGCAAATGCCTTACCGCTGTGCTATCTCTCCAGCCCCAGGATGATTTTTTCTGTATGTTTATTTTGCTTAAGTAGAATTTTTTCTTTATGTATTATTTTTTTCATTCTCAACCTCATAGTATTTCTTGAAGGACTATATATTCTTTAATTCTTTAAAAGGCATCTCATTTCATTTTCTTTCCCATCTTTTTATTTGGTGATAGGTAACATCCAGAGTCTTTCAAGTATTATTCTTAGTTTTGTGCTCAGAACTACATGTGATGCAGGATTGAACTGATCTGGAGTTAACTACGCAAAACAGGCCTCGCAATTCATTTTCTGAATGCATAAAATGTAACTTCTGAACCTTTTTCAGATCATCAGAATTCTTACACATGTTTTTTTGTTTTTTTGGTTTTTTTTTTTTTGGTTTTTGGGCCACACCCGTTTTATGCTCAGGGGTTACTCCTGGCTATGTGCTCAGAAATCGCCCCTGGCTTGGGGGGACCATATGGGACGCCGGGGGATCGAACCGAGGTCCTTCCTTGGCTAGCGCTTGCAAGGCAGACACCTTACCTCCAGCGCCACCTACCCGGCCCCTTGTTTTTTTTTTTTTTTTTTTTTTTTTTTTTTTTTTTTAGTTTAAAAGAGAAGGATCTTATGATGACTCATTTTCTCAGTAATTTCATAAATAATGATTATGTTACCAATGATGTTGACATTCTGAAATACATCGTGTTAGATTAAATGATTTTATTCAAAAGGTTATATAATTTTGTAGTAATAAACCAAAACAATGTTTTTAATATTTTGAATTTCAGGGTAGATATAGCACACCTATGCCTTTACAACCTAAGTGTTATTCACAAGAAGAAGTACTTTGATTCTGAACTTGAGCTTATGACATACATCAATGAAAACTGGGATAGATTGCACCCTGGAGAGGTAGGTGGTATTAGAGCCGACTTCATTAGCTACTTTGATTACATTTTTGGTTTTGTTTTAGCAACTAAGATATGTTTAAATGACATATTTAAAGTAGAATTTTACAGACCAGACACATATCCTCTGTATTAGAGTTTTGCTTTGTATATATGAGGCCTTGGGTTTGACCCCTTGCATCAGAAAATATAGTAATAAATGAATAGAATTTTACTTTTAATTCAGAGAAGTAGTAGCTTTGGAAATGATACCAGAAACATCCCTTTATTGCTATTACTATTGCCTTGAAGACAGTATAACAGGAGGAAGTAAATCACTTGTTTCACTTAAGTGAGAAATCAAGCCTTTTTTTTTGTTTTGTTTTTTTGGTTTTTTGGTTTTTTGCATTTGGTTACTCCTGGCTCTACCTACGCTCAGAAATTGCTCTTGGCAGGCATGGGGGACCATATGGGATGCCAGGATTTGAACCACCGTCCTTCTGCATGAAAGGCAAATGTCTTACCTCCGTGCTATCTCTCTGGCCCAAAATCATGCCCTGGGGCCGGAGAGATGGCACAGTGGTGTTTGCCTTGCAAGCAGCCGATCTAGGACCTAAGGTGGTTGGTTCGAATCCCGGCGTCCCATATGGTCCCCCGTGCCTGCCAGGAGCTATTTCTGAGCAGACAGCCAGGAGTAACCCCTGAGCATCGCCGGGTGTGGCCCAAAAACAAACAAACAAACAAACAAACAAAAAAAAAAAAACCAAAATCATGCCCTAATGCTGAGTGGAAGGGAGAAATCCATTTCATTGGGTATTTTTTGATCCCACCTCCTTTACTTCTAAGTTTACTTGTAAACAAAGAGGTAATCAAGGTTCTTTTGGCTTTTGTTGGTCCTCCCTTACTTATATTTTTATATTTGACTATGGGAGTGGTGAGACACAGCAATGGTGTTGGATAATGAGTTAGAGATTCTCCCCCTGATTCTCAGGCCTCACTTTTATTTTTAGCATTTATTTCGAATTATTAAAATAATTTCTATTACTAATTCTCAGGTTAACCTTAAATTTTGTGTGTAATTAGATGTGAATTTTAGCTAGACATTACTCCTTGGTAAAAATCTTGTAAATTTTTAATTTAGGAAGAATTTCTACTTTAGTTAGAGAAATAACTACATTTTGAACTGTCCTAATGAGAATGTATGAGGGAAATGGAGAGCCTGTTTAGAGTACAGGCGGGGGTCAGGTGAGGAGGAGGGAGACTTGGGACATTGGTGATGGGAATGTTGCACTGGTGATGGGTGGTGTTCTTTACATGACTGAAACCCAAACACAATCATGTATGTAATCAAGGTGTTTAAAAAAAAAAGAGTTCATCTTTGGGGCCTGAGAGATAGTGCAGCGATAGGGTATTTGCCTTGCAAGCAGCCAGGCCGACCCAGGAACAAGGATGGTTCGAATCCTGGCATCCCATATGGTCCTCAGAACATGCCAGGAGCGATTTCTGAGAGCAGAGCCAGGGAGTAATTCTCTAGCGCTGCTGGGTGTGGCCCCCAAACAAACAAATAAACAAACAGTTCATTTTTTGGGGGGTGGAGTGGTAGCACAGCGGTAGGGCACTTGCCTTGCACGCTGCTGACCCAGGATGGACCCGGGTTAGACCCCAGGCCTCCCATATGGTCCCCTAAGCCAGGAACAATTTCTGAGTGCATAGCCAGGAGTAACCCCTTAGCATCACAGGGTGTGGCTCAAAAACAAAAAAACAAAACAGAGTTCATGACTGAAACCCAAATACAATCATGCATGTAATCAAGGTGTTTAAATAAAATAAAAAAAATTTTCTACTTTTCTAACTGTATGTACTTGAGATATTCTGTAAGGTTCATGTAAAATGGTAAGATATTAAGTTCTGTTTCTGTATTTCCTGCATCACCAGGGATCACATAGTGGGACTGTCAGGATTACCTGGGAACATGTGGTGTAGCACCTTATTGTCCTTATATTTGCTGGGCAGACATTTAAACTACCGAGCCATTACCTATACCCTTTGTTTTGAGGAGTTTTATAAGAAATTAGGAGAGACTATAATACAGGGGTGGCGAACAGGATTTTTTTTTTTTTTTTTTTTGGTTTTTGGGCCACACCCGGCGATGCTCAGGGGTTACTCCTGGCTCTAAGCTCAGAAATAGCTCCTGGCAGGCACAGGGGACCATATGGGACACCGGGATTCGAACCAACCACCTTTGGTCCTGGATTGGCTGCTTGCAAGGCAAACACAGCTGTGCTATTTCTCCGGGCCCACAAACAGGATTTTTACCCTCACTCAAAATGGCAAAATGCAATGTGTTTTTAATATATTATTGTTAAAATTATATGCTTTTGTGTGTCTGTTTTGGCAGGTCACTGTGTAGTGTGGCTCTCTGACTCTCACAGTTTAAAATTTTGGCTCTTTGTGTTGAACTTGTTCGCCATCCCTGCTGTAATGCCTTTTATTTGGGGGGGGGGGTGTGTGTTATATGTTATATGTACTCAGGATCTACTCCTGGTTCACACTCCTTGTGGGCTCTGGGGAACAATCTGTTGACTGCAAGCAAGGCAAGCACCATACCCACTGTACTATTGCTCTGGCCTCAAACATAATGTATGTGTATGTGTGTGTGTGTAAATTTTTTGGTGTTTGGTTCACAACATGTGTGTGTGTGTGTGTGTGTGTGTGTGTTTGTAGTTTTTTTGGTTTTTGGTTCACACCCAGCAGCACTCAGGAATTACTCTTGGTTCTGCGCTCAGAAATTGCTCCTGGCTTGGAGGACCATATAGGACTCTGGGGGATCCAACTGCAGTCATTCCTAGGCTAGCATGTGCAAGGCAGTTGCCTTACCACTTGCCCCACCGCTTTGACCCTGGAGTGCTTTTTTTTTGCATGTGGGACTCCCATGTTAAATCCTTGACTCTGCATGGTCTCTTGAAAATTTCCAGGAATGCTAACTGGAGCCCACCAGTATGTGATCCCAAGTGGAGAGCCAGGAGTAAGCCCTGGGCTCTGCTGGGTGTAGACCCAAAACAAAATAACAATAATAACAAAGCAAAGAGAAGTTGCCGGTTTCTGTTCTGAGCATAAACTATTGTGAGCAGTTTCCAGCACAATGACATGGTTTTTCCCTCTCGAATCCCAGAAAAAAACCTAGTTTAATGCAAGTCAATTGCATAAAACAAAATGAATTTTATTAGTCACAAATTAAGGGAATGTTTTTGATATGTTTTGGGGCCACTCCCAAAAGTACTCCTGACCATACGTTGCCATAGATCCATCCAACTCTTGCATGTGAACACTATATTTTAGCCCTTTGAGCTGTCATTCCCTAACACCTTCTCTCCTCCCCTTTTTTGATAGGGTGGGGATATAGTTTGGACCATATCTGTCAGTACTCAGTGCTTCTGGCTCTTGTTAGGGGTCATTCCTGACAGTGATTAGGGACCATCTGTAGTGCCAGGAATTGAACAGGTTGTTTGGCATGTGCAAGACCTAACCCTTGTACTTTCTTTCTGCCGTAACGCACCCCTTCCCAACTCTCTGAAGCTAAGATGTTTTAACTTTAGAATTGGAATGTGACACTGTTTTCATTAAAATATTTTAGATGGGGGTTGGAGAGATAGCATAGCAGTAGGGCTTGCAAGTAGCAGATCCAGGAGGGACGGTGGTTTGAATCCCGGCATTCCATATGGTGCTCCGTGGCTGCCAGGAGCGATTCTGAGCGCAGACCCAGGAGTAATCCCTGAACGCCGCCAGGTGTGAGCCAAAAACCAAAATAAATAAATAAATAAAATTATTAGATGACAGTTGAAGAAATTATGTCCAGTATTTTAGTAAATTTTAATAAGCTAATAATATAAGGAACTAGAAAGTTTGATGTTTCCTTTGTATAGTCTTATATTTATTTATTTTGGATTTTTGGGCCACACACTTAGCCACATGCAAGCCCTACCTTTGTGCTATCTCTCCGGCCCTGTATAATATTTTAAATGTCCTCCCCCCCCCCCCCAGACATAGTTCTTTTAGTTGCTCAGATGCAGATATATCTATATTCTTTTTGGTATATTTTATATTTCACGTTATTAAATTCTCTATAACTTCATGCAGACAGGGATACATGAACACCTGGTTATTTTTGTTTGTTTGTTTGTTTTTTGGAGTCACATCTCGAAGTGCTCAGGTCATTTCTGGCAGTACTCACGACAGTATATGAGATGCTGGGGATCGAACCCAGGTTAGCTGCATGCAAGGCAAATGCTTTGCTCACTGTGCTTTCTCTCCGGCCCCTACTTCATTAATTTGTTCATTTATTCTTTTTGGCAAGGATGGGTATTATTTTGCAGTTCTCTGTGCTCAAGGGTCAGTTCTGGTAGTACGCTAGGAACTATATACAGTGCTGGAGGTCAAATTGAGGTTGATTGCTTGCTGTCATATTTCGAGTTAAGATGAAAACTAGTGGGGCCGGAGAGATAGCATGGAGGTCAGGCATTTGCCTTTCATGCAGAAGGTCATCAGTTCGAATCCCGGCGTCCCATATGGTCCCCCGTGCCTGCCTTGAGCAATTTCTGAGCATGGAGCCAGAAATAACCCCTGAGCACTGCCGGGTGTGACCCAAAAACCACCAAAAAAAAAAAAAAAAAAAGAAAACTAGCATTTAGATTTGGAGAAAAAATAGGGGTAGTGAAGAAAACCAGTCTAGTGTGGGTACTGGAGTGTATGCATGTGTTGTTTGTGGGAGCAGACATGATGGTGTTCAAGGTTGCTTAGTGCTGAGCATGGGAGGAGAGCCCATTCATCCAAAGTTAATTCTCAGATTCCATAATTTTTTTTTTACTTTTGGTTGTTTTTGGAAGGGTGGTATGGGAGTTGTTTTTTTGGGGGCTGATGATGCTAGTGGTTTGATGTGAGGATCTTGTGAATGCCAATAATTATTTAGGCCACCATGCTGATCAGGGGCCTCCAAGATAATCAAAATGATGTGAATGGAACCAGGTTCAGCCCCAAACAAGGCATGTTCCTTAACTCTAAACTGTCTCTGGCCCCCATAGACTTTTTTTTTCTGGCCATGGCTAGTGGCGCTCAGGTTATTCCCTGGTAGTCTCGGGGGACCATCTGGGAATTGAACCAGGTCAGTCGCACACAAGGCAAATGCCCTGCTGCTGTGCTATCTCTCCAACCTGCTCCATAGGGGATACATTCTGTAGTTTTCAGGCATTGCTCCTAGCACTGCGCTCAGGAATTATTCCTGGCAGGCTCACAATGTCCATGTAGGATGCTAGAGATCAAACCGGGGTCAGCAAGGCAAATGCCCTGTGCCAGGGATCCTCTGCATTCTAATAGACAATTTCAGGGAGGGGTTGAGCCATACTCAGTGGCACTTGGGTTTCTCCTGGCTCCAGACTGAGAAATTATTCCTGGTAGACTTGGGACCATATGGGATGCCAGGGTTTGAACTCAGGTCACTTGCTTGCAAAGCAAATGCCCTCCATGCTGTGCTGTCACTCCAGTCCCATATAGACTGTTTTTTTTAAAAAGAAATTCAAAGACTTGGATGTGACTTAGTGGTTGATATACATGCTTTCATATGTATGAAGCCCTAAGGTTGATCTTGGGTACTGTGAAAACGTGCCAGAAATTAATTCATTTTATTGTCTTAAAATTATTGTGAATTCCATGAATATAGTTTATGCATTTTATGCATCTCAGATCCAACTACTCTGATATATGTCAGAAAAAAATTTATTTTAGCAAGAGGTATAAGTTTTCTGAGGAAATATGGTAATAATTGTAGTTGGTTATATAAGTCTTCATATTAAAAAATTTAATTATAAAAATTATAGAAGTGAACAATATTATCAGAAAACATGATTAGATGATTAGATGAATTGATTAATGGTAGCTTCAACTTTTTCCTTATTGCTCCAGAAAATTCACTCACCTTGACCCTTTTTGAAAACTGGGAAGGTTGGCATGTACTTCCCTTCACATTCTGAAGCAATATCCTACAGCCATCCACATCTACTTCAAGGAAAACTGTAGAAAGGGTATGAGCAGAAGGCATGATCATTTTGCAAGGTCCACTGTATATGGCCCATCTCAGTTGTTAAGTTTTTTTTTTTTTTTAAAAAAAAAGTTGTGTTTTTAAGAAAAATAGCTAGAATAGAATATTTTACAATATAGAACTTTTTAAAAAGACTTTATTGGAAACCATCATATTATTTGCATAAATTATTTTCTAATTATTTCTCATTGCTTATACTTGAATTTAAAAAAAACGTACATTTTTGGGGGCGGATAGGCAGGAGATAGGGCATTTACGTTGCACACATCCAACCTGGGTTCGATCCCTGGCACACATATAGTTTCCTGAGCCCTGCCAGGAGTGCTATGATTTCTGAGTGCAGACTGACCATTCATAACCCCTTAGCATTGCTGGGTATGGGCCACGCATGCCCGTACCCCCCCACCCAGCAAGAAATAAAAAATACTTCTTAGTTATTTCTATACTTATACTAGTTACTAATGAAAATTAGTTTTTAGGTTTTAATTTTCAGTGTTATTCTTAATAATTTATTGAAACACAATGTAAAACAACATTGTTTATGATTGAATTTCAGTCATACAGTGTAGTGTACCCCACCCTTCACCAGTGTACCAGTGCCAACACATTTTTTTAATGAAATAATAGTGACAGAAATGATATTTTGTCTAGAGAAAAAAATTACTATAATAGAAGTGGTGGTGGTACTTTAACAAAACTTAAAATGAAAATTATATGAAATTCGTTCAACAGTAATAGACATGGACTTTCATATAACATACAGGTTCAGCTTCTGGCCTATTTAAGTCCAGGTTTCATGAATTATTGGTGGTAATTTGAAACAGGTGCACTCTACTTTTTGAAAGCTTGTGTTAAGCCACTTTTTTTGAAGGGGATTTTTACTTCTGCCACAAAAAGAGAAAAGGGAAAGTATTATTCAGTGTTACTGCTTGAAACGAGGAATCATGGAGATAATGTCCACTATTGCATCGAGTATAGTATCAACCACTAAGCTTCTTTATCAAATCCTTCTAGGTTTTATTTTATGTTCTTTTTTTTTGTTTTTGTTTTTGGTTTTGGTTTTTGTTTTTGGGTCACACCCGGCAGCGCTCGGATTCTCCTGGCTCTACACTCAGAAATCTCTCCTGGCAGGCTCAGGGGACCATATGGGATGCTGAGATTCGAACTACCGTCCTTCTGCATGAAAGATGGGAATTGAACCTTGGTCCGTCCTAGGCTAGCGTGCACAAGGCAGATGCCTTACCTCTAGTGCCACAACTTTGTGAAGTTGAATTTGTTGATTTAGCCCCATATCTGTGAACTAATTTGTACAATAGAATTGATGACTGTGTGTCTCTGCTATATTCAGCTTCCTATTTGGCAGGTTGTTCGGTTTTTGTTGTATTTGGTTGATACCCAGCAAAGCTCATGGCTTAGTTTATGGACTCTGCACCTAGGGGTTACTCCTGACAGTGCTTAGGGGGACTGTATGTGCTGAGGATTGAGCTTGCTGGTAAAGAAAATATTGGTAGTAATTTTGAAACTCAACCAATATTTTAGGTTGTTTTCCCCTATTTTTTGTGGCTTTTTTTTATAATTTTGAACTTTTTACTATTGGGATTTTTGTCCTTAAACTTTATAAAAGAAGCAGTAATGACTAAAAGGAGCCCTTATAGAACAAAAGAAAATGTCTTCTAGAATTAAATATTTAGAATTTAATATAATTTGTGAGGATAAAAATTTATCTGAGCCATACTTGTTTTTGTAATTGTTACTAAACAACCTCCTCAACATCATAGTTGAAAAAAGCAGATTATTGATTTGTTCTAATAGTTGGAATACTGAGAAATAGAGTAGTATGTTTTTCATGCCTTTTTATATTTCATTAAACCTATTAAAGCATTTATGATTAATTCTGTTTTCCTGAATTATAGAACTTAAGTTTATAATAACATCATTTTGTATTGTTTTTTAGTCTTTCACATATATCATTTGATTCATACAGCTGCTGCTAGTGCAAGATTTATGCTCCCCTTTTCATAGGTGAGAAAGAAAACCATAAGAGGTTAAATGGCCTTAGGTCACAAGGCCAGTCAGTGAGGACTTGGAATTAGAGCTTCGATCTCCTGACAGTCAGTATGCTTTTTCCTCTGCATCACATGCCTCTAGTACTTGTACATTATTAATTGATTTGAAATTATAGTGCTTTAAATTGTTTCTTGATACTTCACAGCTGGCAGACACACCAAAATCTGAAAGATATGAGCATGTTCTGGAAGCATTAAATGATTACAAGACCATGTAAGTTGATTTATTTTATGTATCCCAATGAGGGAGACATTTAGCAAGCTTAAAGAAATGACCTTGATTTAAGAATTGTGGGATTGGCATACATAACCATTTGAAATTTTTAAAATTTCTATTTTGGTTAAAGTAAAGCAGTGAGTCTCAAGGGTTGATGAAGGGAACAGAAATCCTTTGGGAGTGAATGATGGTTTGGGGAGGCATATTAGTATTTCAGAGAAATTTAGGCCATTCAATTGAAAATATTTGGTAAAATGTTTTAGTAATGTTTTGTTTTTATAATGAAACCTACAGAATGTAAAATAAAATCTTGGTGGGGGTATGCGAAAGTTAAGGGAATATAGAATTCCCCTCTTTTTATTGTAATCTAATCCATTGCAGAAAATAAAGATTTTAGTTTAGTTTAGTTTTTGGATCATAGTCAGTGGTACTTAGGGACTATTGGCTTGGTGGTTGGGGGCTCACTCCTGTCTGTGCTCAGGATTGTGTGGTGCTGGGGTTTAAACCCAAGCTTCCTGCATGCAAAGCATGTGCTTCAGTCCATTGTACTATCTGGCCTGAGAATAGGGTTTTTAAATGATTGAATTCTTTGGTTTTGAGAGTAGTTATTGACACCAGATAGGTGATATTGTCTGATTAATTCTTGTGTAGCGGGTCAGAGTCATAGTATAGTGCGTAGAGCGCTTGCCTTGCATGCAACCAACCTAGGTTTCTTTGATCCCTGGTATCCCAGATGGTCTCCTGAACCTGCCAGGAGTGATTTCTGAGCACAGAACCAGGAGTAACCACTGAGCATCGCCAGGTGTACCCCAAAACCTTATATTTTTATATATATAGTAGATCTTTTTTTTTCTAAAACCCAGTGTATCTGCATTTCTTAAGAATATTTCCATTATGCTATAGAAATGATTTTTGAAAATATTTTTAGTTCTAACTAACTATATGCTGAAAAAGATTTTTTTAACAAGTTACTCTTAAAAAAAGAAAGTTGCAGGGCCGAATCTATAGCACAGCGTTAGGGCATTTGCCTTGTATGTGGCTGACCCGGGACAGACCCACATTCAATCACCAGCAGCCCATATGGCCCCCCAAGCCTGCCAGGATTGATTTCTGAGCACAGAGCTAGGAGTAACCCCTGAGCACTGCTGGGTATGAGCCACTCCAAAAAAAAAAAAAAGCAAGTGCTTTTCTTCGACAATGTTTCCTCATAAAAATGATAGGTACTGATGGCTAGATTTTCAGACCTTCTCAAATGATGTTATTATACTGATAAAAATAATTCAAGAGACAATGAGTTCTGTAACCCAATCTAGGGTGCCAGAAACATTTATTCTTATATAAAGTATGGGGGCTCACTTTTGTCAAACTCACATGACAGTGGAAGAACAAGCATTTGCTTGTGGTTCTTTTGGAAATTTTACCTCAGCTAAGAGAGATCTGAATGTTTGAAATCAAAATTCTATGGAAGCAATTTTTGTAGAAACCAAAGTCCACACTGAGATCACAGTTGTGCTCATATATTTCCAGTTCCAGATTTTACGTATTAGAGGCTCCTTTCCTTTTATTTTCTGAATAGGATTGCTATCCTATATCTTCTTTAAAATCTCTCACTTTGGACCTGGTTTTCTCTCTCTCTTTTTTTTTTTTCTGGATTTCTCTTTTTATAAATATAATCTGAAATAGGATTGTTTCTAAACTTTTTTTGAGATTTCAGTCAAGATACAGAAAACATATTGGAGTAAAAAAAGATAGATACTCTTCATTTCTTTAGAAATTTAAATACTGGGCTGAGTTCAATAGTCCCTTGGTACCACATAACTCCCAGTATAGCTGATTATATGTCTGGTTGCCCCAGCACTGCTGTAATTGAGCAACTACACCCCTAGTCCTGAGCACTGAACCTTTTACATGAGTCCAGTGTAGTTGTGCATCATGACAGCCTGGGAGGACTCCCCCACCCCCTCAAGACAAAAAGAGATCATGTGGTTGAAGACTACTTTAGTGTCAGAGTTTATGCCTCCCATGTAAGAGAGCCTAGGTTTGATTCCTGACATCTCACCTGTAGCCCCTCACTTCCTTTTCAAAGATGTTGCAAGTTTAAAAGACAAACTTGTGTTCTTTTCCCTCCCTGATAATCTTAACGTTTCCCCCTCACCTTTCTGCTTACCCATCATTCTATTGATTATCTCTAGGGCAGATAGGAATCAAGGTAAAAAAAAGTGGGGAGAGACCCAAGTTTTTGTAGTATTTGATACTTTGTAAAGGCTCACTTGTATTTGAGAGTTATGAGTTAGAATCTGATATGTGTTTATGTTCAGATTTTCCATGTTTAGTTAATTTTTTCAAAAATTTAGGTTTATGTCTGGGAAAGAAATAAAGAAGAAGAAGCATTTGTTTGGGTTACGAATACGTGTTCCTCCGGTGCCACCAAATGTGGCTTTCAAAGCAGAGAAAGAACCTGAAGGAACATCCCATGAATTTAAAATTAAAGGCAGAAAGGCATCCAAACCTATATCTGATTCAAGGTAAAAGTTGATCTGTGGCTTAGTTTTATCTGGCATATTTATAACAAAATTGTCTTATTTAGCCTTATTAGTATATTTAAACTACAGTGGCAATTACCCCAATTTATTTTGCTGTTTGTACTTTCTTGATTTAGATATGAAAAACTTAATGCTTAGTTAGATCTCTACTTAGATATAAGATCTTTGAAGAAATAGCCCTGTTGGGATTTATTTTGCAAACATCTTTTTTGTTGTCATTCGCACATCACATTTATCAGACACATTATAAATGTTGGTGTTACAGTAACAATACAGACTTTCTTTCTGCCCTGATGGTGGTTTACATTATAGTGAGGGTGAAGAGTGACAAATAATTACAAATCACGCTAGAACTGTTTGGGGAAGTAGTATAGTATACTGGTCTGGACAGACAAGCAGACATATATCTTAAGGAAGGAATATTTAAGAATTTTTTTTTTTTTTTGTGGTTTTTGGGTCACACCTGGCAGTGCTTGGGTTATTCCTGGCTCCAGGCTCAGAAATTGCTCCTGGCAGGCACGGGGGGACCATATGGGGCGCCGGGATTCGAACCTATGACCTCCTGCATGAAAGGCAAACGCCTTACCTCCATGTTATCTCTCTGGCCCCAATATTTAAGATGTTTAAACTGACACTTTAATAGTAAATAAAGAATGGTATACAGCGATATAGATATAAAATAGTGACAGATGTTGGAAAGGTTGATTGGGGCTTTATCATGATGGGCAGATCAAATTGAGTTTGATCTTAAATGTATCAATTGGAGTTTTTTTTTCCAGAATAGCAAAGAATTATTTAATAATTTAATCAGATTAAATATACTTTTCAAATTATTTGGATGTTGGGAAATATATGTAAGAAAGAGGTTAGAGGGGCCCGGAGAGATAGCACAGCGGCGTTTGCCTTGCAAGCAGCCAATCCAGGACCAAAGGTGGTTGGTTCGAATCCCGGTGTCCCGTATGGTCCCCTGTGCCTGCCAGGAGCTATTTCTGAGCAGACAGCCAGGAGTAACTCCTGAGCACCGCAGGGTATGGCCCAAAAAAAACCAAAAAAAAGAAAAAAAAAAAAAAAAGAGGTTTAGAGTAGAAGTGTGAGAGAATTAAGATTTGAGTTGTCGGGGCCGGAGGGATAGCATGGAGGTAAGGCATTTGCCTTTCATGCCGAAGGTCGGTGGTTCGAATCCCGGCATCTCATATGGTCTCCTGAGCCTGCCAGGAGCGATTTCTGAGCATAGAGCCAGGAGTAGCCCCTGAGTGCTGCCGGGTGTGATCCAAATGACCCAAAAAACCAAAAACCAAAAAAAAAACAAAAGAAAGAAAAGAAAAGATTTGAGTAGTCTATATGAAAGACAGTGGGTTAAGTGACAGCAGTCAAATAGAGAAAACATAGATTCAGGTCTTCATATTTTTATTGACTTTGTCAACTTTATGAAAGAAGACAGGAAACAGCACTAGGGTTTGTGGCTTGAGCAGCTCTTGGGAAAAGTGGAGTCTAAAAGCCAGAAGAATAGATTTGGCAAAATACCTCAGTGAAATTGAGATTCTGAAGGATGTCTGAGTGATGATGGTGTAAGGCTATTATATATGTAAATGAGCTTAGGAAAGGTTAGGGTAGTAGATAATGAATGAATTAAATTAAGGATCACTTTGGGGCCCGGAGAGATAGCACAGCGGCGTTTGCCTTGCCAGCAGCTGATCCAGGACCAAAGGTGGTTGGTTCGAATCCCGGTGTCCTATATGGTTCCCCGAGCCTACCAGGAGCTATTTCTGAGCAGATAGCCAGGAGTAACCCCTGAGCACTGCCGGGTGTGGTCCAAAAACCAAAAAACAAAACAAAAAAAAAAAAGGATCACTTTGAAAGAGGACCAACAAAAAAAAAAAAAAAAAAGAAAAGAAAAGCAAAAAGGGGGCCGGGTAGGTGGCGCTGGAGGTAAGGTGTCTGCCTTGCAAGCGCTAGCCAAGGAAGGACCACGGTTCGATCCCCCGGCGTCCCATATGGTCCCCCCAAGCCAGGGGCGATTTCTGAGCACATAGCCAGGAGTAACCCCTGAGCGTTAAACGGGTGTGGCCCAAAAAACCAAAAAAAAAAAAGAAAAAAAGAAAGAGGACCAAAAAGAATCCCTTGATATGATTTTTAACAGATTTGAAGGAAAAAAAGGAAACAAAGAAGACTGAAAAAGAGCAGTGAGATAGATGTTAATGTTTAGATATGAAAACCAGAAGGGGGGACTTTTTTTTTTTTAAAAAAAGATGAATATATAAATAGTATTCTGCTATTTAATAATTGCTGACATGGATTATGACTTTTTTTTGTTCTCATGACTGCACTCAGGAGTCACTTCTAGTGGTGCTCAGGAGACCATATGGAATGCTGGAGATCAAACTCAAAAGCTGTTCAGGAAAATATTTATTGGATAGCATTCTTTTCTAACCTAAGCAAAAATTTTTTCTGGAGAGGTTAAGATAGAACTCACAGATTGGTTTGGCTGACATGTGATTGAATGTAGCACTGCCAATTTACTTGTCAAAACTGGCCTTTTTCTACAAATAAAATACATAAATAAGTAGAAAATAATAGTGATAATTATAAAGGACAGGGAAAAGAAAGTAATCTTAGATTTTTTTTTTAATCTTAGAATTCTTAAAGAGAATTAAAGAGAAGTGTCAAAATGGCAAGGGTGGTCAGCTCTCAAGTTTAATTGTGAAGTGTAGTAGATAAAGCAAATGAAAGTTACTAGTGGAAAGAAGAGACCAATTCAAAGTAATGATTTTTAGTAAACAGATGATTATTGGAACTTGTCTATTATTTGGCCAGAGGAGTAGTGAAGAGTAGAAGATACAGATATTGAAGAGGGATTGAAGTTGTATTTTTGTGAAGCTCAAAAGAAAGGATTTAGAGCCAAATTGTGACATGGCATTAGATAAGTCTTAAAATTTCTGTAAAAAGAAGAAAATGAGTGCAAATGCTGGTTGTACTGGAATTTGAAAGTTAATTGCTGAAAGTTATTGAAAGTTAATTTGAAATAAGTTACTTGGGAGCATCTTATTTTCTTACTGAAATCTTGTATCATAACTCTTTACTAGCAGTTGACCATGTTGTGTTAGAAAAAGGGTTTTCACAAACTCATTTTTCACATTTTGATACAACATTTCAACTGTGGTAGCTGTCAGGTTGGGGTTTGTGTGTGTGCTTGTTAGTTTGTTTATATTTTATCTTTTTGTCAATTTTTTTTTGTCTTTTGTCAGGATGTTTTGATGCCACCTTGTAAAGGGTTTGATGCTCTGTCAAGGTATTCTGAGTCTTCAGAATATCTTGTATGAATTAAGTGATTCTTTTAATTTGAGAGTGTTTTCTTTATAATTTCACCTTTTATAAATGTTACGTTGATCATACTTTTTAGAGACTTACTTTAATTTATAATTTTTTTTCTTTTTGATTTTTTGTCCACACCTGGCGGCACTCAGGTGTTACTCCCACTCCTGACTGGCTCGGGGATCATGTGGGATGCCAGTGATTGAACTCAGGTCAGCCTTGTGCATGGCAAATGCCATACCCGCTGTACTATAGTTCCAGCCCATTTTACAAATTTTTTAATGGAATCACTGTATGATGTAGTTATAAAGTTGTTCATGATTGACTTTCAGTTATGCAATGTCTTAACATCCATTCCTTCACCAGTGCGCATTTCCCACCATCACTGTTCTCCTGGTTCTTGTATCTATTGTCTTTGGGTATTATTACCGTATTTTAAATTTATTTGATTTTTTATTACTTTTTAAAAATATTGAACACTTCACAAATTTGCGTGTCATTCTTGTGCAGGATCCACGCTAATGTTCTCTGTATTGTTCCAATTTTAGTATATGTGCTGCTGAAGTGAGCACTATTACCATAATTTTAAAATATCCATTAAATGAGTGTTGATCATAGTTTTGTGTATAGCCATCATCATATTTTTTGGGCCTTTTTTGGGGGGGGTTACACCTGGTGATGCCCTGTGCGCCTTTTTTTTTTTTTAAAATAAATACAATCCTTTCACTGCTTTGTTTTTCTAGCGCCAGTCTCTTTTCCTTTTCTTTTTTTTGGAGGGAGGCGTCACACCCGACAGTGCTCAGGGATTACTCCTGGCTCTATGCTCAGAAATCGCTCCTGGCAGGCTCGGGGGACCATATGGGATGCCAGGATTCAAACCATCGTTCGTCCTGGATCAGCTGCATGAAAGGCAAATGCCCTACTGCTGTGCTATCTCTGCAGCCCGTTTTTTTTCTTTTTTGAGGGGAGGGTTTTGGGGCCACACCCAGTGACGCTCAGGAGTTACTCCTGGCTATGTGTTTAGAAATCGCTTCTGGCTTGGAGAACCATACAAGACACTGGGGATTGAACCTAGGTCCGTCCTAGGCTAGTGGGGTCAAGGCAGACTCCACTCCGGTCGGTCCCTGTTTTTTTCTTGTTTTTTAAAAAAATAAAATTTTCTGGGTAGTTTTATTATGCCTCATACCCATTTTAATAGCCTGCTTGTATACACATTTGCAACCTTCTGACTGTATTGTAAAGCATAGATGTACATCTTTGTACATCTAATTCATTCATTTGGTAGGTGTTGGTAAATAAAATAGATATTCTTTAAATTGATGGTTGGTCCTGTTACCTTTTCTTCAATTAGAAGATACCATAATCTACAATAGTTGCTTTATTTCCCCCCCTTTTTTTTTCTTTATTTCTCTTCTTACTGCTTGATAAATTGTTTCATGTTTTAAAATGGTATTCTTTGTTTTGGAGGAAGGGTTGAGTTTTGGGGCAATGTATGCAATGTTTTGAGGTCATTCCCTGCAGTGGTTAGTTAGGGTATGGTTTGGTGCTTGGGACAGAATCAGTGTCATCTGCATGCAAGACAAGCACATTAACCCCTTATACTTCTGATCTTTCATTTAACTCTGTTGATCTTTCTAATTTTGTTTGCATGATGTGAAGGATTCTTTTTTCTAAACTCTGCCACTCCAATTTCATTTTGTTTCCCTGCCAAAATTCAAGAATTCATGTCTTTTTAAAGGTACTCTATTGATGCTGTAATATTTTAGTAAATACTTCCTGGCCTCAGGAGTTTACTAAATTCTTTATCAGTTTCAACTGTGTATTTGAATAATAATTGAACTTTTAGGAATTCTTGGAATCTATTACCCATCGTAGTAGTGTATTGTTTTATAAATTTTTAAGTGATATTTTTTACAATTGTGTTTAAGAGAACTTAAAAAATCCCCATTATACATAAATAAATCACAAAAATATATATGGAATATATGCACATGGAGATTCATCTTAAATTTGTATTTAAATTTTGCTATTCATATAAAATATAGGTATGTAGGCAGTTATACTGTTTTGCATTGCATCCATTCATTTTTTTTTTATGTAAAGATTAAACATATACTGGTTTTATGTTTCAGAGAAATAAGCAATGGCCTAGAAAAAAAAGGAAAGAAAAAATCTGTAGGTCGCCCACCTGGCCCATATACAAGAAAAATGATCCAGAAAACTGCTGAGCCACCTTTGGTAAGAAAGAGCGTATATTGATATATACATTCTCAGATGCCTGAAATTTCCAAGGAACTAACAGTTTTTTCAACCTCCTTTGACCAGTGCTTTAAGTTTTTTTTTCTTCCCCCCCAGGATAAGGAATCAGTTTCAGAAAATCCTACCTTGGATTTACCTTGTTCTATAGGGTAAATAAAAAGTTGCTTTTTCCATTTCTTAGGAATTTTACTTTTGGGGAAAATTAGTATTCTATTGTTATGTAATAATAGTTGTTATACCATTTCAATTCTTCTGTCTCAGGAGAACTGAGGGAACTGCACATTCATCTAATACCTCAGATGTGGATTTCACGGGTGCTTCCAGTGCAAAAGAAACTACCTCGTCTAGCATTTCCAGGCATTATGGGTATTTTATCTTGCTCTTTATTAGCTTTCCTCTAGACTCCTTTTCCCTTACAAAGTAATGGTTAAATATTTAGCATTTGAATGTAATATTATGTCTTAACTTTTAAGGAGCTTATGTGCCTAAGTAATTAATATTATATATTATTATATGTCTAGATATTTTTATGTCTTGGAGCTCAACCACTTAGATTTGTTAGGAATTTGCTAACAGTCTGTTCATGAAGAATAAATATGTTCTGAGGTTATTGTCGTTTTCTGTTAAGCTTTTTCATACTTATATTTGTTTCCCTTTAATATTTGTCCCAAGAAGGTAATGGAATCTAATGAATGCAAGCGATAGTCGATTTATGTAGCACTCATTGTTATGGTTTGGCTGATTTTTATATCATCATGGGATATATATTTACAGTAGAGTGATAATGAACAAACTATCTATGGTTAAGTTATGCTTTATGAGTCTTCATAGATGACTGTGACTTTGTTTCTAGATTATCTGACTCCAGAAAAAGAACTCGTACAGGAAGATCTTGGCCTGCTGCAATACCACATTTACGGAGGAGAAGGGGTCGTCTTCCAAGAAGAGCACTCCAGACTCAAAACTCAGAAATTGTAAAAGATGACGAAGGCAAAGAAGATTACCAATTTGATGAACTCAATACAGAGATTCTGAATAACTTAGCAGATCAGGAATTACAACTCAATCATCTTAAAAACTCAATTACCAGTTATTTTGGTGCTGCAGGTAGAATAGCATGTGGTGAAAAATACCGAGTATTGGCTCGTCGGGTGACACTTGATGGAAAGGTGCAGTATCTTGTGGAATGGGAAGGAGCAACTGCATCCTGACTGTAGGACTGAACATTATGTTCACTGCACTCATTTTCTGTAGGTAAAGTTGAAAGCCCTAAAATAGTCTGGCTTTTACTATCTTTCTTAAGAAAAAAGAAAAAAGAAAAAAATTCACAAAAGGAGATGATACTAGCCTTAACATGTACCTGTCAATGTTACGGATATTGTCATAAAAAGCTATCTTTTAAAAAGCAGAACAGAGACTTAATTTTTTAAATCTTAAGATTTGTAGAATGTTTTTAGGATAGAATATTAAAAATGATTCAAACCCATGCATGGTGTTAGATAATTTTTCTAATTATTCTATTGAGTCAGTTTTTGTGATTAGTGGTTATCAGAGCAAACTGATCATGTAGATAGATAGCACAAGTATTTGGAGAAACATTGTCTGTTGTTACCAAAATGTTGGAAAGAATTTATTTCAATACCTTTTAGATTTCATAAAGTGCAGTGTATATAATGCCTACGAAAAGACTGTAAAATACTGAAATTTTCTTTCAAGCAAAGTGTAAAAAATATATTGAGCCTGTAAATTGCTCTGTGACTAGACTTCATTGTCGTCTTAATATATTCTTTGCATGTGCATATATATACACACAGGTGTATATATATGTGTGTGATTATGTGACCTATGCAATACCAATTATGGGAACGGGCAGCTTTGGAGTATCTATCCTCCCATAATTCTCTTTCAGGAATAGTTGCAGTATTTACACGGCAGCGTTTCTTCTCAGGCTTTTATTGGGTGCTGTTGCTTGCTATGTATGAAGAGAAATGTGTCAGACAAGTTCAGTGTGTTCTGAAGAAAGGCGTGGACAACAGCTGTTCATGGTCTTTTAGAATGCTTTTCACTTTCAGTCCTTGTCACCCAGCTGTTCAGTACCTAAAGCATTTGAGTAATTAGAACATTATCTTCTGCTAGGATAGAAATAACATTTTCAAGTTTTCATGACACATTATGATTGTAAATGTCTCTCGATTTTAACAGTAAGTCTTATAGGAGTCCCGTGATGATTCCTGAAATGTCTGTAGCGACTGTTAGTCATGTTGAAGAAGTGTAGTATGAACAAAGTATTTTATTGCACAGGGTTAAAAACAGTGTTGCCTGAGGAGGCCACTGCTGTTTTATTACAACATTACCTCTTGTTTTTTTATAAAATGTACCAAGATTTAAATTGATAACATTATTTTACATGTTTTTTTTAAAAGTTTCTTTGATCACCAGTGTTAGAGTTGTCTTCTGTTTCTTTTCATTTTTTGTTTGTTTGTTTTCTTTTAGCCAAAGAGTAAACAGAAGAATATTCTTATTTTGGTGACTATTCATTTTACTCTTAAAGTGATTGATGGATTTCAGCCTGATAATTAGTGAATTTACCACCAGAGTGAAAAAGTATATAAAGTATAGTGATTATGGAGCAGTAAAAGTGTGGACTAGTGCTTATTTATTCCATTGATTGATTATTTGACTGTTTATAAAGAAAGTTGCTTTATTTCTTTAAACATCTTCAAAAGATGACCTTTTCTTGTCATGTTAGAGCCAAAAGAAGCAGAGAACCTCACTGTTCTGCATTTGGTTCCTGGTCGGCCAGGTATAAATAAGCTTTACAAAAGTGGTAACTAAAAACTGTCACTTCTGTTTACCTCCACCGAAACTTGATTTTCCCCTAGCTATTAAGTTAAAGTTGCCTTTCCTGCAGCTGCAATATTTTGAATAACACAGAGTTTGTGTTGATTTTGAATGTTTGTTTATATCTAGGGGTAATGGAAAAATGTAAATCCCGTGTAACCTTATTCACTCCACCTGTATCATACTATTTCATTTTCCCCAAAGTCCTTTAATTCTAACTGAACACCAGCAGTATTTTTCGTAACGCTTTTCATTAGCATACTGGGAAGATGATTTATTAAGCTGAACTGTCTTTAGACGTAATTATTGTGAATGTCTGTTTTATTTTATCATGGTGGTTCACATGGCTCTGATGTTCAGTTTGTATTTTTGGAATTGCTTTACGTAGAATTAAAACAGACCAACATTAAATGTGTGTATTTTTTAAAGAGCTAATGAGTTTTGCTTCTGTATTTGCTTGAAAATACACACTGGTGCAATAGATAGCTGCTTTTATTTAGTCAAGGAGGAAAGGATTTCCCAATTTCATTATACATTTGTTTACTTTAATCTTTATAAAACTTTTTTCCTTGGGGCCGGAGAGATAGCATGGAGGTAGGGTGTTTGCCTTGCATGCAGAAGGACAGTGGTTCGAATCCCGGCATCCCATATGGTCTCCCGAGCCTGCCAGGAATGATTTCTGAGCATAGAGCCAGGAGTAACCCCTGAGCGCTGCCGGGTGTGACTCAAAAAAACACAACAAACAAACAAACTAATAAAACTTTCTCCCAAAATAGTACTCTTACTGTATGGTCATCTTAAATGATTCTTTCAAAGAATAGCTAGCTAGCTTGCACACTTTAAAGCCAACATACCTCCCTCTACTTACCTTCTTCTGAAACCAAGATTTCTCAGGACCAGAGTGAGAGCTTTGCATATAAGAGACCCAGCTTTTTATACTTGGTGGTGTGTAGCCAGTAGCCCTGTAGCAGTGCTGGCTGGGTATGTGCCCACCCACACAAATGAGACTTCCCATTTTTGAAAAAAATCAGTGTTCACTTACTTGTTTTTTCCTTAAAAACCTATATGCCCTTTACTATAGGAAGATGTTAAAATAATATGCCTAACTCATTTTAATCATATTTTTTTATTCCAAACAGGTGATTTAAAAAATTCTATTAAAGGATTCTTGAGTTCCTTAGATAGTCAATCTAGAATATCTGAGTTATTCTCTTCATGCTAATATAAGGCGATGAAACTGGATCTTCCTAGGGGATTTTGCTATTCAGTGCTTATCAGGTGAATTACTAATGGATAAGTTGACGATGTATGTCTCACTTTCACTTTCTAGCAAAGTTTGTTCAACAGTGCATGTTTGGTTTCTAATCTGTATATATTCAGATTTCTGTTAGTATTGTTGGTAGTAGATCTAATTCTGTTTTCAATCTATTTGTTTTAGTGTTCAGTAGGCAATAAGGCCTATATTTTTGACTTTTGGTTTTGGGGCCTCATCCAGCTTTCTCAGGGCTTACTCCTGGGGTTACTCCTACTAGGGTACTGAGGAATCGAACCTGCGAATCAAACCTTGTTGGCTGGGTACAAGGCAAGTGCTCTGTCTACTCTTGCTATGTCTGTCCCCAGGGCAGACTCAAAAGCCAAAAACCAAAAAAAAAAAAAAAAAAAAAAAGAACAACAAAACCCATAAAGTTCAGCAACAAGAAAATTTGGGAAAATCATTGCATCTTGGGGCCGGAGAGATAGCATGGAGGTAAGGCGTTTGCCTCTCATGCAGGAGGTCATCGGTTCGAATCCCGGCGTCCCATATATGGTCCTCCCGTGCCTGCCAGGAGCAATTTCTGAGCCTGGAGCCAGGAATAACCCCTGAGCACTGCCGGGTGTGACCCAAAAACCACAAAAAAAAAAAAAAAAAAAAAAAATTAAAAAAAAAATCATTGCATCTTGGAAAGAGGTCAGTAAATCACTGACAGAGGTTTAGTAAAGCTCTTGTTACTAGTTGATCATTCTATTTTGTTTCTGAAAGTGTTAGGTAGCTTCAGATACACATTGACATCTAAATTGGTGTGTTCCTACAGGGATGATAATAATTAAAAATATTGGAATTGTGGCTGCACAGTATAAGAATTTCATGCACTGTGGCTGATATTGCTGCTTTTGTGGGTTATGTTCTTAGCTGCCAGTTCTTCTGGAAGTACAAGATGGGGTTGGGGACAGGGAATAGGGTGCCTACACACCCTCACAAAAATCTTGGTGATGTCAGTTCAAATACCAGCAGACTTGGACTGTTGGCCAGATTGGTGTCTCTGCAGAGAGCTGTAAATGAACGGTGAAGCAAAGGCTATTGTGAGTGGTGGATGCAGCAGGTGTGGCTTTGGCCTAGTGGAGACTTGTCGCCACCCCTTCCTGAGAATGCCAGCATTTAACTGTGTGGCTTGTGTACCTACACTTTTTTTTTTGTTTTTTTGGCTCACACCTGGCAGCACTCAGGTTACTCCTGGCTCTACACTCAGAAATCTCTCCTGGCAGGCTCAGGGAAACTATATGGAATGGCAGGATTAAAAATAACATCCTTTTGCATGCAAGGCTGATGCCCTAACTTCAGGCTATCTCTCCAGCCCCCACCCATACTTTTTCATGATTTGGTTTACACTTCTTTTGAGAACAGTAAGTCTATAGACTTGGGCCAATTGAGACATGAAACATGGTGACTCTAGTGTGATTTTTGCTTTTGTTTTGGGGCCATATCCAGCAGTGCTCAGGTTACTCCTGGCTCTGCGCTCAGAAATTGCTCCTGTCAGGCTCGGTACTGTATGGGATGATGCGAATCAAACCACTGTCCATCTTGGGTTGGCTGCATGCAAGACAAATGCCCTACCGCTCTGCTGTCTCTCCCCCCCCCACAATGTGATTATTTAATATGAACCTAATTTGGTTTGATTTGTGATCTTAGTCAAATAAGTCATGTAATGAACGAAATTGTTACCTTAGGGCCAGAGAGAGAGCATGGAGGTAGAGCATTTGCCTTGCATGCAGAAAGATGGTGGTTCGAATCCCTGCATCCCATATGGTCCCCAGAACCTTCCAGGAGCAATTTCGGAGCGTAGAGCCAGTAGGAGCCCCTGAGCGCTGCTTGATGTGACCCCCCCCCAAAAAAATTGTTACCTTATTTATTAATGTAGTCATGTAGAAGATAAAACTTAAAATGGGTCAAATGTGGGGCCGGAGAGATAGCATGGAGATAAGGCGTTTGCCTTGCATGCAGAAGGTCGGTGGTTCAAATCCTGGCAGGAGTAATCACTGAGTCTTGCTGGGTGTGACCCAAAAACTAAAAAAAAAAAAGGTCAAATGATGGATGTTTCTACAGTTACTTTTGGGTTTAAAAGTTCCTTTTGTGTGGTTGGTTCGAATCCCGATGTCCCATATGGTCCCCGTGCCTGCCAGGAGCTATTTCTGAGCAGACAGCCAGGAGTAGCCCCTGAGCACCGCCGGGTGTGGCCCAAAAACAAAAAAAAACAAAAACAAAAGTTCCTTTTGTTTTGGGGCCACACCTGGCTATGCTCAGGGGTTACTACTGGTTCTGCACTTAGAAATCACTCCTGGCAGGCTTGGGGGACCATATGATATGCTGGGGACTGAACTCGGGTTGGCTGTGTGCAAGGTAAGGGTCCTACCAACTGGGCTACTGCTCTGGACCCCATTTTTGGACACTTTTTTTAAAGAAACTGAAAATATTAATCATTTGGTTTTTTTATTTTTTATGTTTTAATTTTTTGTCCTATTTTTATAATAAAGCATTGTGATTTATAAATTATTTATATATATATTTTGTTTTTGTTTTTGTTTTTTTGGGTAACACCCAGCGGTGCTCAGGGGTTACTCCTGGCTGTCTGCTCAGAAATAGCTCCTGGCAGGCACCGGGGACCATATGGGACACCGGGATTCGAACCAACCACCTCTGGTCCTGGATCGGCTGCTTGCAAGGCAAACGCCGCTGTGCTATCTCTCCGGGCCCAAATTATTTATATTTTTAAAATATTTTTTATAACACCATGGCTTGTGCTATGATGCAGTGGGTATGCTGCTTGTTTGTTGCCCCAAACCTCCCCATCCCATTAAAAACAAAGTGATTTACCAGGTTGTTCATAATATAGTTATTTCAGGTATTAAATGTTCCAATATTCTACTACCATTATGACCTTCCCTCTACTGATGTCCCCAGTTTCATCAACCACTCAAGTCCTTGCAGGAACAAGTTTATATTGTTTGTCACAACACAGAGACAAGTGAAATTATTAAAATGCAGAACATTAAGAGTCAATTTGTGATCATTATTATATCTTGCAATAGTGTTACTAAGGTCATTACATTTCTAATCCTGGTTAGATCTAGTTGAGCCTTATATGTCATTGTTTAGGCTCATTTAACTTGGTGGTTTTCTACCATATTTTCCGGCGTATAAGATGACCCTTCAAACCCCCCCCCCCCCCGAAAAACTTCCTAAAAGTCTTAAAAGTAAGAGGGGGTGGATCACTCATCCCTGAAGCTGGAATAAGTTGCAGCATGCCATATACCGGCACATAAAACGATTTCCGACTTTTAGGAAGTTTTCATGGGTTGAAGGGTCGTCTTATACGCCGGAAAATACCAGGTGTATTACTTACTATCAGATTTGCTGTGCGTCTGGGCTGGCAGCAGTATGAAATTTGGAGGTGTCATGGGCACATATGCTACCCAGCAAGAAGGTAGGTCTGAGTTTATGTTTTAGAGAATGGAGCTTAAACCGGAGTGATAGTACAGCAGGAAGGGCATTTGCCTTGCACATGACCAATCCAGGTTGGATGTCTGGCATCCCATATGGTCAGCCCCAGAGCCTGCCAAGGGTGACCACCCCCACAAAAGAATGGGCAGATAGAGATAGTGGGTAGGGCCTGATTTGCCTTGATTTGCCTTCTAAGGAGGTGCTGACTTGGGTTTAATCCCTGGCACCTTCTATTTCCTCAGAACCACACCAGGAGTGACCTTTGAGTGCAGAGCCAAGAGGAAACCCTGACCACAGCTGGGTATAACCTCCCACTCCCCGTCCCCGCAATAAAGTGATAATATAAAGGCTAATGCCTTTAAGATTTAATTTACATTTATCTTGTTTCTTTTTAAGAAAATGTTTCCTTTTTAGCCATGTTATAAATGAATTTGTATTGGCTTAAATTGAAGTTGCATGGTTAATATATAATTAATTAGAATTAACAAAATATGGAATAATTACTTGTAACATGATATTACTGATTTAGGCTAATGAAAATTTTATTTTAAGTTCGATAATTTAGAAATATGGCTTGTGGGTTAAAAGGAGTCTCTGTAATTATATTTTGTGGGATGTAGGGGAGGAAGTATAATCCTGTGGTGCTCAGTAACTACTACTGAAGGGCCATATAGACTACTAGAATTTCTACATACCAAGTATTCCAGCCCTTTGGAGCTATCTTCCATGACCCTCTATTAAATGCCTTTCAGAGAATAAACACTAATAAGTTACATAAAAATAATAACCTCTGGGCCCGAAGAGATAGCACAGCAGCGTTTGCCTTGCAAGCAGCCGATCCAGGACCAAAGGTGGTTGGTTCGAATCCCGGTGTCCCATATGGTCCCCCGTGTCTGCCAGGAGCTATTTCTGAGCAGACAGCCAGGAGTAACCCCTGAGCTCTGCCAGGTGTGACCCAAAAACCAAAAAAAAAAAAAAATTAACCTCCCTTATTAAGAACATTAATGTTTATAATATAGTTAAGTGTCATAACAAAGGTTGTAATGCTATCTTTAGAAATAAAATGTTTTTATATGAGCATAACTTGACACCTTTGAAAATAGTGTTCTTATAAGAAATTTTATGGCTGAAGAGAGAGTATGGAGTGATCTCTGAGCTCATAGCTGGTAGTGTAATCCCTGGGCACTACGGGGTGTAGCCCCAGAATCAAGATAACTTTTTTATATTTGAAGTTATGCTGCTTAAACAAAATAAACATTAAATGTGTAAAATAACAATTTTAGGTAAATAAAAGTGATGGGAAATGTGACTCATGAAGCCCTGTGTTGCATGCCTGCAGTGAATAGATTGTTCTGTAGATTGTTGTATAGTTCACTCCAGCTGTGGCTAGATTGTTTTTCTTGCTTTATAATACTCCATGGTATGGATATTGAATTTTAACTATTCACTCTTTGAAGAACATTTAGGATGTCAGCTATTACAAAGAAAACTCTATATAATAATAGTTTGCATAGTTTTTTTGTTGTTGTTGTTTGAATATGCATTTTTATTTCCCAAGCCCTTTCCAGGGCTGGGAGATAACGTGCTGAATTTGAGATAACTGCCTGCTTAGTTGGGAGGCCCAGGTTCTATCCCAGGCACTACAAGATGGCCCCAGCTGCCACCAGGAGTTACCTGCAATCATAGTACCTCAGGGTGTGGCCTAAAAAAATACATAAACCGGGGCCGGGAAGGTGGCGCTAGAGGTAAGGTGTCTGCCTTGCAAGCGCTAGCCAGGGGTGATTTCTGAGCTCATAGCCAGGAGTAACCCCTGAGTGTCAAACGGGTGTCGCCCAAAAAAACCAAAATAATAAATAAACCAGACAAAGTGAGAATTGTTGGGTTGCATGGTGTGTGTGTTTTCATAAGGAAAAAAAAGGCTCAGGCAGGGAGGGTGCTTTCCTTGCGTGTGGCCAACCTGGGGTTGCATCCTCGGCATCTCATATGGTCCTCCAAGCACTGCCAGGAGTGACTTCTGAGTAGAGTCAGGAGTAACCCCTGAGTCCTGCGGGGTGTGCCCCCCCCCCCCAAAAAAAAACCCACGGGGGAAAATCACTAGCAAAGTATCAGTGAACAGATTTTCATCCTTAACAGCTTTTTATTAGTTTTCCCCCCAGTTTTTGCTATTCTTAGATGTGTTTAAATAATTATGGTTTGTGTTTTTTTTTTTTGTTATTTGGGAGGGCTACACCTGGCAGTGCTCAGGGTTTACTTCTAGCTCTGCACTCAGAAATCACCTCTGGCAGCCTCGGGACCATATGGGATGCTGGGAATCGAACCCAGGTTTGTCGTAAGTCGGCCGTGTGTAAGGTCCTACCGCTGTAGATAGCTGTGCTGCTGCTCTGGCCCCAGTTAGTTTTTTTGGTTTTTACTTTATTTTTTTGTATTTTGGGTTATACCCGGTGGTGCTCTGAGGTTATTCCTGTCTCTGCACTCAGAAATTGTTTTTGGCAAGGTTGGGGGACCATATGGGATACCAGGGATCAAACCCATGTTTGTCCTGGGTCAGCTGCATGCAAGGCAAATGCCCCTATCGCTGTGCTACCACATCAGCCCCTTGTTAACGGTTTTTAACTTCAATTTTCCCAAGGGCTGGCTAATGATGTTAAATGATAATGATATTGAGTTTTGGGGGAGGGTTTGGGGCATACTTCGTGTTGCTTCAGGACTTGGCTTTGCTTTCAGGGATCACTCTAGAGGACTTAGGGGACCACTTGGGGTGCTGAATATTAAACCAGGGTCAGCAGTGTGCAAGGCAAACAACCTACCTTCTATAATGAGTGGCTCCAAATTTTGAAGATTTTTTAATGTGCCTAATTTGTTATTCACATATCATTGGTAAAAAGTATGTTTGTGTCATTTGCAGATAAAATCTAACCGAACATTTTAGTTTTTCACCTAAAATACAGTGAGAAGAAAAAAATGGCTACCTGTCTTCCCAGGTAGAGATCTAGGCTGATAGTTCTATGCTGTTTTAGAAAGGAGGGGACAGATTTCCCTTTCTGTATGAAGTGCACTAGACAACACCACTCTGACATCCTCTGAAAGGGCCCAGTTTTACTATTGAAATCATTAGAATATTAGCATCTAAATACTCTTGTATGACCTGTTATTTTTAGGCATTTCCTTCTAAAATGGGATAGAGTTGAGTCCTCCTGTACCCTCCCCCAATGCTAGAAATCCCAGTAGCCCCACCACTGCCACCATTTTCCTGGCAGAAAAAGTCTGCCTTGTTCTGCCATCATGCTCCTGACTTAATCATATAAAACTTTTGAGCCACTTAGTTTTAGATTTCTAAATCATCAACCATGTGGCCACAAGTAGCTGCATGTTACCTCAATAGTTTGTATTGTCAGCTGAGTAGTATCACAGAAAATCTGATGGGAAAGTTACATAGTAATATGCCTGCTCACCTCAGTGAATCTGATCAGTAAGTAGCAAAGAAGGCTCAACTAGCACCAAGCCACAGCCCAGTGTCAGACACTGACTTTAGTAATATCATGAAGAGATATAATGATCATTTCAAAGTGACCTGTGTTGATCTAAGATTTGATCATTTCAGTTGACTTTGTATTGTAACAAGCAATATGAAGTAAATTTCTGCCTGCAGGGAGGCAGGCAATAGTGGTAGGTGGATGACTACCATTGTTGAAGGAGAGGTTTGGTGGCAGGATTGGTGTTTGAGCTATAATGCCTGAAATTACTATTATGAACAACTTGGCAAATAATAGTGCTATAAAATTAAGGGAAAAGACCTCCCCCAACAGTTTATTCCAGTACTTTTTCTGTTATAGCATTTTTGGTTTTGGGCCACACTCTGTTCAGGCTAGGGAGACCATATGGGATGCTGGGGGTGGAACTGGGGAGGCTGTGTACAAGGCAAACACCCTAATTATGCTATCACTCTTGCCCGTTAAGTCCTTATGTTTTTTTGTTTTTTTTTTTTTTAGTTTTTGGGTCACACCCGGCGATGCTCAGGGGTTACTCCTGGCTGTCTGCTCAGAAATAGCTCCTGGCAGGCACGGGGGACCATATGGGACACCGGGATTCGAACCAACCACCTTTGGTCCTGGATCGGCTGCTTGCAAGGCAAACGCCGCTGTGCTATCTCTCCGGACCCGTCCTTATGTATTTTTTTCCCACCCACAGCTTATTTTGTCATCCTGTTACTAGTCTAAGAAAAAACAATCATGAGTCTGGAGTGATAGTGCAACAGGTAGGATGTATAAGTTTGATCATTTTTGTTTTGTGTGACACCTTAGGGAGGGCAACCTACCTGGCTATGCTTGTGAACTACTTTTAGAATTCTGTGTCAGGGATGAAAACCCAGGCCCCTTGCATGCCAACTCTTGCCTGCACTTTGAGCCAATTCCCCAACCCATTGCTTTTTTTTTTTGCAGGGGTTGCCAGTGCTCAGGGACCATTTCTGGCAGTGTTCAGGGGACTTTATTTGGCTCCAGGGATCAAACCAGGGTCAGCAGCATAAAAGGCAAGCTTCTTAACCTCTGTAGTGCTTTTCCTGTCTCTGTATTTTGTTTCTGGAATTGCTGTTTCTGTATCAGAACTTTCTAAGTTTGATCGTTATAGCCTTTGAGTGTAAGTAACCTTAGCTGAAAGGCTGTTGGAGTGGTCCTTTACCTTTCTATATAAACTGATCTTGAATTAAGAATACTGAGGGGCTAGTTGATAAGACACTACAACTTGTAGGGCTCTTGCCTGTGGCCATGTTCAATCCCTGGCATCCCATATTGTCCCCTCAACATCTCTGGGGTGGCCCTTAAAACTAAAATAAAAATACCTTAAAAACTTGGATTTTGGGCCCGGAGAGATAGCACAGCGGCGTTTGCCTTGCAAGCAGCCGATCCAGGACTAAAGGTGGTTGGTTCGAATCCCAGTGTCCCATATGGTCCCCCGTGCCTGCCAGGAGCTATTTCTGAGCAGACAGCCAGGAATAACCCCTGAGCTCTGCCAGGTGTGGCCCAAAAACCAAAAAGAAAAAAAAAAACAAAAAACTTGGATTTTAATGGGGAATGTTAGTTTAATTTAACTAGGGAGAAGTAAATTTTTCATTGTGTTGAGCCTTACACTTACAATCCACAAATATGATATCACTTCATTTAAATTTTGATTTCTTTTATTACTATTAGTATAGAAATCCTGTACATGTTTTATAAGACTTAACTTTTTTTAAAAGTAAAAATGTCTTTTATCTGGAGGTTCTGATGAAGTGGAGGGAAAGGATAAGAGAGTAGGTGTAAGAGTCTGGACTTAAGCTCTTTAACATTAAGCAAGAATCCAGAACTATAAAATGCATGTTTTATTTGTTTTTTTTTATTTATTTATTTTTTATTTTTGGGTCACACCCGGCGGTGCTCAGGGGTTACTCCTGGCTGTCTGCTCAGAAATAGCTCCTGGCAGGCACGGGGGACCATATGGAACACCGGGATTCGAACCAACCACCTTTGGTCCTGGATAGGCTGCTTGCAAGGCAAACTCGCTGTGCTATCTCTCCGGGCCCAAAATGCATGTTTTAAGGTTCTATAGTCTTTCACCTTTCTCCTATAAACAGTAACACTGGTCCTTTGAGAATGAAATAGTTTTTTCCCCAGGTTAATTATTCCCTTTGATACTGGATGTAAGTTAACCCTTTTATAAAAACATTGTTAGTCAGAAACAACCATGGATTGGTAGTACTTTATGAAGTATTTGTACAAATGAAGGGGCTTGAAGGAATTTTGTTTTCCAGTGCATGTGTAGGCCGCAGATAAGGAATGTACATAAACTATAACTCGAATACAGAGTGAAATAAAACAGTAAGTGTAGTGAATTATGGAAGATCACACACTTAGCTGAGCTCAGTGAAGGCTTTAAAGACTAGACAGGATTGACAACAAATTGATGTGGGATTTTCTCTTTTTTTTTATTATATGTAGGAGCTCAGTATTCCATACTTGTGTAATATGGTTGTCTCCAAAACTAATGCAACTTGAGTAATATTTATTGATTTATTATGTTATGCTTCAGATGCTTACATGCTAAAGCAATTTTGGAATTTCAAATAAGAAATTTTCATTTGGGAAAGGAGACATACAGTTTACACAGTTATACATATTCAACTTTTTAAATTTTACAACAATGATTACGGTTAAACGTTTTACATAGAATAACATTTCCATTTCAACATTTCAGTATTATTTGTTTACTTTCTATGTATTTTTTTTTGGCCACACCCGGTGACGCTCAGGGGTTACTCCTGTCTGTGCTCTAAGAAGTCACTCCTGGCTTGGGGGACCATATGGAACACTGGGGGATGAAACCTGCGGTCCATCCTAGGTTAGCGCGTATGCCACCGCTCCGGCGTCTACTTTCTATGTCTTTGATATTCACGTGAAATAGGATCCAAATACTATCAGGGTGAGACTCTAGGTAGGCCTTAAATATTGTAGTAGCTAAAGCTTATATAATTAAGAAAAAGACAAAATTGGCTTGTTAAAAGTTTAATTTCAGTCTGATTTTAAAGTTGCTATTCACAAGGCAAGGCAGATCTGCCTTTTGTAATTAATTAAATTTCTTTGCTTTAATGTTACTCAGTTGATACAGGTATTTTTATAGTCACTTTGTTTATAAAAATAAAATGGTTCTTAATATTCCTAAATTCATTTTTCTCTAAAAAGTCATGTCTGAAGCTCTTGTCAAGTTTAAAGTCAATGACACAAATCATTATGTAGAAAATACAACAAATTCAGTGTTAAGTACAGAGTACAATGTCTAGTCGTAAGAGGTAGAATACTTAATCACAGTTTATAAAAAAGATGCAGTAGTTTTTACCTGTAAGTCTTGTAAATTTCATGGACAGGTAAAGACTATTACCTGAATATTCAGAGGCATTTTTTTTGTGCAAACTAAGGTAACTGATAGGGCATTTACCTCAGTTTTGGAAAGATTTTGAATAAAAATTCCAATAGAATTCTATACTCATACTTGTACGCTGATTATTTCTAACTTATCTAAGAATATTACAAATCACATAACCTAAAGTTCTGAAAGCAAAATTATACTTGAAGCAGAATTCCAAATTCCTATAAGCTAGGATAGCAGATGCTTTATAGAAGTAGGAGGGATAATACAGAATACTTAAGAAAAATCTGTTATTTACTGAGGTTTCTTTTTCTTTTTTTCATTTTGGTTTTTGGGTCACACCTGGCAGCTCTCGGAGGTTACTCCTGGCAGGCATGGGGGACCATATGGGATGCCTGGAATGGAACCAGGTTCTATCCTATGTTGGCCACATGCAAGCAAACGCCTGTGCTATCATACCAGCCCCATTTACTGAGGTTTCATTGAAATGTTTCTAAGTTTTAGGGTTATAATATTAACTGCAACACACCCAATATTCCTTCAGCACTATCCATATGACTTTTCAAACACTCACTCTTGGAAACCTCAGATCGAGTTTTAAGGGTTTGTTTTCATTGGACATTGTGTATTTTCTTGCTTTGGTTCTTTATATACCACAAGTGTATTGTTCATAATTTAAGACTTGCAGTCTTTACTCAAATATAATGACCAGAAGGTCATTTTATAAAATCAAAGTTATCATGAACACTAATAAATATGCATATCAATGCTAACCCTTATATCTTATGTTTTATAAAATGTACCTTAATACATATAAAAGAGAATTTAAAGAATAAATGTAGACAGTAAAATCTATAGCCAAAATTTAATACTTTTGGTTTGGGGCCATACCTAGGCTCTGCACTCAGGACTCATATAAATATGAATATATTTTAAGATTGTTGTTTTTTAGATTTTCTGGTTTTGAGCCACACTTGGTGGTGCTTGAGGTCTACTCGTAGTTCAGTGCTCAGTGGATCTATATGCAGTGCTAAAACTGGGATTAGCTTTGTGTCAAAGCCAGTGCATTTAAGGCCTGTCACTTTTTTAATTATTTATTTTTGGTTTTGGGATCATAACCAATGACACTCAGGGTTTACTCCTGGCTATGTGCTCAGAAATCATTCCTGGCTTGGGAACCGCCGTGCGTCCTAGGTTAGCACATGTAAGGCAAAATGCCTTACTGCTTCCGCCACCACTCTGGCCCCGTCACTCATATTTAAAATTCAAGTAGATGTATTACAAAACTCATTCTATACAACTATTTCTCATAACATAATAGAAGATGCATATGTAAAAAGTTCAGTCATTATCTTCTAAAACTATAATCCAAAATTCTTAGATGAGTTATATAATTTAATATGTTAAAACCTCCCACATTTATAAATTTTGCATGAGAACAAAAATCTTTTTATTATTATTTTTTATGGGAAGGTTTTGAGCCACACCCGGCAGTGCTCAGGTGTTACTCCTGGTCTATGCTCAGAAATTGCTCCTGGCAGGCTCAGGGGATCATATTGGAGTGCGGGAGATTGAACCCAGGTTGGCTGCTGGTCAGCCTCAGACAAGGCAAATGCCTCACCACTGTGCTATTGCTCCTGCCCCCAGAGTACAAAAATGTTTTTAAAACATTTGCATTTAGACCTAAAGCTTATTAACATCTATGACATGTGGAACCACAAAGTTCCCTACAAAAGTTATTTTTTCACATTAAAATTGTACTTGTTTTTCTTATTTATATCTGACAGCATTCTGAAAACTTATAAATAATCCTAATTATAATTGATATTTTCCTTTTCATTATTACCATAAAATTTTTAATAAAATTTGTAATTGAATCACCATGAGATAGTTGTCCCTGTGAATTTCAGTCATACACTGTCCAGCATCCATCAACTTGAAATTCTAAGTTCTGCTTTTCCTCTTATCTTCAAAAAGACTCTTCAGCATATAAACTTGAACAGCTGACACTGCCACCATAACTGCTAAATTAACCATTGACCAGAAATTGACTCTATCAAAGTTGCTTTCTTGTATGTTTCGGTCACGAGCTTCAAATGCTCTAAGCAGAGTTTGGATATGACCACTTTTGCTCAATCTGGACTTGATACTGTTGATGGAGTCCTGGAGAGAAAAAGAATTATTTTAAAATACATTGTTAAATAATTTAAAAAAAAAGTATCTTTACCCCTTGCCCTTTTTGAGCCACCTGGCAACGTGCAGGGATTACCTGATGGTGCTCTGAGGGCTATACAGTTCTGGGATCAAATCTGGGTAGGCAAGTGCCCTACCCCTACTATACTGTTGCTATGACAACCTATTTTTTGTGCCAATTTTTTAAAATTATCTTTATTTAAACACCGTGATTACAAATATGATTGTAGTTGTATGATTACAGTCATGTAAAGAACACCCCCCTTCACCGGTGCAAGATTCCCACCACCAATTTTCCAGATCTCCCTCCTCCCCATGCCACCTACACCTGTACTCGAGACAGGCTTTCTATTTCCCTCATTCATTCACATAGGATAGTTTTTAGTGTAGTCATTACTCTAACTGCACTCATCACTCTATGTGGTGCGCTTCATGTCATGAGTTGCACCTACATGGATAAATGGGGGGAAATAAGGGTTGGGAATGAGGCAGAAAAAGATTAGAAATGAGCTTTGTAGGGCAGTATCAAGGTCAATACAAATGGATATTATGCATATATAAACTATAGCATATAATACTATCGATATATATTGTACACATGGGTGCACTACCCCCGCATAGTTTTTGAAATGGAGACCAAGGAGAAAAAATTTCCAGTGACTGTCCCAACATAAACCAGTGCTAGAACGGCCACCCTCCTCCCAAAGCGCATTCCCATTAGTGTAGGGAGAGGTAGGGGGAAAGCCTGATGACCCCTATAGAGTCCACCTGGACTCATAAGAAAGGGTGGAGATAGTATAACAGGTAGGGTGCTTGCCTTGCATGCAGCTGACCTATGTCAGTTAAGTAAGAATTAAGATGGGATAATATAGATAAAATACTTGGTTCAATGTCTATCACCATATCCAACTGTATGCTTCTTGTTTTGTTGTTTTTTGTTTTTTGGGTCACATCCAGCGGAGCTCAGGGGTGGCTCCTGGCTATGCGCTCAGAAATCGCTCCTGGCAGGCAGGGGACCATAAGGGATGCCAGGATTTGACCATCTGTCCTGGATGGGCTGACCTGGATTGGCTGTGTGCAAGGCAAACACCCTAGGGCTGTGCTATCTCTCTTGTCCCAGCTGTAGGCTTCGTGATGCTAAAAGAGGCTTTGTATCACAATCTGGGATTGTAGCTCAATGGTAGAACACAGGTTTCGCCTGCATTTGGCTCTGGGTTTGAACCCTGGTGCAAGGGGGAAAGAAAGTAAAAAGAAAGCCATACTGACCAGGATATTTTCCAGTTTCAAATCCAACATATCTGTGCCAGTAATATATTTCTTCCACTCCTCCTGTTCTTGCTCTTGGTCTCCCATATTATCCATAATCAATTCAAAGAAAATAACCTTCTCAGAAATAGTGCTGAATGTATTATCAAAACAGAACATGTAGTCTCCAACTTCAGTCTCTACCCTGTATTAAAAAAGTGCATGCTTTCAGCTTCTGTACTTCTATTTGATATCAACAGATGATAAAAGATTAATCATTTGTAATAAGAGAACAAGATTTATGACAGACCTAGAAATAACAACCAAATATTTGCAACTTAGATATAATTTGGCTTTTACTCAATAATGATAATAGACACTTATTTCTGCATATTACTGGGGATTGAACCCACAACCTCATACATCTAAGGCAGATGCTTTATCATTGAGCCACACATCATTGGTCCTTATAAGTTATTTTGACCACATTTTTAGAAAAGGGTAATTTACACTACAGTATATCAGCATGAGTTTATTTCATATGTGAATATGGTCTTTCAACTGAGATGAATTGAGTTTGAGGTGGTGGTGGTGGTGGTGGTGGTGGTGGGAGGCTACCAGAGCCTCATCATGGTAGTGGTGCTATCGATGTGGGGATCCTGATGCTAGGGAGTGAACACAGAACCTTGTACATGTTAGACATGTGCTTATTAACAGCCACATCTCCAGTCCAATTTTATTTGATAAATTATCTTTTGGGTTTTGAGTCTCACCTTGCAGTGCTGAGGAGGACCCACACACATGGTCACATTCAAGGACTATTCTCTATTTCTGGATTAATGCTCAGGGGCACCAGAGGGTTCTGAATCTGGCCACCAGATTTTGTTTTGCTTTCTAAATTCATTCTTCTGGACTTCCAGTTAAGTACCATTATTTCTTTTTTATTTATTTATTTTTATTTTGGGTCACACCCGGCAACGCTCAGGGGTTACTCCTGGCTCTGTGCTCAGAAATCGCCCCTGGCAGGCATAGGGGCGAACCACCATGAAAGGCAAATGCCTTACCTCCATGCTATCTCTCCGGCCCCAATACCATTATTTCTTATGTGCTTTATATATTTCTAATATATTCTACACAGGGCTGGAGAGATAGCATGGAGGTAGGGCATTTGCCTTGCATGCAGAAGGACGGTGGTTCGAATCCCAGCATCCCATATAGTCCCCCGAGTCTGCCAGGTGCGAATTTTGAGCACAGAGCCAGGAGTAATCCGAGTGCTGCCGGGTGTGACCCAAAAACTAAAAAAAAACACTTTTTTTTTTTTTTTTTTTTTACAAAGGTTAGGGAGGATGTGTCACTGATCAATAACCAGAGCTTTACTCTCAGTGGCATTCCCCCTACTGAATAAATGCTCCACACATCAAAACAACTTACGTGTAAGGAGTATGTCACACCTGGCAATTACTTCTGGCTCTGCATTCAGGAATTACTTCTGGTAGTGATTGGGGAATCATAAAATGCTGATGATCAAACCAAGGTCAGGTATGTGCAAGGCAAGCACCTTTTCAATGTATTCTCTCTCTCTAGCCTCTGAATTTAGGATCTTGTAAGTTAGCCTCACATTCAAGATCACTGGCTTGGTTAGTTAATTTAGCAAAGTAATTTTCCAATGATCTATAGACAAACTGTAAACACAAAATACTGTACAAGCTAATGACATTTACTACTGGCCACAAAAAAATCTGTTGTGCCTTTTTGTTATGACTATGGAAAGTTAGTCAATGATTGTGAAGTTTTCTTATCTCCTATAGGCTAGATTACTTAAGTTTTGAGGGAACGTATATTAATTTTTATAGCCTTCTAAATATAGTATTCTTTTCATGCAATCTCCAATTTTTCCTATTTCTGACTTGTATTTAAGCATTAGCAATTATTAGCAATTTGACTGAATTTTAACATGAATACTATAAATGAAAGGAGGGGTCAAAGATAGTATAGTGGGCAAGGAAGGGCCTTGCATATGGTTGATTGTTCCTGACACCATACATGGCCTCCTATCCACTGTCAGGAGTAATAAGCCCTGTGAACTGCTGGGTATGGCCCAAATAACACACATGAAAGAGAAAACAGCCAAAATTATACCCATTTTATAATTTACATGACCCTTTTATAGTTTACATATTGTTTTCATATACTGATTCTATCTCATCTTTACCATCACACTTGAAAGTAGGCATAATTGATGCTATTAAACTAAGTATTTTTCACAAAGATTAAGATATTTCTCCAGGGGCCGGAGAGATAGCATGGAGGTAAGGTGTATTCCTTTCATGCAGGAGGTCATCGGTTCGAATCCCGGTGCCCCCCATATGGTCCCCTGTGCCTGCCAGGAGCAATTTCTGAGCCTGGAGCCAGGAATAACCCCTGAGCACTGCCGGGTGTGACCCAAAAACCACACACACAAAAAAAAGATATTTCTCCATGATCATATAGCCTGTTAAAAGCAGACGAAGGGCCAGAGCAATAGCATAGCAAGTAGGGCATTTGCCTTGCACATGGCTGACCTGGGTTCAATTCCCAGTATTCCATATGGTCTCCCTGAGCCTGCCAGCAGTATCCCCTGAGTGCTGCCCTGTGTGGCCCCAAAACCAAACCAAACAAAAAAACAGAAGTTTTTGTTTTCTGGCTAGAGTCAATTGATCTTTCCACTATACTGCTCAGAGCCTAGTTCATTCTCCCCCCCCCATTCTTTACATTCTCCTAACTCATAATAAACATTTCTTTCTTCAAGGTGTATTTAACTTTTGAACAGAACCTGAAGCAAATGCTGGTGAATCTGGAGAGCAATTTTGAAAGGAAAAAATATAAGTTAGATATCATAATTATGAGATAATATGACCTAGAGTGCTGTGGGGAATTCCTGTTGAAATTTTTGTTTTCAGATTTAATACCCTTACAGTTAAAAGTGTCTAACTCCTAAATATGGCTACGCTGAAAAGTCTGAAGGACAGCATTCTCTTGAACTGTATTCTCACATGGGTGGGGGAAAATGGGAAGAGAAGAGATTTGGAATTTCCATAAGAAATGGGTGGAGAGCTGGAGAGATAGCCTGAAGGTAGGGCATTTGCCTTACATCCAGGAGGACAGTGGTTTGAATCCCGGCATCCCATTTGGTGCCCCGTGCCTGCCAGGGGCGACTTCTGAGCACAGAGCGAGGAGTAATCCCTGAGCACTGGCAGGTGTGACCGCAAAACCAAAAAAAAAAAAAAAAAAAAAAAGGTGGAACCTGGCTGGGGTTGGTGGTGTGACACCAAAAAGGGGGGGGGGGGAGATATTTTTCTTTCATACATACCTAACAGGAAAAGGGAAAGGGAAATCTTGTAATCATAAAGGCCACAATTTTAATTTAAAATGCCACAATAGAGTAAACACCGACAACACTATTTAACTTTAAATAAAAACTATTGAAAGTAAAGACAAATTTTAGAACCAAAATGCAAAATAGAATAGACAGTTTTGTGAATAGAAGGCAATTTTGTATAAAGCAGATCTTACGGACTGTTTAAAATGCTCATACGGTGATAGGATGTTTGCCTTACACACTTCTTTTTTTTTTTTTTTTTTGGTTTTTGGGTCACACCCGGCAGTGCTCAGGGATTATTCCTGGCTCCAGGCTCAGAAATTGCTCCTGGCAGGCACGGGGGACCATATGGGGCGCCGGGATTTGAACCAATGACCTCCTGCATGAAAGGCAAACGCCTTACCTCCATGCTATCTCTCCGGCCCCACCTTACACACTTCTGACCCAGGACAGACCTGGGTTAGATTCCTGATATCCAAGACAATTTTGTATAAGATAGACCATTATCAAGGAATGTTTAAAATGCTCATATGGCTGAAGTGATAGCACAGTGTTAGGGCGTTTGCCTTGCACACTGCAGACCTGGGACGGACACAAGTTTGATCCCTGGCATCCCATATGGTCCCGAGCCTGCCAGGAGTGACTTCTGAGTGTGGAGCCAGGAGTAACCCGAGAGCCGCAGGGTATGCCCCCCAAACCCAAAAATAAAATAAAGTGCTCATGGTGGGGGCCAAAAATGCTCATATAGAATCTTTAATAATGATTATATATACATCAGGGTTAGGGAGACTGTTCAAAGAGCTGGAGCATGTGCAAAGTATGCAGGAAACCTGATTAGATCCCTGACACATGTCTTTCTAAGCACCACTGGCTGTGACCCCAAAACTAACTTTTTCTCCTTACCAAGAAAAATGCAAATTGGACTGGAGAGATAGCATGGAGGTAGGGCATTTGCCTTGCATGCAGAAGGACGGTGGTTCGAATCCCGGTATCCCATATGGCTCTCCAAGCCTGCCAGGAGCAATTTCTGAGTGTAAAGCCAGGAATAACCCCTGAGCACTGCCGGATGTGACTCAAAAACCAGAAATTAAAAAAAAAATGCAAATTGCCTTGCCTGCAATAGCATACCTACAGATAGATATGACAAGGAACTCAAGAGATTACTTACGTATGAACTCCATCTGATTTTCTTTGTTCATAAACTAAAGTTCTTCCTTGTGGAGAAACAAGAAGGAAATCAACATCTAATCCTGCTCCATCTAAAACCTATGGAAAAGTACAGAAGAGGGTACATTATAAATGATTAAAATTAAGAAAGTAAATCATGGGGCCGGAGAGGTGGCGCCTTACAAGCGCTAGCCAAGGAAGGACGGAATTTCGACCCCCTCCTCCCCTCCCCCCCCAAGCCAGGGGCAATTTCTGAGTGCTTAGCCAGGGAGTAACCCCTGAGCATCAAATGGGTGTGGCCTGAAAAAAAAAAAAAGAAAGTAAATCATACAACAAAAATACTTTCCTTTTTTTTCTGTTTGTTTTTGGGCCAGTGGCGCTGAGGGGTTATGCCTGGCTCCTTGCTCAGCATTCACTCCTGGCAGAGTTGGAAGGACTGTATGGGATGCCTGGGATGGAACCAGGGTTGACTGCGTGCAAGGAGAATGCCCGACTATCGCTCCAGCCCCCTTTCTAAATTAAATTAGTTAAAGAAGTCAGACTCATTTTAAGGCTAGAAAGATCACCTAATTCAATTCTATTCATTTTTTAATATTTATACTCCTACGCCCACTTTTTTTTGTTTGTTTTTGGGCCACACCCAGTAGTGCTCAGAGGTTACTTTGGGCTCTACTCAAAACTCTCCTCAGAAATCACTCCTGCCAGGCTCAGGGGAGCTTATAGGATGCTGGAGATTGAACATGCAAGGCAAATGCCCTACCACTGTACTACTCATTCTGGCCCAGTACCCCCACTTTTTAATTCCTATTATCTAAATTTACACCTTACAGGTAATTACTGAAGCAATCTTCCTATAACTGCCTTCAGGTGAATCTCCAGAGTAGAAACAAAAAAGAAGAGTGATGGCTTAAAGGGCCAGTGTCATGGTTTGCTTGTAGGAGTTGTGGGTTGGAATCCAGAATAAATCAATCCCTTAGAGACACCTAAAGGGACTTAAAAAAAAAAAAAAAAAAGAACAGGGGCCAGAGCGGTGGCACATCGGTGGGCCTTGCACACAGCTAATCCAGGACAGATCTTGGTTCGATCCCCGGCGTTCCATATGGTCCCCAAGCCAAGAGCAATTTCTGAGCGCATAGCTCACCCTGAGCATCACCAGGTGTGGCCCAAATAAACAAAGACAAAAAGTATGACTCACTTCAATCTCCAGTAGAACCAAGTGTGTGAAACCCAATCACTGCCACAAAAAAGGGGACAGAAAGAAGAATAAATATATTTAAAAAATTAGGTTTTTTAGGGGGGCGGGGGCACAACCGGCAGCACTCAGAAATCACTCTTGGCAGGCTAGAGGGACCTTTGGGATGCTGGGGATCAAACTCAGATCCAGTGCATTGCAAGACAAATGACCTACTGCTGTGCTATTGCTCTGCCCTGCCAACCAAAAAATATTTTTTTAAAGCTGAGTGCAATGACTAGATTGTGAACACTGGAAATTTTAGAACATGTATTATGACCCAGAGAGGGAGAATCTACGCCAAAAGCAGGGAAGTGCCTGGAGTCCAGAATAAGCTGCCCTTTTTTTTTTTTTTTTTTTTTTTAATGGTTTTTGGGTCACACCCTGCTGCACTCAGGGGTTACTCCTGACTCTGCACTCAGAAGTAAATCCTGAAGGGCGCGGGACAGTATGGGATGCAGTTTTCGAACCGAGGTCTGTCCCATGTTGGCAGTGTGCATGGCAAATACCTTACCGCTGTGCTATCGCTCTGGCCCAATAAGCTTCTTTTTTTTTTTTTTTTTTTTTTTGGTTTTTGGGCCATGCTCAGGGGTTACTCCTGGCTATCTGCTCAGAAATAGCTCCTGGCAGGCACGGGGGACCATATGGGACACCGGGATTCGAACCAAACACCTTTGGTCCTAGATCAGCTGCTTGCAAGCCAAACGCTGCTGTGCTATCTCTCCGAGCCCCCAATAAGCTTCTTAAGAAAGGTTTTACTTGGCATAGTAGCCAGAATCTCACTCTGAGAACATTAAAGCTAAGTGTCCCTTGCATTGAGAACCACAAGCTACATAAACTTTTCCAGGAACTTGGGCAGGAAAACAGACACAGTGAGTTATACTGAAACCCTTCTAGCCATGGGAATTCTAGCAAGACAGACTCCAGCACTGAAACTGGGCCTAGAGGAAGGTTCTCTGATCCCAATCTTTGAACTTAGACAAGGAGAGGGAGCAGCTAGGCTTTTCACTTTCATACTGATCCTCCCCACCCAGGGCAGACAATGAAGAAATTCTCTGCAAACCCCCCCCCCACCTACCCCACCCACACAAATCTATTCTTTGCTTCCTCACACTCCAGGTCCTGGAAAACAAAAACAGAGCACCAAGAGCCACAGCACCCACTATTGGAAATTCAAAGCAAATGTGAGAATAAGTTGAATCCAAAGACAATGAAGATAGTACAGTAGGTAGGGAATTTGCCTTGCATGCTGACCCAGGATCTCTCCCCTCTCCCATTTGGTGCCCCTAACCTGAAGTAACTAACCCCTGAGCATCACCGGATGTGGCCCCAAAACAAAAACCCAAAAACCAAGACAATGAAAGAAAATTCTTAGAAATCAGTCTTACCTTCAGGGAAATGAAATGGGGAGTCTTACAGACAAATTTAAAATACCATGAAGTGTGGGGAGATAGCATTTGCCTTGCATGTGGCTGACCTAAGGTCCTCCAGCCTGCCAGGGGTGATTTCTGAGTGCAGAGCCAAAAGTGACAACCTCTGAGCACCACTGGGTGTAGCCAAAAAACCAACGAATCAATCAAAAAGAAGAAACCCAATGAGAAAAATCAAAAGCACACTAACAATTTATTCATGCATTAAAGTAAATTTTGAAGAAGAGGTTTTGTCTTTGTTGTTTTTTTGAAATTTAAAAAAATTTAAGGCACCAGGGTTTACAACACTGTTAATGATTGAGTTTCATGCATAGCTTAATCCCTAGCAAGGGAGTTCTTGAAAAAAATTTTACACAGATGGGGCCAAAGTCATATAGTACAGTAGGTAGAGTGCTCGCCTTGCATGTTGCTAACCTGGGTTTGATCCCAGGCACGCCCTATGATCTTCCAAGCCTCACCAGGAGTGATAATCCCTGGGTGAAAATCCAGGAGTAAGTCCTGAGCATGCTGGATGTAACCCTAAAATAAAAATTCTAGACAGAAACCCTGGATATGAAAAACACCAAAACTGAAAATTGAAGCCTTCAAAGAACCTAATTAACAGGATCAATTTAGTATAGAGGATAAATGAAATTCAAGATAAAAGTCCAGTAGGAATTCAAATGGAAGATGACATAAGAAAACTGAAGAAGCCTTTCAAACTATCAGGTTTTGGGCCGGAGAGATAGGATGGAGGTAGGGCATTTGTCTTGCACGCAGAAGGACGGTGGTTCGAATCTTGGCATCCCATGTGGTTTCCCGAGCCTGCCAGGAGCGATTTCTGAGCTTAGAGCCAGGAGTAGCCCCTAAGTGCAGTCGGGTGTGACCCAAAAACAAAAAACAAACAAATGAAAAAAAGCTACCAGGTTTCATCAGAAGAGGAAACATAAATAATGGGTCTGTGGGTCTGCCAGAGGTAGAAAAAGGAACAAAGAGCCTATTCAAAGAAATAACAGTTGGGGCCAAAAGATAGTACAGGGGGTAAGTATGTTTGCTCAGCATTTCAGTGTATACAAACACAGGTTAAAACCCTAGCAGCAGGGCCGGCGAGGTGGCGCTAGAGGTAAGGTGTCTGCCTTGCAAGCACTAGCCAAGGAAGGACCTCGGTTCCATCCCCAGCATCCCATATGGTCCCCCCATGCCAGGGGCAATTTTTAAGCGCTTAGCCAGGAGTAACCCCTAAGCATCAAATGGATGTGGCCCGAAAAACCAAAACCAAACCAAAACAAAACAAAACAAAAAACCAGTAGCACTGATATGGTATCCCTAATGTGGCCCTTGAACACCAAAATAGTCTGACCCTAAAAGGCTAAAAAAAATTAAAATAAAAATAAACCACCCAACAAAACAACAAACAAAACAAAAATACACCTCGGAACTTCTCAAACTAAAGGAAGGAACCAGAGAAATCCAGGAAGATGACAAGACACCCAAATTTCTAAAATTAAAAGTAAGTATTCATGGACCAGAAAGAGTACAGCAGGTAAGGCCCTTGCCACAGGTGACCAGGGTTTAATCCCTGGCACCACATATGGTCCCCCAAGCTCACCAGGAATGCAGCTCAGTGCATTTCTGGGTGTGGCCCCAAAATCAAACAAGATGCAAAGGGGCCATAACGATAATATAAGGAATGGGTGCTTGCCTAGCATCCCTGAACAACATCAGGAGTGATCTCCTAGTGCAGAGAAATACAACCAATTTTAAAGAAAGAAAAAAAGATGCAAGGTAAAAGCTAAACCAAACCAGGGTATGTGTAATACAAAATAACCAATAGTCACTGGCTATTTACTATGTGCTAGGCAAGGTCTATGAACACTGATTAACTCATATTTTCTTTTTTTGGTTTTTGGGTCATACTTGGGGAACCAAATGGGGGTCCATCAGGCTCGAGTTCTGCTTGGCTGCATTGAAGGCTGCTATGGCCACTTTAACTCCTATTTTCATATCATTTACTCTATGAGGTAATTGTTATCTCTGTACCACAAAGTGATGTATTCTATCGCCAGATTAAGACTATGTATGGGGCCGGCGAGGTGGCGCTAGAGGTAAGGTGTCTGCCTTGCAAGCGCTAGCCAAGGAAAGCCCGCGGTTCGGTCCCCCCGCGTCCCATATGGTCCTGCCGAACTAGGGGTGATTTCTGAGCGCTTAGCCAGGAGTAACCCCTGAGCGTCAAACAGGTGTGGTCCGAAAAAAAATAAAAGACTTTATATATATGAAATTTTACACATTTTATTTCTTAAATATATATAAAAGTTGGGATTTCTGGGGGCCGGAGAGATAGCATGGAGGTAAGGCATTTACCTTGCATGCAGAAGGACGGTGGTTCAAATCCCAGCATCCCATATGGTCCCCTGAGCCTGCCAGGAGTGATTTCTGAGCATAGAGCCAGGAGTAACCCCTGAGCGCCGCCGGGTGTGACCCGGAAACCAAAAACCAAAAAAAAAAAAAAAAAAGTTGGGATTTCAGTAAGCATTTTTTTTTTTTGGGCCACACCCGGCACTGCTCAGGGGTTACTCCTGGCTGTCTGCTCAGAAATAGCTCCTGTCGGGGGCCGGAGAGATAGCATGGAGGGAAGGCGTTTGCCTTTCATGCAGGAGGTCATCGGTTCGAATCCCGGCGTCCCATATGGTCCCCCGTGCCTGCCAGGAGCAATTTCTAAGCCTGGAGCCAGGAATAATCCCTGAGCACTGCCGGGTGTGACCCAAAAACCACAAAAAAAAAAAAAAAAAAAAAAAAAAAAAAAAAAAAAAAAAAAAAAAAAGAAATAGCTCCTGGCAGGCACGGGGGACCATATGAGACACCGGGATTTGAACCAACCACCTTTGGTCCTGGATCGGCTGCTTGCAAGGCAAACGCCTCTGTGCTATCTCTCCGGGCCCTTCAGTAAGCATTTCATCTCTAGACATGTAGCTCTTTTTTGGGGGCAGGAGGAGGGGGTGTCACACCTGGCATCACTTGGGTTCTCCTAGCTCTGTGCTCAGAAATCGCTCCTGGCAAGCACAGGGGACCATATGGGATGCTGGGATTCGAACCACCGTTTGGCTGCTTGCAAGGCAAATGCCCTACTGCTGCGCTCTCTCTCCAAGCTGACATGTAGCTCTTAATACTAAGTGGCTAAGGGCTGGAATACATTAAATAAATTACTTGCCTGGCATACAGTCAACACAGCTTCGATCTCTAACATCCTGTAAGATTCCCTGAGCACCTCTAGGAATGACTCATGTATGCAGAGTCAAGAGTAAACCCTGAGAATTGCCAGATATGCCCCCCCCCCCCAAAGGAAAATCCAAAGCAAATAAATTTAATCCCTAATACCTGGGCAAATAGTTTTTTGGGCCACATCCATTTGCTGCCTCGATACTTGAGTTGCTCCCAATCTCAATTGTGCTTAAGGAAACCACATTGCTGAGTAATAAAACCAGGACTTGAGCATGCAAGTCCTGCCCTACAACTTTTCTATTTCCCCCAACTCAAATACTAGGAATTTTTTGAGAAGTGAAGGCATCATATCTGATGGCGCTCAGGGTTAACTCCCTACTCTGTACTGGAGAACATGTGGTGCCAGAATATGAAACCTGGCTGCCAGCAGAAAGCATGTTGTCCACCCCTATGAATCTTGCCCTATAATACCTTTTTTTTTCCCGTTTGTTTGCTTGCTTGCTTGCTTTTTGGGGGGCCACACTTGTCAGCACTCAGGGATTATTCCTGGCTCTGCTTTCAGAAATAGCTCCTGGCTGGCTTGGGGGACCATATGGAATTAAATAGGGACTGAACCCGGGTCGGCCATGTGCAAGGCAAATGCCCTACCCAGGTGCTATTGCTCCAGCCCCCCGCTTTTTTCCCTTTATTTTTATGCTGTGGATGAAGAATTTTATACACATTTTTCCTACTACTCAAGTACATCTCCAACCCATACAAACTATTTTCCTATATGGATGATTTCACTCAGCCCCATTTTGGTTTTCTTGTCTTTAATTCTGCTCTATCTCCTTAAATCCATCTTCCACACTATCAGTGATCAATTGGAAACACTTTTGAAACTGTATTACCATTATTAAATCGTTTAAGAAAGGCAAAAAGGGGCTTAGCATGCACACAAGGCAAGTTTCATGACTGGGCATGAGTAATTACTCAGGCAAATTTTAGTCTTTCACTCCTTCCTCAAATTATAATCTTAAAGACTAATAAAAACTCTGAAATGTCCATTATATAGACCACCACCAAAACACAATATGCCATTTTCTTTTCCTTTTTTTTTTTTTTTTGGGGGGGGGGTTATACCCAGCAGTGCTCAGGTGTTACTCCTGGCAGGCTCGGAGACCATATGGATGCCAGGAATCAAACAACCAGTCAGTCCTGGGTCTGCTGCGTGCAAATCAAAAGCCCCACTGCTGTGCTCTCTCTTTGGCCCCACAATATGCCATTTTCAAAGGTGTTTTGTTCTTTTTCCTGAAAGGTCTTCTACAGAGTATTCCTCTTAGTTAGAAATCATTCTAGATTCAAATTTATATTCTCTAGGAGCCCTTTCCAGAAGGAAGAAGGGAAAGCCAAAAGGGAAGGAGGAAGAAAAGAAGGAAGTGCCGTGCCAGTTTTCTTAAAGCATCATACTTTGGGGGAATGCCCTGCTTTTTAAGCAGGTCAATATCCCTTGACTTGAGGTTCCAGAAAATTGAGCTCGTCCTCAGGTCTAGGTACCACCCCTTTCCTCCATTACTGACTTGTGGTAGCTAGCTTATCAGTCAAAATTTGAACTATAAGGGTGCCAGAGCTATGGCGGAAGCCGTAAGGAATCCGCCTTAGGCGAGCTAGGTTAGACAGTTGCGGGCTTCCCATAAGGTCCCCCAAGCCAGGAGCTATTTCTGAGTGCATAGCCAGGAGTAACCCCTGAGCCTCACCGGGTGTGACCGAAAAAAAAAAAAAAAAAAAAGAAAACACAAAAACTAAACATTTGAACTAGATGGGAAAGCAAGAAATATTGAGTGCTAGTCTGTTTTTCTCTCTATTCGACTTTAGATAAATTTACTGTTTATTTTATGCATCTATTTAAGTTTTTCCCATGAAAATTGTATAGAACTTTGTTTTGCTTTACAAGTGACGGTATTTAAAAAAGTTTCTCTGTATGAGCTTCTAAAATGTAAAATTATAAAGGAAGGACAAAAGGGAATCAATTCAATCAATTCAATCAATTCAAAAGGGAATCAAATCAATAAGAGTGAGAGCACAGCGGGAGGGCGTTTGCCTTGACCGCAGCCGACCAGGGACGGACTAGGGTTCATTCCCTGCATCTCATATGGTTTCCCCATTAGATCCCCCCCCCCCCCGACTGTCAGGAGTGATTCCTGAGCGCAGAGCCAGGAGTAATAACTATTGAGCGCTGCTTAGTGAAGGGGCCAGAGAGACAGCTGTGAGACATGCTGAGTGCATGTTTTGAATGAGGGAAGCCGGAGTTTGATCTTACACTGTCCATAGGAATACCTCCTATCCCCCAAGCACGGAGCCAGAAGTAGCATCACCAGGTGTGGCCCCAAACCATAAACACACAACCACTATTGGTAATTTAAAAAATAAAAGATTGGTGTGGAAGTCATTAGCACAGCGGGTAGGGCGCTTGCCTTGCACCCGGTCGACCTGGGTCCGATCCCGGCGATGGATACCATGGTGTCCCGAGCTTGCCAGGAGCGATTTCTGAGCGTAGAGCCAGGAGTAACCCCCCGAGAGTTGCCGGGTGTGGCCCAAGCAAAAACAAAACCAAAAGGTCAAAAAATAAATTGCGCCACAGTTTTCATTTTGGGAACACTGAAATCAGTTTGTGGAACAAGCACCGACAGTTTGGGTAAAGCCCCATAGAACATTCTTCCATTTAAAAAAAAAAAAAACGGAGGATGGGGGGAAGACGGCATAGAAGGCATTTACCCTGAGAGGTACATCTTCCTCTACAACTAAGATCTCATTTCTTTGAGAAGACTTTGAATGCATCCTATGATTTCAAAACAGTCCCCACACTGGGCTGGCTGCCCATGAATCTCCTGAGAGGCCACAGCCGTCAGCTCCTGGAGGAGGAGGAGGACGACAGGCGGGTCAGCGGTGCTCGCCAGTGGGGGAAAGGCTGACTCGCAAACCACAGCTCGTCCAATGGCGAAGAACAACGTGTACGAGTCGGAGCAACTGCGAGTTGGGCAACCCAGAGGGGCGAGCCCAGGAGGCGAGCAGGGGACCACGCCCGGTCCCAGCGACTCGCGGCCCGGGGTCGCGTCTCGCCCCGCACCCCCAAGCCCGCACCCCCGCGCCTGCGCGCACCAACCACTCCCGGGCGGCCGCCGCCGCCGCCACCACCGCTCGGGCGGGCCGCCTCAGTCTAGCCGCGGGAGCGCGCGGGGACGCCGGGATGCAGCGGGGCTGATGCAGGCAGGCAGGCGGGCGAGAGACGCCACTCACTTGGTACTCGATCTCCAGCGACGCCTTGTGCGGCATCGGCTGGTAGAAGCACTCCTTCAGGCCGGCGGGCAGCGTGAAGGTGAAGTCGCCGTCCAGCGAGGGCGCGAAGCCCGCCGCCCCGGGCAGCAGCAGCGGCGGCAGCAGCAGGCAGGGCAGCAGCAGCCCCGGCCTGGACAGCCAGGTCCTGCCGCCCATCCCGGTCGGGGAGCGCTCCGGGCGCGCGGGACGTGGTGGGGGAACGGGCGCCCAGGCTCCCAGGGAGGCCCAAGAGCCCTCGGAGAGGAAGCGCCGGCCTTCTGCACCCCACCAGCTCCCAGTTCCCGTTTCTGGCGGGGAAGGAACTCGGGCTGCCTCACACCCTGACGGCCGCCGGTTCCCATGCCTTCCCAGCGCCAATGGGCATCGAGAAGGCGATGATGGGAAATGTAGTTCCAGGCGAGTGGGCCCGATCGCTAGCTTAACGCGCTCCCCGGCGGGCCCCGGCGGGATTATGGGAAATGTAGTTCCAAGTGAATGGGCCTGTACGATAGTCAACCGCGCTCCCCAAAGTCCTCGCTGGAATTGTGGGAAATGTAGTTCGAGGCGAATGGGCCTGTTCGCTAGTTTAATGCGCTCCCCAGCGGGCCCCGGTGGGATTATGGGAAATGTAGTTCGAGACTAAGGGGCCTTTACGATAGTCAACTGCGCTCCTGGCGCAGGCCTTGGTGGGATTATGGGAAATGTAGTTCCAAGCAGGTGGGCACGTACGCTAGTCAACCGCGCTCCCCCAAGAGTCCCCGCTGGAGGACTCACACTGAGGCTGCGCAGAGGGCGGGAAGGGGCGGAGAGGAGGCCGGGCTGGAAGGAACGAGGTGGGGCCTAGCAAGGGGCGTCCCCAACGGCTCCCGCGGCCGTTCGAACTCGACGCCGCTGCGGGTTCGTTGTTCCCACGGGTGGTGTCTGAAGCTTCCACGCTCGGTGCCCGAAGACGGTCCCAGACTCCAGGAGCTGGTTTCGGGAAGCGTGGCGTGTGCGCTGTCGTCAGGTGGATCTTTCACCCAAGCAACGTCTTGGGTGCTCAGGGAGCTCTCGCTTGCTCGCCCCTTGCGGGGAAATTTCCTCTTTCCTCTGGTTGTATTTTGGTTGGAGAAAAATCGCAGAGGAGGTTGTCTTTTTTTTTTTCCCTTAACCTCTTACAGGTAAAAAAGTAGGATCAGTTCTTGAGAGGGCACAAATAGCTTTCAAACTATAACTCAGGCCTGGAGAGAGCACAATCGGATAAGACGCTTGAATTTGCAAGCAACTGGCCCTGCTTGTATCCCTGGCACCGTTTCTGGGCCCTTAGGCAGAGGGCCAGGAGTAAGCCCTTGAGAACCAGGGCCCCAAAAGTCAGCCAACCAAACAAAAATAATTGAACTTTTTGCAAAAAAGAATTAATCCTCTCCCTCTTATTAATACGTGAGGGGTTAAGAATACTTTTTGTGTGTGTTGGATGTATACACAACAAAAGCAATGGTATTGAGTCCAAAGATGACGTGGTTTAGGGTCTTTTAGTAGCATGATATACTTTTCTTCGCTATAGGTAGTGCAAATCTACCTTTTTGGGGAATGGATTACGGGCCGCACCCAGAAGTTCTAAGAACCTTACAGTAGTGCCTGGGATCCAAACTGGGTCTCCTTGCAAAGCATGAGCGCTGCCCTCACCTCTTTGAGCTCTCTCCAGCCCCTGAAGAAAGAATTTTAACCACTGCAGTTGAAAGGGAAGGAATCTTGGACAATAAATGGCCCGCTAGAAGCATGAGAATTGTTGAATATCAGAAGTGTTATTTGACACATGGACAGGAAACCTAAATTTTTAGAAACAACATGGAATGACATTTTAGAATTTGGCTTAAATTTGCTTATCTATTGTATTTTCACTGTTCTGTAGGAAGTTAGAGATGTGAAAAAGATAAAGCAGATTGGGGAGCCGATCCATTGTCTTGTCTGAGAGAAGCTGATTTGTGATAACAAAAAGGGAAAGACGATATAGCAAGTTTATTTACTAAAATTCCATACCTTCTCAGTAAATTTTCTGCCACAATTCGTCCTGTAAGGTGAGAGCTTTCTTTTTAATCTATATCTTAGAAATTTGGGGTAAGTATGATTTTTTTACTCTATTTTAGCTGGATGAGGGACAGAAGGGCATTTAGTAATCATAGTTTATTCCCTGAAAATGTTGAGCTACACAGGGCTCGTGGCTTTAAAAAAATTTTTTTTATTTAAACATCATGGTTTATTTACAAAGTTTTTCTTTTTTTCTTTTTTTTTTTTTTGGTTTTTGGGCCACACCCGGCATTGCTCAGGGGTTACTCCTGGCTGTCTGCTCAGAAATAGCTCCTGGCAGGCACGGGGGACCATATGGGACACCGGGATTCGAACCAACCACCTTTGGTCCTGGATCGGCTGCTTGCAAGGCAAACACCGCTGTGCTATCTCTCCGGGCCCTACAAAGTTTTTCTTAATACAGTTGTTTTAGACATTAAGAGTTTCAACACCAATCCCACCATTAACTAGCGTAACCTCCCCACCATTGTTCCCATTTCCCATGCACTCCCAAGTCTTCCTCCTTGTCAAGCACAAAATAATTTATTTTATACTGCTTTTTTTTTTTTTTTTGGTTTTTTGGGCCACACCCGGCGATGCTCAGGGCTTACTCCTGGCTGTCTGCTCAGAAACAGCTCCTGGCAGGCACGGGGGACCATATGGGACACCTGGATTCGAACCAACCACCTTTGGTCCTGGATCGGCTGCTTGTAAGGCAAATGCCGCTGTGCTATCTCCCTGGGCCCCTTTATACTGCTTATTACAATAGTATGGTAAGTGGAATTATCATTAATAAAAAGTTTGTGAGGGGCTAGAGTGGTGGCATGTAGCTGTAAGGCATCTGCCTTGCCAGTGCTAGCCTAGGACAGACTGTGTTGATCCCCTGCCCTCCCATATGGTCCCCCAAGCCAGGAGCAATTTATGAGTGCATAGCCAGGAGTAACCCCTGAGCTTCACCAGGTGTGGCCCAAAAAAAGCAACAACAACAAAAAAATGTGTGAAAATTGGTAGATCTCACAATGGGTTTATTAAAGCCAGAAGATTTACTGAGTTGTTTGTTGCTAGTTGAGCCATCTCTGTTTTTTTTTTTTTTTTTTTCTTCTATTATTGAGCTTATTTGACTTCTATGCTACATCTCCATCTAATTTGCTGTGCACCTATTGGGCTTTCAGTATTGTGGAATTTAGAGATAATGTCGGGCCACGTATGTGGCCATGCACTCCAGGATCAATTGTATATGGGATGATTTTCCACCCATCCTTCTCCTGAGATTGGCCCGGAATTTTCAGCTCAAAGGCCAGGGTACCCAGGAGTTTCATTGGATTAGCTTGGCATCTCTTCTGATATTAGTTGAAAGCTGTGAAACTTTGAAGCTGGGCCATTTACATTTACATTTACATATGGTGTAATTTGACACATGGACAGGAAGGCATCTGCCAGTGGGGGGTATATATATAGTGTGGGAGGAGGGTGTTTGTCCCAATTTGAGAGTTTCAGTCAGAAAACCAGTAAACCCGTGAGTTTCATTAGCTGTTATTTTTAGAGAAACTGGGCTGTTTGTATGGCTGCAGCTGTGGAGTGTGGGTGCCATGCCAGAACTTTATCTGTATGGTGATTTGGCCAGTGATCCCTCCCAATGGGAGGGCCCCTGACTTTTTTAAGAACTTGAAATGTATGGGGCCCGAATGATAGCACAGCAGTAGGGTGTTGGGTGTTTTGCCTTGCACAAGACCAACCCCGGACAGCCCCCGGTTTGATCCCTGGCATCCCATATTGTCCTCTGTGCCTACCAGGAGCAATTTCTGAGTGCAGAGCCGGGTGTGGACACCCCCCCCCCCCCCGCCCAAAGAGCTTGAGATATGTTCAAAATTCTAGAAGGATGAATGAAAGATGCTACAATAACAATGGTAAATGTTATCTGAAATCATTGTTAACTTTAAATTACAGAAAGATCTTTAGCTCTTATAGAGATTATAAAGCTTTAGTTTTATTGTGTTATAGTACATGTTTTTAATTTTATTTTACTTTTTGGAGGCCATGTTCAACAGCATTCAGGAGTTGCTCCTAGTTCTGCATTCAGAAATCACTCCTGGGCCGGAGAGATAGCACGGAGAGATAGCCTTGCATGCAGAAGGACAGTGGTTCAAATCCCGGCATCCCATATGGTCCCCCAAGCCTGCCAGAAGCGATTTCTGAGCATAGAGCCAGGAGTAACCCCTGAGTGCAGTGCAGCTGGGTGTGACCCAAAAACAAACAAAAAAAATCACTCCTGGCAGGCTCTGAGGATGATATAGGATGCCAGGAATATAATCCGGTTCAGACATGTGCAAGATCCCTATAGTATGTGTTTTAATATATAATTGTAGGTGTAAGTTTGGGGAAGATTGGGCCATACCCAGTGAAGTTCAGAGGTTACTTCTGCTGGTGCTTGGGAGCCATAAGCTGTGCTTAGGATTCAAATATATATATATTTGAAATATATATGTATATATACACATACATGTATATATATGTATATGTATATATGTATATATTCGTTTTGGGGCCACCCTGGCAGCACTCAGGGCTAACTCCTGGCTTTGTGTTCAGAAATCACTCCTGGAAGCATCTCTGTCTGGTTTTGGTATCTAGGTGATGGTGGCTTCATAAAAGCTGTTTGGGAGTGTTCCCGTTTTTTCAATTTCATGGAAGAGCCTGGCTAGGATTGGTAGTAGCTCCTCTTGAAAGGTTTGAAAAAATTCATTAGTAAATCCGTCTGGGCCTGGGCTTTTCTTTTTGGGCAGATGTTTGATTACAGTTTCAATTTCCTCAATAGTGATGGGGGTGTTTAGATTTGCTATATCCTCCTTACTTAACTGTGGAAGGTTATAAGTGTCCAAGAATTTATCCATTCCTTCTAGGTTCTCATATTTAGTAGCATAAAGTTTCTCAAAGTAGTCTCTGATTACCCTTTGGATCTCTGCAGTATCTGTCGTGATCTCCCCCTTCTCATTTCTAACATGGGTTATCAGGTTTCTACCAAAAAGCTTCTAGAAACAATAGACTCATATAGCAAGGTGGCAGGCTACAAAATTAACACACAGAAATCAATGTCCTTTTTATACACCAATAATGATAGGGAAGAGATGGACGTCAAGAAGGCTATCCCGGGGTAGGGCGGTGGCGCTGGAGGTAAGGTTCCTGCCTTACCTGCGCTAGCCTAGGACGGACCGCGGTTCGATCCCCCGGCGTCCCATATGGTCCCCCAAGAAGCCAGGAGCAACTTCTGAGCGCATAGCCAGGAGTAACCCCTGAGCGTCACAGGGTGTGGCCCAAAAACCAAAAAAAAAAAAAAGAAGGCTATCCCATTCACATTAGTGCCACACAAACTCAAATATCTTAGAGTCAACTTGACCAAAGATGTGAAGGACCTATACAAAGAAAACTATAAAACCATGCTCCAAGAAATAAGAGAGGACACACGGAAATGGAAACACATACCCTGCTCATGGATTGGCAGGATTAACATCATTAAAATGGCAATACTCCCCAAAGCATTGTACAGATTTAATGCGATCCCTCTAAAGATACCCATGACATTCTCCAAAGAAGTGGATCAAACACTTAGGAAGTTCATCTGGAACAATAAACACCCTCGAATAGCTAAAGCACTCCTAGGGAAAAGGAGTATGGGAGGCATTACTTTCCCCAACTTTAAACTGTACTACAAAGTAATAGTTATCAAAACAGCATGGTATTGGAATAAAGACAAACCCTCAGATCAGTGGAATACGCAATATTTCCCAGACATACAATTACCTAATTTTTGACAAAGGAGCAAGAAATCCTAAGTGGAGCAGGGAAAATATCTTCAACAAGTGGTGCTGGCAGAACTGGTTAGCCATTTGCAAAAAAGCGATCATAGACCTCCAGTTAACATCATGTACGAAGGTAAAATCCAAATGGATTAAAGACCTTGATATCAGACCTGATACCATAAGGTTTATAGAACAAACACGTAGGTAAAACACTCCATGACATTGAGACTAAAGGCATCTTCAAGGAGGAAACTGCACTTTCCAAACAAGTGGAAGCAAAGATAACAGATGGGAATACATTAAGCTGAGAAGCTTCTGCACCTCAAAATAAATAGTGCCCAGGATACAAGAGCCACCCACCATGTGGGAGAAACTATTCACCTAATACTCATCAGATAAAGGGCTAATATCCAAAATATACAGGGCACTGACAGAACTTTGCAAGAAAAAAAATCTAATCCCATCAAAAAATGGGGAGAAGAAATGAACAGACATTTTGATATAAAAGAAATACAAATGGCCAAAGGCACATGAAAAAATGCTCCTCATCACTGATCATCAGGGAGATGCAAATAACAGCGATGAGATACTATCCCACACCACAGAGAGTGGCACACATCACAAAGAATGAGAACAATCGGTGCTGGCGGGGATGTGGAGAGAAAGGAACTCTTATCCACTGCTGGTGGGAATGCCGTCTAGTCCAACCTCTATGGAAAGTGATACGGAGATTCCTCCAAAATCTGGAAATTGAGCTCTCATTCAACCCAGCTATTCCACTCCTAGGGATATACCCTAGGAACACAAAAATACAATACAAAAACCCCTTCCTCACACCTATATTTATTGCAGCACTATTCACAATAGCCAGACTCTGGAAACAACCAAGATGCCCTTCAACAGATGAATGGCTAAAGAAACTGTGGTACATATACACAATGGAATATTATGCAGCCGTCAGGAGAGATGAAGTCATGAAATTTTTCTATACATGGATGTACATGGAGTCTATCATGCTGAGTGAAATAAGTCAGAGGGAGAGAGAGAGACACAGAATAGTCTCACTCATCTATGGGTTTTAAGAAAAATAAAAGTCATCTTTGCAACAATCCTCAGAGACAATGAGAGGAGGGCTGGAACTTCCAGCTCACTTCATGAGGTTCACCACAAAGTTATAGAAATAACTACACTGAGAACTACCATAATCATGTGAATGAATGAGGGAACTGGAAAACCTGTCTGGAGTACAGATGAAGGTGGGGTGGGATGGAGGGAGATTTGGGACATTGGTAGTGGGAATGTTGCACTGGTGAAGGGGGTGTTCTTTACATGACTGAAACCTAATCACAATCATATTTGCAATCAAGATGTTTAAATAAAGGAAAAAAAAAGGTGCTGAGTGAATATAAAGATTTAACTTAGCAAAAAAATTAACTAGTTGGGGCCCGGAGAAATAGCACAGCGGCATTTGCCTTGCAAGCAGCCGATCCAGGACCTAAGGTGGTTGGTTCGAATCCCGGTGTCCCATATGGTCCCCCGTGCCTGCCAGGAGCTATTTCTGAGCAGACAGCCAGGAGTAACCCCTGAGCACCGCCGGGTGTGTCCCAAAAACAAAAACAAAAACAAAACAAAAAAACAAACAAAACTTAACTAGGTGGAAGCTATGAAGTTATGTGTAATCTGTTCAGAGGCTATAAGAATGCCTGCTGGAGTGAAAGAAATATTGATAGAACAATTCGGAGAAATGATAAGGACACACACACAAAAAAAGAAATCACTCCTGGAAGTCTTGGGGGACCATATGGGATGCTGGGAATCGAACCCGGGTCCATCCTGGGTTGTCTACATGCAAGGCAAATGCCTTACCGCTGTGCTATCACTCTGGCCCCTCAAAGATATTAATATGTCTTCTGTCAGAACTTCTGTCAGAACTTTATCTGCAAAGATATTTAGTAGACTTCCACAGTATTAAATTCTCATCAGCTAAAAACTTTTCTTCATCAAATTCTAAGTTGACCTGCTGTCATTTTAATTCCTGGATTTGTGATTTTGTTTTGTTTTGTTTTTTTTGGTCACACCTGGCTGCGGTCAGGGGTTACTCCTGGCTCTATGCTTAGAATTCGCTCCTGGCAGGCTTGGGGGATCATATGGGATGCCGGGATTCCAACCACCAGGATTGTGATGTTAATGTGTTTTAAAACAGGGCTGGAGTGATAGCACCATGGGTAGGACATTTTCCTTGCATGACTCAAGTTAGATCCCTGACAAGCCTTTCAGGAGTGATTTCTGAATGTAGAGCCAGGAATAACACCTTAGTACCTCAGGTGTGGCCCAAAAAAACAAAACAAAACAAAAAAATTTCACAACCTCCCAGCTCTATGACTGAACTCAAATAATATAAGCAGCTGAACCTCTCAGGTGGGACCAGCCTACAGACCGAAAACTCTGAAGTGTTCACAGAATGGGGGATCAGGCCAAGATACACTCCCCCAACATACAAATACACAGTCACTAGAAAATCCAGCAGTCTCTACCCACACCTGCCAGAGTCCTGGCAGAGGAAACAATCCAGCTCATTTACTGAGATCCAAAGGAAAATTATGACCTCCTGACTTTTCCCATATAGTCTGGTCTGGACTGAAAACTCTGGGGGCCCCTTCAGGGTGGAGGCAGATTCCCCTTTCTGCATGAAATCATACAGCCCAGAAATCATACAGATAACCTCCCACAGAAACTGCCAAGCTCCACAACTTAATCTTATCAAACTGATAAGGCACCATCAGTTTGTTCCAGATCTATAGATACCGATCACATGACTGCAGCAGCCTGTGATACCTCAAAATTTCATAATAGTGTCAGTCCAGCAAACTTGATGGGAAAGTTAAATGGAAGGCCAAACTCACCAAACTCAGTGAGCCTAAACAGTAACATAGAAAGAAGGCTCAGCTAAGCACCAACCACAGGCCAGTAAAATTTCAGACAATGACTTTAGTAATAGTATTAGAGATATAACAATTATTTCAACCTGGCCTTTATTATCTAAGTTTTAATAATTTTGTCTTTGTTTTTTTTGTTTCTGTTTTTCAGTTTTATAATTTTTTATTATGAATTATGAGAACAAAAGATGCAAAGAAAGAGGATAAGGTAAAGTTACAGTGGAAGGACAATCACCCATAACATAATTATCAGAAGAAGTCCCCTTGCTGATATCTTAACTTTGAACTTTCACCAAAGAAAGTTAAGATAAATAAAACAGAATCCATGTGCAATTACTTTGTCCCTCAAGTCTCCAGATTGTAGCACATTATATTTCTTAACAGCACACAAGGCAATCTAAAGCCATCAAACTTACGTAACTCCTTAAACATTACAGGCATAGTATTTTTTACATTTCCATGTACATGCATATTAGCTTAAGTTAACCTCAAATTTTAAGTGGGTGTGTTTTAAGGATTAGAGTCAAAGGAGCACAGTAAAAACGGTGTTAGAGTGGCAATTGTTGTTTGCATAGGCCCACCAAAATATGAGAGGCATGGAAAGGAATAGCCTTGGCCTAAATACAAAGAGATCCTACCCCTGAAGTTTCCTGGCATAAGACCAGCTCTAGGCCTCAGGAAAGTTATCGTTCGCTCCAAGACATTGTCCGTAGCGCCAATACACTTATCACACAGTCTCTGTTGTCGGTCTCATGTTTCTGTATTAAAGATTCTGGAATCTGCATGTCCTATATTGAAGTCATGATGTGGAGTGCCTTCTCGTTTCACCTCACCATGAAAGGGGAATGCAGGAAGCCCTGTCCTGTAAGCAGGTTGTTGTTGTTAAGTCTTCTCAGTGTTAAGGGAAGTCTCTTTTGAGCAGGACGATGTCTGAGCAGTGGTAGGGTCTTCCGTGGTAGAGGATTGCTTCCAGGTGATGTTATAGACAAACCTCACCATAAAGGGGCAATACAGCAAGCCCTGTCCAGTAAGCAGGTCATTGTTCTTGTTGTCTTCTCAGTGTTAAGGGATGTCTCTTTTGAGTAGATAAATGTCAGAGCAGCTGTAGGGTCGTCCCTGGTACAGGAATGCCTCCGGTGATGTTATATACAACCTTGGATGTTTTGTAAATGTCTTCTGTAGATCAAGGGGTAAATGGAGAATGCCCATTCTTCTGAGGCCTGTGCCAAGTCTTTATGTCAATGTTCAGGGTGTAAGGTCTCATTGCAGTACAAGATTTGTGTGTTCCCATTTCTATTAGATAAGAACTTATTGGTATGTATAGTATTTTCCCATGTTAGTGTGCCTACGCAAACAAGTAATAAAGCCACGTGGTGCTATCAGATATATGGGGGCATAAGAACATTTCCAACAAGACCCATGACTTGGTTCAAACATAAGTATTAAACTGAGGGATTCTTTCACACCAAATTCCATATTGAGCAGTTCACAAAGAGAAGATAAAAAACATGGGGGGGGGGATCATCAGTGTATAAGAAAGTATTTAGCAAATGTTATAGCCGTCAAAGAAAACACCCATAAAATGTTGAAAAGATATGTGTCCTTTTTATGCCTTTTAAAATAGTTGGGTGGGTGTTAACTCTAGGGCACCACTTTGGTCTGTGAATTAGGACTCAACAGTACTTAAGTTAGAAAGGGTAAAAAAGGAGTAATGATGATAGGAGATAAAGAAGTTAAAGAGAAATATGAACTTATGAAGGGTATGAAAAAGGACAGAGTACAAAATGGACATTCTGCATACATAAAAACATAATTCAATGATAGTGAGTACTATTAATGTTTCTTGTGAGAGTACTATTAATGTTTCTTGTGGGCGCGGGGGCTATCGCCCCCGCGCGATTTTGAGAATGTAGACTGGACAGAGTTTACCAGTGCCAGCCAAACCTCCTCCTGCTAGACTCCCGGCTCCCAGGAAGGAGAGATCCTTCAAGAAGCTGGGAGACCAGAGGTTCAGAGCCCCACCCAGACCCTCCCTAAGGAGCCGCATGGATAGTGGGGGAAGGCCTAGGGTACCTTCAAGCTCCACCAAGGGACCCAGCTCACCGGCTTGCCCAGGCGTGTGGCCTGGGGAAGCCCTGGAGATCTGGAGCAAGGCGGCAGAGGGGTGCTGGGGTTACCCAAGCCCCCCCCCTAGGCCTGGCCAAGCAGGCCTCCGGCATGGCGTGGGCTTGCCAAACCTCCTCCTGCTAGACTCCCGGCTCCCAGGAAGGAGAGATCCTTCAAGAAGCTGGGAGACCAGAGGTCTGTTTCTGTTTTTTTGGGCCACATCTGGTAACACTCGGGTTACTCCTGGCTATGCGCTCAGAAATTGCTACTGGCTCAGGTGACCCATATGGATTGCTGAGGATCGAACCACGGTCCTTCCTGGATCAGTTACTTGCAAGGCAAATGCTCTACCACTATGCTATCGCTCTGCCCTGGATGTTCTATTTTTGGGGGGAGGGGGCACACCCGGTAGCACTAAGGGGTTACTTCTGACTATTCGCTCAGAAATTACTCCTGGCTAGGGGACAATATGGGATGCCGGGGATTGAACCAGGTCCATCCTGGATCAGTTCCATGCAAGGCAAACGCCCTACCATTGTGCTATCACTCTGGTCCCTGGATGTTCTATTTTTTCTTTTATATAAACATTATGATTTACAATTTTGTTTTGCTGTATTTTCATAATACAATGTTCCAATACCAATACTAATACCAGAGATAACATCGCTCCACCAATTTACTCAAGTTCCCTTACTCTACCCAGTCTGTTCCTTTACAGGTGCTTTATTTTGTTTGTTTGTTTTTGTTTTTGGACCACACCTGGCAGTACTCAGGGATTACTCCTGGCTCTGTACTCAGACTTACTCCTGGCATGCTCAGAGGGACCATTTGGGATGTCAGGGATCTAACTAGGTCCATCCTGGGTCAGTGCTTTCGAGGCAAATGCCCTCCACTGTGCTCTGGTCCCATGTCTTTGTTTTTAACAAACAATATGAAGTAAACTTGTTTGTGCCTGAAAGAGGGCTGGCTAAGATGGTCAGTAGAAAACTGGGGATATTGGTGGAGGGAAGTTTGATGGTGAGATTGATAATTTGAACATTTAATGCTTGAAACATCTGTATTATGAACAATTTGGTAAAACATGGTGTTATAATACTTTTTCTTTTTGGTTTTTGGGCCACACCCGGCAGTGCTCAGGGGTTACTCCTGGCTGTCTGCTCAGAAATAGCTCCTGGCAGGCACGGGGGACCATATGGGACACCGGGATTCGAACCAACCACCTTTGGTCCTGGATCGGCTGCTTGTAAGGCAAACACCACTATGCTATCTCTCCGGGCCCTGTAATACATTTTTTTAAAGTTCATGACCATTGTGAGAGGTCTTTACTTGTTAATAAATTGCCTTGAGGGACCAGAATGACAGCACAGCAGGTAGGATGTTTGCCTTGCACATAGGGGACCTAGGTTTGATTCCCTGCATCCCATATGGTCCTCTGAGCACCCCCAGTAACGACCCCAAACACAGCCAGTAGTAATCCCTGAGCACCACTGATGTGACCCAGAAATAAAAAGTCAAAAATTGCCTTGAAGAAAATATAAATGACTTTTGTAGGCTAGAGAGAGTACAGGGTTATTGCCTTACATGTGGCCAAATTGGGTTGAGTTTCCACCTCAGCCCCACAAGGCACCTATTGGTGTGGCCCAGAATCTCAACTAAAGAAAAATAAGAGGAGCTGGAATGATAGCACAGTAGTAGGGCATTTGCCTGGCACATAGCCAACCTGGGGCAGAGCTGGGTTTGATCCCTGAAATCCCATATGGTCCTGAGCCTGCCAGGAGCAATTTCTGTTTTTTTTTGTTTTTTTTTTTTGGTCACACCCAGCAGCGCTCAGGGGTTACTCCTGGCTCTATGCTCAGAAATCACTCCTGGCAGGCTCAAGGGACCATATGGGATGCCGGGATTCAAACCACCATCCTTCTGCATGCAAGGCAAACGCTTTACCTTCATGCTTTCTCTCCAGCTCCTCCATATCGTTTTCTATAAAGGTTGGACTAGACAGCATTCCCACCAGCAGTGAATAAGAGTTCCTTTCTCTCCACATCCCCATCAGCACTGCTTGTTCTCATTCTCTATGATGTGTGCCAATCTCTATGGCGTGAAATGGTACCTCAGAGTTGTTTTGATTTACATCTCCCTGGTGATCAGTGATATGGAGTATTTTTTTCAGTGTGCCTTTTGGCCATTTGTATTTCTTCTTTATTTGTTTATTTATTTATTTTGGGTTTTGGGTCACACCTGGCAGCGCTCAGGGATTACTCCTGGCTCTGTGCTCAGAAATTGCGCCTGGCAGGCTCAAGGGACCATATGGGATGCCAGGATTCAAACCACTGACCTTCTGCATGAAAGGCAAACGCCTTAACTCCATGCTATCTCTCCGACCCCTTGTTTTTCTTCTTTGACAAAGTGTTTCCATTTCTTCTCCCCATTTTTTGATGGGATTACATGTTTTTTTCTTGTAAAGTTCCATCAGTGCCTTGTATATTTTGCATATTAGCCCCTTATCTGATGGGTATTGGGTGAATAGTTTCTCCCACTCAGTGGGTGGCTCTTGTATCATGGGCACTATTTCCTTTGAGGTGCAGAAGCTTCTCAGCTTAATATAGTCCCATCTGTTTATCTCTGCTTTCACTTGTTTGGAGAGTGCTGTTTTTTCCTTGAAGATGCCTTTAGTCTCAATGTCATGGAGTGTTTTACCTAAGTGTTGGTCTATATACCTTATGGTTTCAGGTCTAATATCAAGATCTTTTTTGTTGTTGTTGTTGTTTTTGGGCCACACCCAACAGTGCTCAGGGGTTACTCCTGGCTGTCTGCTCAGAAATAGCTCCTGGCAGGCAATGGGGACCATATGGGACATCGGAATTCGAGCCAACCACCTTTGGTCCTGGATCGGCTGCTTGCAAGGCAAACACCGCTGTGCTATCTCTCCAGGCCCAATATCAAGGTCTTTAATCCATTTGGATTTGACCTTCATACATGGTTTTAGCTGGGGAGGGGGGGTCTAATTTGATTTTTTGCAAGTGGTTAACCAATTCTGCCAACACCACTTGTTGAAGAAGCTTTCCTTGCTCCATTTAGTATTTCTTGCTCCTTTATCAAAAATTAGGGGACATTAGGTGACTAGTATCACCTAGTGTCACCTAATGTCTGGGGAACATTCTTTCACTGATCTGAGTGTCTGTTTATTCCAATACCATGCTGTTTTGATAACTATTACTTTGTAATACAGTTTAAAGTTGGGGAAAGTAATGCCTCCCATATTCCTTTTCCCAAGGAGTGCTTTAGCTATTCTAGGGTGTTTATTGTTCCAAATGAATTTCAGAAGTGTTTGATCCACTTCTTTGAAGAATGTCATGGATATCTTTAGAGGGATCACATTAAATCTGTATAATGCTTTGGGGAGACATAAGTTTTTTTTTTAATATTCATCAGGTTCAAACTGAACTCAGGTTCAATCTTGGGTCCATCTTTGATAGTTTGTGTGACTTTGAGTGAGGTTTTTGTTTTGTTTAGTTTTGGTTTTGGTTTGGTTTGGTTTTTGGGTCACACTCGGCAGTGCTCAGGGGTTACTCCGGGCTCTGTGCTCAGAAATCGCTCCTGGCAGGCACGGAGAACCATATGGGATGCTGGGATTTGAATCACCGTCCTTCTGCATGCAAGGCAAATGCCCTACCTACCTCCAGCCCCAGTAAGTTTTTTTTTTTTTAATTTGGGGTGGGGGCATACTTTGTAATGCTTAGGGCTTACTCTTGGCTCTGCACTCAGGGACCATTGCTGGAAAAACTCAGGAGACAATTTGGGGTGCTGGTGATTAAAGCCAGGTTAGTTATGTGCAAGGCAGGTGCTCTAACCACTGTACTATTTCTTTGGCCTACTTAGAATGATTTTTTAAATTTATGTTAATAGTAGTTTCTTTTTCTTTATCTTTATGAGGGGCCGGAGAGATAGCATAGCAGTAAGGCGTTTGCCTTAGACGCAGAAGTACAGAGGTTCGAATCCCGGCATCCCATATGGTCTCCCGCGCCTGCCAGGAGCGATTTCTGAGTGTAGAACCAGGAGTAGCCCCTGAGTACTATCAGGTGTGACCCAAAAACCAAAAAAAAATTTACATCACAGGGGTTTGGGAGAGTAAATGTGCTTTAAATGGGGAACTGTAATAACCAAACTGTAGGTGTAATAAAAGAAACAGTGTTGATCAAATATTACATTATGGCTTTAAGCTACAGAGAAATTCAATGTTACTGTATTTTTAAAAAAATTACCATGAAATATTTATGAACATTGATATAGAGAAAATTGTTAGTTTGAGAATACTTTAATTAATACTATGATTCTTTCAGGTGAGGTGCAAGAGTTCATTTATTTTTTTAAGAAATGGAATCTAGTTCATTAAATTTCTTTAACAAAGACAAAGAAGAAGAAAGTTTGCTTGCAAATGTTGCTTCCTTAAGGCATGAACTGAAGAGAACAGAATGGAGTTTGCAGAGTGTAGGGGAAGAGTTATCCAGGTAAGTTAAATTATGTGACTTTAATTAAAGAACATGACTAAGGGGCCGGTGAGGTGGCGTTAGAGGTAAGGTGTCTGCCTTGCAAGCGCTAGCCAAGGAAGGACTGCTGTTCGATCCCCCAGCGTCCCATATGGTCCTCCCAAGCCAGGGGTAATTTCTTTTTTTTTTTGGTTTTTGGGCCACACCCGGTGATGCTCAGGGGTTACTCCTGGCTATGTGCTCAGAAGTCGCTCCTGGCTTGGGGGACCTTATGGGACACCGGGGGATCGAACCGCGGTCCGTCCTAGGCTAGCGCAGGCAAGGCAGGCAAGGCAGGCAGGCACCTTACCTCTAGCGCCACCGCCCGGCCCGCCAGGGGTAATTTCTGAGTGCTTAGCCAGGAGTAACCCCTGAGCATCAAACGGGTGTGGCTCGAAAAACCAAAAAAAAAAAAAAAAAAGAACGTGACTAATTAATGAAGTAAAATTTATGAATTTTATGCTTTTTTAATTTATCTTTAAGAAATAATTTTCTATAATTTTGAGTATAACCCAGCTAAAGAAAAAATAGGAATAATAGAGAGCAGTTATATATTCATAGAATTTCTTCAATATATTAGGAAATAGTATAAAAATTTTTATTTTGGACCTAAATTGTATGTTATTAATATATCTTCTATTTTGAATTTTAAGTGATCATAGGAGAGAAATTTTAGAACTATATAGGGTGCGAGGTTAATTATAAATTATTTTTAAATTAGTTGAAACATTGGGGCTGAAGTATAGCACATAGGTGCTTTCCTTGCATGCGACTGATCCTGTTCAATCCCTGGTATCCCATATGGTCCCTCAATCCTGCCAGGAGTAATTCCTGAGCACAGAGCCAGGATTAACCCCTGAACGCCACTGAGTGATCCAAAGACCAAACCAAAAAAAAAAATTAATTGATACATTGCTTTAATTGCATAAATGAATCTAATCTGATTGCCCTCACCATTTCAGGTGCTTTTCTGTTTTGTAATTTAGCTTTTAGAAATTTATTTTATTTCATTATATCATTATTTATTTAGGTTTTTGGGTCACACCCAGCGGCACTCAGGGGTTACTCCTGGCTTTGTGCTTCAGAAATCGCTCCTGGCAGACTCAAGGGACCATGTGGGATGCCAGGAATTAAACTTGGGTCTATCCTGGGTCTGCCATATGCAAGGCAAATGCCCTACCACCGTATTATCGCTCCGGTCCCATTAGCTTATAGAAATTTAGAGTTAATACTTTTTTTTTTGTTTTGTTTTTGGGCCACACCCGTTTGATGCTCAGGGGTTATGCGCTTAGAAATCGCCCCTGGCTTGGGGGGACTGTATGGGACACCGGGGGATCGAACTGTGGTCCGTCCTACGCTAGTGCTTGCAAGGCAGACACCTTACCTCTAGGCCACCTTCCCGGCCCCTAGAGTTAATACTTAAACTAAGAAACTAAAGTGTCTACTTTTCTCTCTCTCTCTCTAGTGTTAGTCCAAGTGTAAATTCCGATTATGCCTCCAATCTGTCAAGGTGTGAAAGGCTTCTTCTGGATGATCTCTCTCAGCCTAGCCACTTTGGACTTTTGAATTACTCACCTTATAAAAAAGTTTGTAAAGTGAACAATAACAACACTGATTGTCAAAAAAAGACAAGTAATAAGGTTATTCATTTTTGGACATATCTCCTTAAAAGTAGTTTTGGCTTTAGGCTTGTTTCCTTCAGCATTTTTTTTTCAGTATTTTCTATATCTGCCTTATTTATATTTTTCATTAGTGAAAATATGAATTTTTCCTCTAACTTTTACTCTGGTGTTCAACTTGTTGAATGTAAATATGTCATTATTCCTAACAAAGTAATTATTTGATGGTTTAATATATTATTTTTGTAATAAGATGATTTGTTATCTCAAGTAAATTAGAATTTAGCACTATATCATGTACATAATAAGTAACACTTGTTTATAAATTGGATAAAATATAATTAAATTTATAAACTAATTAATGTTTAACTTGGATTTGAGGTATTATTTAATAGCATGAAATTATGCTCTCCTTATTATCCCTAAATTTTGTGGAGGTATTTTTGTTTTTTTTTTTTTTTTTTTTTGGCTTTTTGGGCCACAGCCGGCGGTGCTCAGGGGTTACTCCTGGCTGTCTGCTCAGAAATAGCTCCTGGCAGGCACGGGGGACCATATGGGACACCGGGATTTGAACCAACCACCTTAGGTCCTGGATCGGCTGCTTGCAAGGCAAACGCCGCTGTGCTATCTCCTCGGGCCCGGTATTTTTGTTTTAAATCATATAACTTACACCTGGCCCTGTGCTCAGGGATCCTGGAAGGACTTATAGGACTATATGAGTGCTGGCAAGGCAAAATGCTCTACCTGTTATACTGTCTCTCTATCCCAGTACCCCTAAACTCTGTGGATATTAGACTTTGTATCTTGTTTTTTTGTTTGTTTGTTTGTTTCTGGGTCACACCCAGCAGTGCTCAGGGGTTCCTCCTGGCTCTATGCTCAGAAATTGCTCCTGGCAGGCTCGGGAACCATATGGGATGCCGGGATTTGAACCACCGACCTTATGCATGCCTCCATGCCATCTCTCTGGCCCCTGTATCTTGTTTAGAACACAAACACTATTTTTCCTCTCCCTCTTTCTTATTCTGTTGTATTATCTTCCTTTGTCCTTCTTTTTGCAGTGCTTTTATCTCCCATTCTATTCTCTTTATTATTCTGCCCTCAATACATATATTATGTATTTTATAATCTTATTTGTTGAAATATGCTCTGACTTTATAAAGCTAGCAATTAAGAGGTTATCTTTTATGTTTTTTTATTTTTGGGGGGGCCACATCTGGCAGCACTCAGGAATTACTCCTGGCTCTGCACTCAAAATCACTCCTGGCTGGCTCAGGTGGATCATATGGGATGCCAGGAATTGATCCTGGGTCGTCCACATGCAAGGCAAATGCTCTATCACTATGCTATCGCTCCGGCCCATGGTTGTCTTTTATAAGAAAGCTGCTTGACTACTTGAGGATGTTTGAGGCTACATTTTAAAAAATGAATTTAGGCTTTGTCTTCAAGCCTGTCTTCTCTCTTGAGCTTGCTTGTCTGTTCCACTCTGAAAAGCCTATGTACTGTGACCCCCCAAACAAACAGACAAACAAAAAAAAAATCTCATTTCTAGGAAACTATAATAGAGGGTCAGAGATACAGAACCATGGGTAGCTGCCTGCCTTGCACATAGCCTACTCAGTTTCTATCCTCAGCATCTCATATGGTTTCTCTGTCACTACCAGGTATAATCTCTGAGCATCGCTAGTATGCACCCTCAAAAAGGGAAAACTTGGGGGCCAGATAGATAGCATGGAGATAGGGCGTTTGCTTTGCATGCAGAAGGACAGTGGTTCAAATCCTGGCATCCCATATGGTCCCCCGAGCCTGCCAGGAGCAGTTTCTGAGCATAGAACCAGGAGTAACCCCTGAGTGCTGCCAGGTGTGACCCAAAAACAAAAGAAAAAACAAAAAAAAATGTAAAAAGTAAAATAGTTACCTATTAAAGATGGGATTTTTCTTTGATATTTTCACTTTGGAATTGCATCATATACTATAAAATGTTAATGAAGGGGCTTGCGCAATAGCACAGTGGGGAAGGTGCTTGCATTGCACAAGGCCAACCCTTGTTCGATCCCCAGCATCCCATTATGGTTCCCCAAGCCTGCCAGGAGTGATATTTGAGCACAGACCTAGGAGTAATTCCTGAGTGCTGCTGGGTGTAGCCAAACAAAACAAAACAAAACAAAATTGCAAAAAAATTTTAAAGAAAAGAACTATAAAATACATGTTTTGGGGGTGGTTCAAGCTGTAGGGCGTTTGCCTTGCATGTGCTGACCTAGGACGAACCTCGGTTTGATCCCCCCTCCCCTGTGTCCCATATGGTCCCTCAGCCAGGAGTGATTTCTGAGCACATAGCCAGGAGTAACCCCTGAGCATCACCGGGTTTGGCCCAAAAACCATAAAAAAAAATGTTCTGGAGCCAAAGCGATAGCACAGTAGTAGGGTGTTTGCCTTGTATGTGGCCAACCTCTGAGTGCAGAGCCAAGAGTAACCCCTGAGGGCCACTGGGTGTGGCCCAAAAACCAGTCAATTAATCAATAATTCAGTCAAGTTTAAAAAAATAAAATATGGGGATGGAGAGATAGCACAGCAGTAGGGCTTTTACCTTACATGCAGAAGGTCAGTGGTTCGAATCCTGAATCCCAGCATCCCATATGGTCCCCTATGCCTGCAGGGGGAAGGAGATTTCTGAGCATAGACCCAGAAGTAGTCCCTAAGTGCTGCTTGGTGTGACCCAAAAACCAAAAATATATAAATAGATAAAATACATGTTCTGAAGAGTAATAGAGATTGTCTATTCAGCTTATTATTGGTAATCATTTGGGATTTTACTTATTGTTTATTTTTATTTTTGGGCCACACCCGGTGACGCTCAGGGGTTACTCCTGGTTCTGTGCTCAGAAATTGCTCTTGGAAGGCTGTGGGACCACTGTGCTATCGCTTCAACCCTTTATTGTTCATTTTTATGGACAGATATAGCTGTAGATATTTTTATATTTACAGGACAAAAATATTGTCATACTTTCTATCATATACAGGAACAATATGTTGAGTCTTAGCACTTTTGCAGGGTTCCAAGGATTTTTCTAAATGTATATTTTTTTAAGCTGTGTTTTTTATTTTGTTTGCTTGATTTTGAGCCACACTCAACTGTGTGCTTGGGGCTTATTTTGGGCTCAGTTTCATGGATCACTTCTGACAGTGCTCAGGGGACCATATTTAATCAGGGATTAAATCCAGGTCAACTACAAGGCAATCACCTTATCTACTGCACTATCTCTCCAGCCCCTCTAAACTGTATTTATAAACTGTGGATGTTCACCAGCAGTAGAGTAAGGTGTGCTAATTGTCATGTATATCCTCACCCAATAGTCACTATATTTCTTTCTTTCTTTTTTTTTTTTTTTTTTTTGGTTTTTGGGCCACACCCGGCGATGCTCAAAGGTTACTCCTGGCTGTCTGCTCAGAAATAGCTCCTGGCAGGCACCGGGGACCATATGGGACATCGGGATTCGAACCAACCACCTTTGGTCCTGGAGCGGCTGCTTGCAAGGCAAACACCGCTGTGCCATCTCTCCGGGCCCCACTATATTTCTTAATCATTTTCTGTCTTAGTCATTTTAATTGATAATTGTTCTTTGTTTTTATAATTTACATTTAATGATTAATGACATAATACGATATAGCTTATTCTCTTTTATTTTTCAGATGTGTTATTCATCTTCTCCCCTGGATCAGGAGATCAAAAATCTTCGAGAGAAACTTAATAAACTTAGGCAACAGAATGCATGTTTGGTCTCACAAAATCATTCCCTAATGACTAAATTGGAATCTGTTCATTTTGAATTAACACAGTCAAGAGCAAAAGTATGTTTCTTGAAGTGGGACTATGCCAATAGAAATGAATTGCAATATTTTAGAATATATGTTTTTGTATATTTACATATGCAGTTAATGCTTTGTATTATCTTAATACATATATTTATTATGACAATATCAACATTATGGATTCAGTTTTATATTTAATGTCTGATAATGAGTTAAGGAAACTAAGCAGGCTACTTTTAGGTGTATTAGAACATCATTAAAAAAATAATATATAGGGGCCGGAGAGGTAGCACAGGGCATAAGACATCTGCCTTGCATGCATTAGCCTAGGATGGACCATGGTTTGATCCCCCAGCATCCCATATGGTCCCCCAAGCCAGGAGCGATTTCTGAGCGCATAGCCAGGAGTTACTCCTGAGCTTCACCAAGTGTGGCCCAAAAACCAAAAAATATATATGTGTGTGTATATACCACATTTTCCGGCATACAAGACGATCCCCTATTTTTCCTGTTAAAATATAGGGCTTGGGCTATATTCGCCATATAAGACTACCTCTATTTTAATGCATACCAAATGGAATTTAAAAAATGTAAGAGAGGGCCAGAGAGGTGGCACAAACGGTAAGGCATCTGCCTTGCCCGCAGTAGGCTAGGACGGACTGTAGTTCAATCCCCTGGTGTCCCATATGGTTCCCCAAGCCAGGACCTATTTCTGAGCGCATAGTCAGGAGCATCACTGGGTGTACCCCCCAAAAAAATTAGTGAGAGAAAAAGAGTAGAGCCCTCAAAGGTTAACAGTATATGTTTACTAAAGCTAGACTTTGGAGTGCCAACAATCATTTTACACTTGTCATTTGTAGTGAGTAACTGAATTTTTAATTGTGATCTACATTGAGAGCAGGGATAGGGGGCTCCTCCAAGAGCAGCTGGCTGGGGTGCAGTGATTAATAGGACAGCTCAAGGGAGGAAGCACCTCCTCTGTGTCCCATAAAAGCAGAACAGAGGACCGAGCACCGGAAAGCCTCATACCAGCGATGACACCCAGTAGCTGGATGGGATGCAGTGTTTGGTAACTCAGCTCCTCTGTGTGCCCTGAAAGATTAATCAGAACAAGCCTGGCAGCTACAATGGGATGTGGTGGTAAGAGGGGGACATATCACTCATTTCTGAAGCTAGAGTAAGTTTCAGCATGCCGTATACCGGCATATAAGAACTCCTGACTTTTTTTTTTTTTTTTTTTTGGTTTTTGGGCCACACCCAGCGATGCTCAGGGGTTACTCCTGGCTGTCAGCCCAGAATTAGCTCCTGGCAGGCACGGGACCATATGGGACACCAGGATTAGAACCAACCACCGTTGGTCCTGGATCAGCTGCTTGCAAGGCAAACGCCACTGTGCTATCTCTCCGGGCCCGAACTCCTGACTTTTAAGAAGTTTCTCATGGTTTAAAAAGTCGTTTTATGGGCCCGGAGAGATAGCACAGCAGCGTTTGCCTTGCAAGTAGCCGATCCAGGACCAAAGGTGGTTGGTTCGAATCCTGGTGTCCCATATGGTTCCTCGTGCCTGCCAGGAGCTATTTCTGAGCAGATAGCCAGGAGTAACCCCAGAGCACCACCCGGGTGTGGCCCCCCCCCAAAAAAAAAGTAGTTTTATATGCCAGAAAATATGGTATATGTTTTGTTTTGTTTTGGGGCCACACCTGGTGATCTTCAGGGCTTACTACTGGCTCTGCTCATGGGTAATTTGTGGCAATGCCTGGAGGACTGTATGGGACCAAACACCCTACCTTTTTTTTTTTTTTTTTTTTTTTTTTTGGTTTTTGGGTCACACCCGGTGACGCTCAGGGGTGACTCCTGGCTATGTGCTCAGAAATCGCCCCTGGCTTGGGGGGACCATATGGGACACCGGGGGATTGAACCGTGGTCCATCCTACGCTAGCACTTGCAAGGCTTAACTCTAGCTTACCTTTCCTCTAGCGCCACCTTCCCGGCCCCTCCCTACCTTCTTTACTATCATTCAAGCCCCAGTTTAATAACATTTTTTAGAAATTTCCTGAAATTCCTCAAGTCAGCTAATGCTATCCATTTTATATTATCCCCTTATAATTCTACTTCATTCCTATTTACTGTTCTATAGATGTCCTAGTTTCAACCATTCAACCTTTCACGTTGATTTTTCCTGCTGATTAAGCTTACTATATTTTCACCTGAATATTGGTATTCTGGGAATAGAGGAAGATCTTTACCTATATCCCAGGTTTTCAATCTTTTTTTTTTTTTTTTTTTTTTTTGGTTTTTGGGCCACACCCGGCGGTGCTCAGGGGTTACTCCTGGCTGTCTGCTCAGAAATAGCTCCTGGCAGGCACGGGGGACCATATGGGACACCGGGATTTGAACCAACCACCTTTGGTCCTGGATCGGCTGCTTGCAAGGCAAACGCCGCTGTGCTAGCTCTCCGGGCCCCCAGGTTTTCAATCTTGGACTTCATCCATATCCTTCACTTATACCTTAGGTCTCCTCCTGAGCTTTTTATTATGTTTGTTTTAGGCCACACCCAAGGGCACACAGGAGTTACTCCTGGCTTTATCCTCAGAAGTTACTTCAGGCAGGCTTGGGGACATTATGGGATGCTAGAGATCAAACCCAGGTCAGCCACGTGCAAGGCAAATGCCCTACCCACTCTGCTATTGCTTAGCCCCAAGATTTTAATTTTTATAGTAAAGTAACACTACCAGTAATAGTATATAAGTTATAGGTAATCATCTTTGAAAATCAACATGTAAACCTTAAATTCACCACTGAAAGTGCTATGTTTATTTTTTATTATTGTTTTATATTGGATTTGGACCAAATCTTGGGATGTTCAGGGCCTATTCCAGCTCCATGTTTGGGGGTTGCTCCCAGCAGTACTTGTAGACCCTGTAGTTGGGGGAGGGTGATCAAATTTGGGCTTCCTGCATGCAAAGCATGTGCTCTAGCCTCCGTAAGCTATCTTGTCACCTCATTGATGCTTAATGTTCTCTTCCATAGACCACCTAGGCTGTGTATTCCCACCTTGCTAATCTTTCTCTTTATTATATAGATTGTAGGATTTCCTATGTTTTATCTTTTCTAGTTTTTTTCTATAACTTCTCAAAAAACTTAAATCAGAAAATGATTCAATAAGTATTTTTGTTTGTAACCTTTTATGGTTTTCTCATATTTAATTTTTTTTGGGGGGGTTTTCGGGCCACACCCGGTGATGTTCAGGGGTTACTCCTGGCTATGCGCTCATAAGTCACTCTTGGCTTGGGGGACCATATGGGACGCCGGGGGATCGAACCACGGTCCGTCCTAGGCTAGCGCTGGCAAGGCAGACACCTTACCTCAAGCGCCACCGTGCCGGCAAATTAATTTTCTAATGTATATGAAATATAATCTTACATGCTTTGAGTAAAGACTATATATTCTTAATGGCTAACTACTTAGGATATTAAGTTGAAGGTAATGACAGGAATATAGATGCTGAAATTAGCTTATAATGATGATGCAGTAATATAAATTTTGACCAAATGAATAGATAGGATGAGCTTTACATTTGATTAATGATTGTGTGAATCCCTTGAACCATCTCATCAGGTAGTGGAAGAATTAAAGTCCAATTATATTGATTAGTGTTCTGAAAGGAAGTGCTTTCTAAATTTATTGTTTTTGTTTATGTTTAAGGTTTCCATACTTGAATCCGCTCAACATCAGGCAGCCAATGTGCCCATTTTAGAAGAACAGATTATAAATTTGGAAGCAGAAGTTTCAGCTCAAGATAAAGTTTTGAGGTAAATATACTTTTTATATCTTTACATTTTTTATTTCCTGCTTCTACTTTTTTTTTCTTTTTGACTTTTGAGTCACACCCAGCGGTGCTCAGATATCTGAGCACCTGGTTTGAAAGACCACATGGGATGCCAGGGATCGAATGGAGTTTCGTCCTGGGTTAACCATGTGCCAGGCAAACATCCTACCGCTGTGCTATTGCTCCAGCCCCTATTTTAAGTCTTGTTTTCCAGTTCAATAAACCTACAGTGGTATGTAGACTGCCCTAGAATTTGTTGGCTCTTGCTTTGCGTGTGATAATCACTGTGGCTTTGGCATGTGTGCAATATCTGAGAGCTAAGAAAAACACTTAGGGGCTGGAGAGATTGGAGAGATAGCACAGTAGGTGGGGCATTTGTCTTGCACACTTCTTTTTCTTTCATATTTCATATGTTTTATTCACAAATTTTAAAAAAACACGGAACACTTCACAAATTTTTGTGTCAACCTTGCGCAGGGGCCATGCTAATCTTCTTTGTATTGTTCCAATTTTAGTATATGGGCTGTAAAAGCAAGCACTATCTTGCACTCTTCTGACCAGGTTTGATCCCTAGCATCCTGTTTGGTCCCTCTAGCCTGCCAGGAATGATTTCTGAGCATAGAGCCAGAACATAGAGCTACCTGAATGTGGTCAGATGTGGCCCCTCTCCCAACAGGAAACTTAGGGAAAAAAATGACCAAGTTGAGATGCTTATTTAGATGCTATCATTAAGTATGGGCTAGTTCATTTGTCTTAAGTAAATCATGTATTGTCTAGGTGTTTTTGGGATATTTTTTAATTGGGTCATATCTGGTGACGCTCAGGGTTACTCCTGGCTATGCGCTCAGACACCATCCCTGGCTCTGGGGGACCATGTGGGATGCTGGGGTTTGAACCAAGGTCCATTCTAGGTCAACCACATTCAAGGAAAAAAACCTTACCACTGTTCTATCGCTTCAACCCCTTTTTGGGATTTTTCGGGTTTTTTGGGGGGGTCATACCCAGTGGCACTCAGGGGTTACTCCTGGCTCTATGCTCAGAAATAGCTCCTGGCAGGCTCTGGGGACCATATGAGAAGCCAGTAATCGAACCGGGGTCTGCCCAGGGTTGGACACGTGCAAGATAGACACCCTACCGCTGTTCTGTATTTGATGGAAGTATTCTTTTATTCTTCATAAAAGCTTAACAGGAGCTAGCGTGATAATACAGTAGGTAGGAATCTTGTCTTGCAGGTGTTCGAGCTGGGTTTGATCCTCAGCACCACATTTGGTCCATGGAGCCTTGCCAGGACTGTAGAGCCAGGAGTAAGACCTGAGTATTGCTGGGTATGGTTCACCCCCTGTCCAAATAAAATAAATAAGTAATATCCTTTATTTTATAGAGAAGCAGAAGATAAATTAGAGCAGAGTCAAAAAATGGTGATTGAAAAGGAACAGAGTTTGCAGAAATCTCAAGAGGAATGCATAAAATTGAAGGTAGACTTACTTGAACAAAGTAAACAAGGAAAGAGGTAAGTTTTTGGTTTTGTTTTTTCCTGTAAGGAGAGGCCTCCTGAATAATAAGAAAGCTTGGGTCATGCCCAGCACTGCGTAGTTAACTGCACTGGATCATGGTTTGCTACTTGAGGTCAGCAGTGCTGGTGATTCCTAAAGCCACCGGAGTGGTACTCATGGTCCACAGGGAGGGCCACACTCAGCAATGATTCAGGAGTCATGTGATCCCAAGATATCTAACTTGGGGCTGAGCACATGTAAGCCATACATACCTGAACCTGAGCTATCTCCCCAGTTCCAGAAAGTCTGTATGATTGTAAGCAAAAGTGGGTTTTGATTTTGGTTTTTGAGTCATACCCAGTGATGCTCAGGAGTTACTACTGAGTCTGCACTAGGAATTACTCCTGGTGGTGCTCGGGGGACCACAGGGATATTTTCTTTTCTTTTACCACAGGGATATTTTTTTATATAATTTTTATTTTAATCATAGTGGCTTACATATCGTTCTCAGTAATATTTTAGGTACATATTGAGTCAGGGGAATTCCCACCACCAAATTGTCCTCCCTCCACCTCCGTTCCCGTCCTGCCGCCCATAGCCTCCACCCTCACCCCCGGGACTGCTAGAATGAGTGGTCCCTTCTGTGCCTAGCTTACTACTTAGTGATCTTACAACTGTTTGGTCATGGTACCTCCATTATATCCCCCTCTAATTGGGGCGGGACTAGATAGTTAAAGTTATGTGGTTTTGTTTGAAGAAGAGAAAAGTAATATAAGATGGGGTAAACATCAAATATGCCGAAAATGGGTGGAGTCCTTCTAGAGGCTCTCATCCTCGGTTCGAGAGATGAAGGGGAAAAAGGAGGTGAAACACCACACAGTATAAAAAGAAGTATCGAATAAAATATCCAGTGAGCACTACAGCAATAAAGGTAGGCACCACTTACTTGCCATGGTCTTGAGATAAAAAACATGACAGAGCACAAACTGGAAGAAGAGGAAAGAAATAAATTTAAAAAATGGAGACAACCAGTTCAATATCCACACCAAATCAAAGAAATCGACAAAAACTAGATAGGTTAAAAAAATAAAAGATTATTTTGTGATTTTTGTCTCTTTTTTTTTTTTTTTTTCTCCCTCCTGCATAGGCACAGTAAACATTGGGTCATTCGAAAAAGAATTCCCTTGGCCTAAGAGATACAGGGTTTCTCCATCCTTGGAGTATATTGTCATGGGATTAACTATAGAGTCCTTTCTAGTTCATTTTTTCTCCCGTTGGTGCTTTTGTGGTATATGGGAGACTTCTGCTCTGTCCTGGGTGGTAAAGTCAGGTCTCTTTATCTAGAGATCTCAGTCTCTGCACAGGTCAAGGATGGAACTTATGGTGGTCTTTCTTTGTGGTTCTAGAAGTTCTGTTTCCTTAATGTCATTTTAATCCGTCTTCTGTGGTTGGTGGTCTTGGTCCTTGCTCTGATCCTAGGATGGATCCTGAGATAGCGTCTTTCGTTATGTTACCAGAAGACCCATTCAGTTGCTACTGACTCAGTCAGACCTCTGGAATTAGAGATCATGGTTGTAGTGCAGGTCATAAATCAAACCTTAGACTAGGGCTTTTTTATTGGTCCCAGGATACATACTGCCCGGTCATGGTTCTATCAACCAGTCATCTGTAGATCACGATCTTGGCTTTTGCACAGACCAAAGGGTGACAAGTCTTCTGATTTTGTCTTATCGTTAGCTGGTGAGGTAGGATAACCTGCTCTTAGGTCAAGTTGTTCCCAATTTCCTCATTGTCAGGATATCATATTAGAGCTGGGCCATGTTGGTGTTTGAGCAGTATTAAGGATGTCCCAGATGGGATTTGGTTTCTGTAGCTGTTGTGGAGATCTGTGTCGTTTCTATGCCTGGGATATAGGGTTCCAGGCTGGACGGTCGGCCTCTAATCACCTGGGGTCAAAGTTGGGTCCACATGACATATATTCAAGGAGGGAGATGCCCCTGTGTGTAAAAAAGTATGAGTTCTCAGGGGCCGGAGAGATAGCATGGAGGTAAGGCATTTGCCTTTCATGCAGAAGGTCATTGGTTCGAATCCCAGCATCCCATATGGTCCCCCGAGCCTGCCAGGAGCGATTTCTGAGTGTGAAGCTAGGAATAACCCCTGAACACTGCCAGGTGTGACCCTCCCCCCAAAAAAGTATGAGTTCTCATCCCTAGTAGATAAGAGCTTGTTTTTATACGTAACCTTACCCCTTTTTTTAGTGTGCCTTTGCAGGAAGAAACGGTGCTACAGTATATTGCCGGTGCATTTGGGGCTGAAAAGAGAAGAAAACAGAAGCAAGTCACATACCCAAAAAAGATAAAAATAGAGATAAAATATGTATAAAGAAAAAAGTTTTTTTTAATACTAATAAAAAATGAAATAAAAAAAGTAATTAAAGGAACAAAGTGATGCAGGAGACTACCTTATATTTGGGGAAGAGTAGGTAAAGAAGTAGTGTTATACAAGACTTATACTTATGATGGAACTATAGGTTTCCCCATTGTCTTGAGATTTTCTTGGAGGGGTGTGGGTTCCCGGGAGCCTTTTCATCATACACCCTGACCTTCTTGAGATTGGTAAAAGATTTGCGGCAGGGAGGTCTTGGGTAGAGTTCTTGCATTGAGAGTCCTTTTAGAGCTAAGTCCGGTATCAAGCAACAGTCCGCATTAGGAAGAGTTGGTAAGGAGGGCCACACTGCATGACTCAGCAGGGGTACCACAGGGATATTTTAAGGATTAAACCTGGGTTTGGCATTTGCAAAGCATATGCCCTACTATGCACTGTACTGGCTCCACAAAAACTGTTTTTGTATTTAAGACTTTATTTATTTTTAGAGAAAACATTAATGTTTGGCAAATAGTAACTATGTTCTTTTTAGCCCAGTACACACACATATACACATAAAATATTTGAAAATTTGTCATATAGCTTGCTTCTCTAGTTTGTTATTTCAGACAGAATAAAAATTAGCAACACATAGAATATATGTATGTTTCCAAGTTTGTAATTAAATTATGTTAATTTTTGTCATGTTGATAAAATGGGAAAGTATAATGGTATAATGTACATTCTTTGTTCTTCCTAATTATTCTTTAATATTAAATATAGATTGGGGCCTGGAGGGAGTACAGCAGATAAGGTGCAGTTTTGATTTCCCAGCATCTCATCCAAGCCCCACCAGGAGTTAGCCCTTAGCACAGCGCCAAGAATAAGTCTTGTACACTGTCTGGTATGACCCAAAAATAAAAATGAAAACAAACAAAAAAATAATAAATGTAGGGCTGGAGTGATAGCACAGCAGTAGGGCATTTTTACCTTGCAGACTGCCAATCCAGGACAGACCCTGAAAGGGCCCAAGTTTGATTCCCGGCATCCCATGGTCCCCTGAGCCTGCCAGGAGCAATTTCTGAGCACAGAGCCAAGAATAATCCCTGAGCGCCACTGGATATGGCCCCCAAACCCTCCCCCCCCAAAAAATAGTAGATTACTTTGGGACTTAATACTTGAGTACAGAGCATTTTTCCTTTTTTTTTTTTTTTTTTTTTTTTTTTTTTTTTTTTTTTTTTTTTTTTGGTTTTTGGGCCACACCCTGTGACGCTCAGGGGTTACTCCTGGCTATGCGCTCAGAAGTTGCTCCTGGCTTCTTGGGGGACCATATGGGACGCCGGGGGATCGAACCGCGGTCCGTCCTAGGCTAGCGCAGGCAAGGCAGGCACCTTACCTCCAGCGCCACCGCCCGGCCCCGCATTTTTCCTTTTGATATCTTTATTTTGGGGTGTTATTTCAGACAGAATAACAATTGGTAACACATAAGAATATATATTTTATATATGTATATTTTGTATAAATGTATAAAAGTATATGTATATTATATATGTATATTTTGGGGCCTCTAAATCCTGATGATGCTCATTAATAGGGACTAGACTGTTTAATATTAATCTATGATTGATTCTGCAGTGCCAAGGCTCCTTAGACACTGTTCTGCTCACGAGCCTCCTGTGGTACTTGGTGGTGGTGCTAAAGATCAGTTTCAGATTTCAAACATGTAAAGCATATTCTTTATCCTACTAAGCTCTCTCTCTGGGCTCCTCATTATACTTTTCTAAATTTCAGGGCTGAACGACAAAGGAATGAAGCTCTGTATAATGCTGAGGAGCTGAGTAAAGCTTTCCAGCATTACAAAGAAAAAATCACTGAGAAACTAGAAAAGGTAAGAGATAGTTGTACAAATTCAGTGTTTCATTATAACTTCCCATGTTCTGAAAGTAAAGATAGGTATAAGTTAAATGTTTGCAATTAAACAAAAAAGTTTGGGGCTGGAGAGATAGCATGGAGGTAAGGCATTTGCCTTGCATGCAGAAGGTCCGTGGTTTGAATCCCAGCATCCCATATGGTCCCCCGAGCCTGCCAGGACAGATTTCTGACATAGAACCAGGAGTAGCCCCTGAGCACTGCCAGGTGTGACCAAAAAAAATTTTTTTTTTAAGTTTTTGGGTCATCCCTTAGATACTCAGGGATCTCTCCTAGCTCTGCACTCAGGAATCACTCCTGACAGTAATGCCAGGTGCATTGCCAGGAATGGTCCTGCACCCGCTGGGCTTAAGCAACATAGAACCAAGCACTGAAGTGCTAAGATTGAATGTGGGGCTTAGTGTACGCAAGATAATTATTTCAGCTCTTTGAACTATTTTCTGGCCTTAAATAATGAATTTTTATTTCTCCTTTTGGGTCTACTAAGTCTTGTTCTGGATGCCTTAGGTTACTGCCAGCAATACTTAGCTATCTGGACTGGCAGTTCATTGCTGTGGTCTGAGGATGCAGTATTCATTAGGTTCCTCATGGGACTAGGGATCTCCATTGCCATATCCAGAGATGTTTAGGATGCTGGGGATTGAATCCAAATCTACCTTCTATACCATCTCCCCTAGATACTGAATTTATTTTTTGCTTTTGTTTTGGGGCCACACCTGGCACTGTGCTCAGGGATCCTCCAGGCAGGGCACAGGGGACCACATAGAATACAGGTATCACACCCAGGTCATAAATACAAAGCAAATGCCATATCCACTTCAGCCCCCCCAGACACTGAATTCTTCTCTTTTTTTTTTTTTTTTTTTTTTTTTTTGGGTCACACCCAGCTGTGTTCAGGGGTTACTCCTGGCTTTATGCTCAGAAATTGCTCCTGGCAGGCTCAAGGGACCATATGGGATGCCAGGATTTGAACCACCGACCTTCTGCATGAAAGGCAAACGCCTTACCTCCATGCTATTTCTCCAGCACAAGACACTGAATTCTTAGTATGAATTAATCAGGTCACAATTTGGGAAGCCTTAGGAGGCCTCAGGGCAGGCCTCAGGAGACTATCATGAAAGAATTTTAAATAAGGCATTCTGTAAGGTAGAGACAAAATATTTATAATGGAATAACATTAGGGAATAACATTTAGAAAAAGAAAGAAAATATGAGGTACTTTTTATCAATTTCAGATTTTATCAATTTTCAGATTATCAATTTCAGACTGTGCCCTATAGAGCCCTCGATTTAGCTGTAGTAAAGCAATTGGAACAATTCTCCACTCTCACACCTTAAGCCTGCTTTGCAATTCAATCTCTAATTTCAATGGGGTGTATATTTTGGCTTAAATTAAAAACTCCAGTTGTCTAGTTCAATCACTCAGTTCACGGGGAGGCTTTATCAGTTTCTTATCTTGTCCCTTTGAGACCAGAGGCCTTTGCTTTCCAATGCCCATGCATCTCTCTTCGCATCCTCTGCTATTGCCCAATAAGTTTATTGCTCCTTTCACCACAAGGCTGGGGTTTTAAGAACAGTGTTGTTTATGTCTGGAATCACTGCTTTTTAGTTTGAAGCTCCTAAAACTTATGACCACCTTTATGTGACCACTTAACTTTTTATTTTAGGTTCAAGCCGAAGAAGAAATGCTAGAAAAAAATCTAAATAACAGCGAAAAAGAAAACAAAAGACTACAGGAAAAGTGTGGTCAGTATAAAACTGAACTTGAAATTCTGAAAGAGAAATTAAGGTAGTGTCATGTTTTAGAAAAATAATTTTTTATTTTTTGGTCCTTTTAGGGCCACACCTGGCGGTGCTCAGGGGTAACTCCTGGCTCTGTACTCAGGTTATTGTTGGCAAGCTCGGGGGACTGTATGAGATATGAGGGATCGAACCTGGGTCATCTGCCATGTTAAGCAAACACCCTCTCTCCACTGTGCTATCACTCTGGCCCCAGGAAAAATGTTGTGTGTTGGAATGGGGAGAAAATGAAACATTTAAAAAATAGAACATTTTTGGGGGCCGGAGAGATAGCATGGAGGTAAGGCATTTGCCTTGCATGCAGAAGGATGATGGTTCAAATCCCAGCATCCCATATGGTCCCCTGAGCCTGCCAGGAGTGATTTCTGAGCATAGAGCCAGGAGTAACTCCTGAGCGTTGCTGGGTGTGACCCAAAAAAACAAACAAAAAAATTTTTTTGTATATTTTAATTATGACCTTATATTATACAGAAAAATAGCTAAATATTTTAAATGAATAAAACTTAACTGATGCTAATAATATTACATAATAATATGATTAACAGTTTCTTTGCATATATATTTTGTATGTTATTTGTTTGGTTTGGGGTCACACCCTGTAATTTATTTTGTTTTTTTTGTTTTTGTTTTTGTTTTATTTGGTTTTGGTGCTATAACCTGAAGGTCACACCTTTAAATTATGAAAAAATGCATAGTCTACCCTCATTTCAGAAATACTTAAAATGTGATAAAAAGAAATGATGAAATAAAACAGCAATTCTAAACATAAGATTCTCTTTATGTTTATTTTTATTAAATTAAATTAATTTTGGACTTGGAGCTGCTACATTTGCTATGATCAGGGCTTACTCCTGGTGCTGTGCTTAGGATCACTCCTGGTAGTATTCAGGGCATTGTATGTAGTGCTGGGGTTTGAACCTGTATCAGCAACTTACAAGGCAAGTGACTTACCCATTCTACTATATTTTCAGCCCCTTTTTTACATAGATATATATACTCAAAATTATTACTGCCTAGTAATTTGTAAGTAATTCATTAGACCTTTTCTTATAAACCTATAGCTCATCATTCGTGATTTTTCTTCATAAATTCTAGAGCTTGTAATAGGTAAGGCTCACAATAGGGTATGCCCTCACACCTATTTTTTGGTGCTACAAAAAAATATTGCCAGGTTTTGAAGTTAGATCTACTCTCTTGCACTTATAGAGAAGGGGAAGAGTGGGCTGGGAGATAATGACAGATTAGGTGTATACCTTACATGCACCTTGACCTGGATTTGATTCCTGGCACCACATGGACTCTAGAGCTTTCTAGAGCTTGTAATAGGTAAGGCTCACAATAGGGTATGCCCTCACACCTATTTTTTGGTGCTACAAAAAAATATTGCCAGGTTTTGAAGTTAGATCTACTCTCTTGCACTTATAGAGAGGGGGAAGAGTGGGCTGGGAGATAATGACAGATTAGGTGTATACCTTACATGCACCTTGACCTGGATTTGATTCCTGGCACCACATGGACTCCTGAACATCATGGTGTCCAGAGCATTGCCAGGGTGGCCTTGGTAGTATGTGGTGCCATATGTCCTGAGCAGCGCTGCACCCTTGAACCATGTCTCTGAAACTGCTGGCTTAGCTGACTGAGTATTTGGGGGCTGTGGGGAGTGAGAAGAAATGCTTCTAATATAGTGGATTTCTTCATATCTTGTTGTACTATTTACTATGAGGTGTTGGACAAGTTTCATGACCTTTCTTTACTCAGTTTTCTCATTTATAAACAGGTAGTAATTAATTGTAGGCACTCAGGAATGAGCCCTGAGCACCAACTGGATGTGGTCTAAAGTCAAAAAAGAATTAGTTTATTTTTAGGGGGTATTGTTGTTACCTACAAATATTAAATTATATTTTCCCTCTCCTATAGTAGACAATTAGGAGTGTAAAAGGTATTAGATGCTGCTTGAGTAAAGGGAAAACAAGGATATTTCAAAGATGATTATCTTAACTTATTATTAATACAACCTAAATGTTTATAAAGACATACTTTGTAGGAAGCTGCGCTTGGTGGTGCTCAGTGGTTCCTCCTATCTCAGGGATCACTTCTGGTAATGTTTGGGGATTACCCCTGGCTCTGCAGTCAGGGATTACTCCTGGTTGTACTCAGGGGAACATATGTGATGCCGGATATTGAATTTGGGATGGAATCTGGGTTGGCCACATTTTTTTAAACCTTCTGTTATTGATTTAATGAGTTCATTGGTGATACAATAATTTTCACAAATATACTTGTTACTGAACTTTTTCTTCTTTTCTTTCTCTTCCATTTTTTAGTTTTTCTTTCAATTTTCTATTTTTAAAAATAATATCTTTATTTAAACACCTTGATTACAACATGATTGTGATTAGGTTTCAGTCATGTAAAGGGTAGGCCACATTTAAAGCAAATTCTCTACTACTGTGCTATCGCTCCAATGCCCCAGTTTTTTTCTTTTTTTGGGGGGTGGGTCACACCTGGCGCAACTCGGGTTATTCCTGGCTCTGCTCCTGGCAGACTTGGGGTACCATATGGGAAGCTGGGATTCAAACCATTGTCCGTCCTAGGTCAGCTGAGTGCAAGGCAAATGCTCTAACACTGTGCTAGCTCTCCAGCCCCCCAGTTTTTTTCTTTTCCAAAAAAAAAAAAAAAGATTGTAGCAAGTAATATGTGCTAGAGAATATATGATGGTTTGAATCCTTGGCACCATGTATGATCCGACAGCACTGCCAAGGGTTACTACTAAGCACAGAAACAATAATAGCCCATGAGCACAAATAGGTATGGTTCACCCATCCCTCAAAAAAGTTGACACCCAGTAAATATAAAGAGGTAGTATCTCAAAATTAAGTTAGTTTGCGGCTAGAGCAATCGTGTAACAGGAAGGGTGTTTGCCATGCATATGTTTGACCTCTTGCATACCATTATAAACCCTCAAGCCAACCGGGAATGATCCCTGAGTGCAGAGCCTTAAGCATTAACAGCCTGTAAGCCTTGAGCATCACAGGATGTGGCCTCCACCTCACCACCAAATAAAAAAACCTCCACAAAAGGCTAAAAACAAAACAAGCAAAAAAGGGGCCAGAGCGATAGCACAGTGGTATGGCATTTGCCTTGCATGCAGCCAACCTGGGACAGACCCAGGTTCGATTCCTGGCATCCCAGATGGTTCCCTGAGCATGCCAGGGGCAAATTCTGAGCACAGAGCCAGAAGTAAGCTCTGAGCACTGTCTGGTGTGGCCCCAAAACAAAACAAAGAGACAAAAAATTGTTAGTTTTATTGTCAATGTTTTTTTCTTTTGTTTTTGTTTTTGGGCTTCACTCCGCAGTGCTCAGGGGTTGTTAACTCCTGGTTCTACACTCAGAAATCACTCCTGAATTGAACTACCATTCATCCTAGGTTAGATGCATGCAAGGAAAATGCCCTACTGCTATCTCTCCAGCCCCTATTGTCAGTGTTGTTTTTTTTAATCTGGTACCAGATGACCTCATATATGTGAGGTGTGCATTCTACCTCTGATCCTAATCTAGAATTTTTTTTTTTTTTTTTTTGGTTTTTGGGTCTCACCCGGCAGTGTTTAGGGGTTACTCCAGGCTCTAAGCTCAGAAATCACTCCTGGCAGTCTCAGGGGACCATATGGGATGCCGGGATTCGAACCACCGTCCTTCAGCGTCTAAGGCAAATGCCTTACCACTGTGCTATCTCTCCAGCCCTAATCGAGAATTTAAGTTTTAAAATACTTGAAAAGTGAGATGAACTAAACATGATGATTGAAAGTGAGCACGTATTTTTATTTATTTATTTTTATTGTATGCTTATTTGTTTAGGCAGGTAAAAGAAGATAATAACAATGGAAAAGAAAAATTAAGAATCATGGCAGTGAAAAATTCAGAAGTCATGGCACAACTGACTGAATCTAAACAAAATATTTTGAAACTAGAGAGTGATCTAGAGGACAAAGAGGGGCTACTCAGAGAAAAACTTTCTCTATTGAACGAAAACCGAGAATTAAAGGTCCGTGTTGCAGCACAGAATGAACAACTGGATTTGCGTCAAAAAGAAATAGAAAGTTCAAGGGTGGAACTGAAAAGTTTGGAAACAGTTATGTCCCAGTTGCCAGTGAGTATATGTGAAGGAAAAATTATATAGGTTTATAAGAGCATTCTTTTCTGTTTGCTTTATTAGCTTCTCCTTTTTTGTTATTGTTTTTGTTGTTGTTTGGGCCTCACCTAGCCATGTGCTCAGAAATTACTCCTGGCAGGCTTAGGGGACCATATGGGATGCCAGGGATCAAACCCAGGTCAGCTGTATGCAAGGCAAATGCCCCACCTGTTACATGCTATTGCTCTAGCCCCAATAAGCTTCTACTTACAGAAAAAAAGCTTCTACTTTTCTTTTCTTTCTTTTTTTTTTTTTTGGTTTTTGGATCACACCCTGTGACGTTTAGGGGTTACCCCTGGCTACATGCTCAGAAATCACTCCTGGCTTGGGGGACCATAAGGGACCCTGGGGATCAAATCGTGATCCATCCTAGGTCAGACGCATGCAAGGCAAACGCCTTACTGCCGTGTCACTGCTCCGGCACCATCTTATACTTTTTGTTACATGACTAACTTGTTCAGTCAATCCCTATATTTTTCTGTAATTACTTTTCTACTTTTCCTTCGTTTTCAGTCTTAGATATCATAAAGGGACAACACAATTAATATAACATTTACAGGCCATAAAATGTTAATATTTTAATTGTACTTTTTATTTATTTTGATTTCTGGATTACAGTCTGCAGGTTCCAGGTCTTACTTTCTTCTCTGAGCTCAGGGATCACTCCTATCTGTGCTTGGGGGGACCTTACAGAGGAACAGGAATCAAATCCAGATCAACTGTGTACAAGGCAAGTGCCTTATCTGCTGGTACTATCTCACCAGACTTAATTATACTAAATCTAAATTTTTTTTTTTTTTTGGTTTTTGGGCCACACCCGGCAGTGCTCAGGGGTTACTCCTGGCTCTACGCTCAGAAATCGCTCCTGGCCGGCTTGTGGAACCATATGGGATGCCGGGATTCGAGCCACCGTCCTTCTGCATGCAAGGCAAATGCCCTACCTCCATGCTATCTCTCCGGCCCCTAAATCTAAAAATATTTTTAATTAATCACTTCAAACCAGTTTCCAATTTTTTGTTTGTTTGTTTTTGGGCCACTCCCACTGACTCGCAGGGGTTACTCCTGGCTCTATGCTCAGAAATTGCTCCTGGCAGGCTCGGGGGACCATATGAGATGCCGGGATTCGAACTACCGTCCTTCTGCATGCAAGGCAAATGCTCTAACTCCATGCTATCTCTCCAGCCCCTGATGTATCTTTCTTTTTTATAACACTATTTGCTTAGACTTTTTATGTACTGTTTTATTTTGACATTTGATATTAATTAGATTTAGTGAGTATTATTTTTAAATAGTTATTTTCATTTGAGCTTCATATTAAGAAAAGAGGGATTGGAGAGAGAGTTCAGGAGTGAAGGCACTTGCCTTGCATGTATGCAGATCTGATCTTTTATTTCAATTCCCAGAACTTCATGTCCCAATTACTATACTGATGTGCATGCTTTGAAGGTCCTGAGCACTGCAGGAGTGGTTCTAGTGACCTCCAGAACCTCTGGCCCAGGAGCCCTCAGGCACTCTGAGCACTCCTTAGAAGCATCCATCCTTGTAAAAAAATCACTTGGGGGCCAGAGCGATGGTGCAAGCAGTACCGTGTCTGCCTTGCCTGTGCTATTGTCCCATATGGTCCCCCAAGCCAGGAGCGATTTCTGAGCACATAGCCAGGAGTAACCCCTGAGCATAACTGGGTGGCCCAAAAACCAAAAATCACTTGATGTATATTTTTAAGGTTGGGTAGTTATATATGCTTGAACCTGTGTTTCATGAGTATTAAGAATGACATATTTGGGGCCCGGAGAGATAGCACAGCGGCGTTTGCCTTGCAAGCAGCCGATCCAGGACCAAAGGTGGTGTTTCGAATCCCGGTGTCCCATATGGTCCCCGTGCCTGCCAGGAGCTATTTCTGAGCGGACAGCCAGGAGTAACCCCTGAGCATCGCCGGGTGTGCCCCAAAAACCAAAAAAAAAAAGAATGACATATTTGGGGGAGGGAGCATAGCCTGTGTGTAGTGTAGTAGGTAGGACTCTGGCTTTGCATGAGACTGGCCCAGGTTCTCCAACATTGCATATTAAACCCTATGTCCTACCAGGAGTAATTTCTGAGCTTAGAGCCATGAGTAACCCTTGAGTACTGCCAGTTGTGGCCCAAACACATACACAGAATAACATGGTTTTGAAGTGGCTGGTAGATAGTAAAGCATGTAAGGAGCTTGCCTTGCAAGTGGCTGGCCTGGGTTCAATCTCCAACATTCCATATGATCCTCTCAGTTGTGATTCCTGAATGCAGATCCAGGAGTAACACCTAAGCAACACTGGATGTGGCCCCAAACCAAAAATAAATAAACAAAAATAAATAAAAATAAAACAAAAATTAAAAATAAACAAAAATAAATAAAACAAAAACATAAATAATAAAACATGATTTGAAAATGTTTGTTTTTGGGCTCAGAGTATTAGGACAACAGATAGGATGCTTAACTTGCATGTCACTGACCCAGGTTCTATCTCCAGCATCCCTGAGCCCCACAGGTGATTCCTGAGTGTAGAACCAGAGTAACCCCTTAGCATTGCCAGTTGTGGCCCAAATACAAAAACAAATAAAAACTACATGTTTGTTTTCCCCCTTCCCTTTCTTAGTTGTTTTGGTTCATTAGGGACACCAGGCTTTAGTTATGGTGCTTGCACCCACTTTGTTGTGGTGGGTTACACACTGTGTTGTGGCACTAGGATTTCATCACACTATGTGTGTCATGTGGATTGGGCCCGCCTCAGTCCTGCATGGTAGGTGCTCTGCCCCTGAGCCACAGCCATAGACCTGGAAGTGTGAATTGCTTTCATTTTAGAAATTGTGATTTGGTTTTAATCATGAAGGGCCTACTTGCTTCTTTTCCAAACTAATTAAATAACTTCTTTATTGTTCAAATATAGTGAAAAATACAGAGATTAATGTAGAAAAGCATATGCAAAATGTGTGTTAACATTTCCATCTCTGGGGTCAGAGAGAGAGTACAGCGGTAGAGCATTTGCCTTCCACGCAGCTGAATTCAGGACAGACTGTGGTTCAATTCCCAGCATTCCCTATGATACCTTGTGCCTGCCAGGAGCGATTTCTGAGCGCAGAGCCAGGAGTTGTCTCTGAGTGTCACTGGTATGACCCAAAACAAAACAAAACAAAACAAAACAAAAATACCAAACATTTCCTTCTCTATTAAGGTTTTTTTAAGAATAAAATATTATAGGCATATAAAGCCTTTTATATACTTTATCAGAGCCCAGTTCTTTATCTCTCTCTCCTTAGAGATATAAATATAACTATAGAATTGGTGTTTTCTTTTCTATATTTTAAAATATTTCTACATATGGATACCTATACAAATATATATAGGTTAATGTTTAGTGCATTTTAAAAATATGACATATACCTATAAATATTGTTAAAAGAAATCTCTATAATGATATACAAGACAAGCTTATTTTAGCCATTATAGTTTTATTATCTTAATATTTCATAATGCGTCTGTCTACATGTACAATTGATGAACTTTAGTTGGTTTCTATTAAATTCTCACATAAATTTTACAACGTAGAATTCTGGGACCCAAGCAGTAGTACAGTGATTAGGGTGCTTGCCTTGCACACCATCAACCTGGGTTCAACCCCCATCACCACATATGGTCTCTCAGTTTCTGCCAGGAGTGATTCCAAAGCACAGAGCCAGGAATTACCTTGTGTACCACCAAGTGTGATCCCAAAATACAAACAAAAAATTTTTGAGTTAAATAATTTCTAATTATTTATAAATATAAACTTACTTTTTTTTTTTTAAACTTGCAGTTAAAAAGAGAAATGTTTGCTTTTAAGTCAGCTCTTTCTAAGCCCCAGATGAGGAATGTATCTAGCAAGGAAGAAAATTACATTGACTGCTGTGAGGCCAATAAAATGGTGATTTCAGAACTGAGGTGCGTTTTTTATATTCTGAAGTTGTAGTAAATGGCATTCTTGTATTTTAAATCAGAAATGAAAAAAGAGAGAATTAATTATTTTGATATATTGAAGATTATATATTGAAGGAGTGGTATAACATTGTTGCCTGTCTTCCCAACATTTTTTTTTAAAGAATCCTTTCAGTTCTATTTATATTTCTGTTTGTTTGTTTGTTTGTTTGTTTGTTTTTGCCACACCCAGCGACGCTCAGGGGTTACTCCTGGCTGTGCGATCAGATATCGCTCCTGGCAGGCACAGGGGAGGGGTGTGGTGGTGGCTGCTTGCTAGGCAAACGCCCTACCACTGTGCTATCTCTCCGCCCCTGGTTTTTGTTTCCATTTTTGTTTTTTGGTCACATACTCAGAGGTTACTTCTGGCTCTGCACTCAGAAATTGCTCCTGGTGAGCTCGGGGACATATGGGACATAGTGATCAAACCTAGGTAGGATGCATACAATCGCTATAGTATTGCTCTGGCTCATCAGTTTTATTTCTTTAAATAAAAATAATAATAAAGTAGGGGCCAGAGAGATAGCACAGCAGTACGTGTTTGTCTTGCAAATGGCCAACCCAGGACTGACGGTAGTTCGAATCCCGGCATCCCATGTGGTTTCCCATGCCTGCCAGGAGTGATTTCTGAGCACAGAGCCAGGAGTAACCCCTGAGCACTTCTGGGTGTGGCGCAAAAACCAATAAATAAATAAATAAATAAATAAATAAATAAATAAATAAATAAATAAATAAATAAATAAATAAATAAAATAAAGAGTAGGCTAGAGAGATAGTGCAGGAGAGAAGGTGCTTGTTTTGCACATAGCTGACCCTTGTTAGACCTTGGCACTATGTAAGGTCCTTTGAGCAATGCCAGGGATCCCTGAGCACAGAGCCAAAAATAAGCCTTGAGCACAACTGTGTATGGTCCCAAATGTCATTAAATAAGTAAATAAAATTTTACAGGGTGAATAATACCTTTTTTTCCTTAGTATGGTTTTTATTCTAAATATCTTATAAGTTAGGCAGAGATCGTTAAATATAGTTTGTGTTTACTCTCAAATATACAAATCTTCAATATTCAGTGTAGTGTTATTTTCCATTTGGCATGATGTAGTTCATCCATGTTGTGATATGTTGTAAGATCATTGGGTGAATTAGTGGTGGTTTAGTTTTATTTTCTGTATAGAAAAGAAAGTCTATCCTTTAAGTACATCACAGTTTATATATTCTTTTAATAGTTACCTTCTTTCATTTTTGCCCTTCTGTTACAAATAGTGTTACAAAGTACATAAACTGTACCTTTCTTGGAAAGCACAGGAGAGGGATGGGAGTAGTGGCACAAGAGGGTAAGGCATCTGCCTTGCCCAAGCTAACTTAGGATGGACCACAGTTCAATCCCCCGGCATCCCATATGGTCCCCCAAGCCAGGAGCGATTTCTGAGTGCATAGCTAGGAGTAACCCCTGAGCGTCACTGGGTGTGGCCCAAACACCAAAAAAAAGAAAGCACAGGAGAGTTTCTCTAATGTAATTCCTAAAAACAAAATCTCTGGGACATAGGATAAACACATTTTCAATTTTAAGAGGTACTATCCAATTTCTTTTTTTTTTTTTTTTTTTTTTTTTTTTTTGGTGTGGTTTTTTTGGGTCACACCCGGCAGTGCTCAGGGGTTATTCCTGGCTCCATGCTCAGAAATTGCTCCTGGCAGGCACGGGGGACCATATGGGAAGCGGGGATTCGAACTGATGACCTTCTGCATGAAAGGCAAACGCCTTACCTCCATGCTATCTCTCCAGCCCCACTATCCAATTTCTTAAAATATCTGATACAGTTTATAGCAACAATTAGTGATATAAATTTTATATCTAATTGTTCATTGATATTAAGAGTTTTTTTGTTTTGTTTGGTTTGGTCACACCCGGCAACGCTCAGGGGTTATTCCTGGCTCTATGTTCAGAAATCGGCCCTGGCAGGCACAGGGGACCATATGAGATACCGGGATTCGAACCACCGTCCTTCTGCATGAAAGGCAAATGCCTTACCTCCATACTATCTCTCTGGCCCCAATATTAAGAGTTGTTAACATTTATTCAAACTTGAAGTTTGGAAATGATATTTTATTTATTTGCAAATAAATATCTTCCCCACTGTACTATCTCTCATTCAGTTCACAGTATTTTTTATTTTATTTTTTTATTGATTCATATCTTTAATTAAGCACCACGATTATAAACATGTTTGTAGTTGTGTTTCAGTTATTCAGGGGTGGTGAACAAGTGGCTCCGCATGCGGCTTCCGGCCAAAATGAATACGGCTCTTTGCCTCTTACCATTATTTTGTATACTGTGGCTCATACCAAGTTTGGATTTTGTTCTGCTGCTTCTGAGGAGAGACCTCTGAGGAGAGATCTCCGAGCGCTAGTCCCGCCCCCAGACTGCATCTTCCCAGCTTCCATCCCTGACTCTCACAGTTTAAAATTTTGGCTCTTTGTGTCGAACTTGTTCGGCACCCCTGAGTTATATAAAAGGACACCCCCCCTTCACCAGTACAATATTCCCACCACCAATACCTCCCATTTCCCTCCCTCCCGACCCACTGCCTATATTTGAGATAGGCATTCCATTTCTCTCACTCACTACCATTGTTAATATAGTTGTCTATGTAGTTATTTCTAGGAAATGATAAATATTTTAAAGCAATCTTCATATTAGTTTTTAATCTTTCTATTTTCTCTGTGGTAGGATTAAACTTGCAATAAAAGAGGCAGAAATTCAAAAACTTCAGGCGAATTTGACTGTGAGTCAGTTATCTCAGAGTATTACTGCTTGTAAAGACAACCAAGAAAGTGACAAAATAAATATTTTAGAAGAAGAGCCTATAAAAATAGGAGGTAATCAAGTAGGTGAGTATCATATTAAATTTTTAAAATGAGATTATTTTTATGAATTTTTAAAAGCTGTTGGTTTTAATTATTTGGTTTCTATTATCAAACATGTGATGATCTTTTATTAAAAGCTATGGTTGAGGGCCCGGAGAAATAGCACAGCGGCGTTTGCCTTGCAAGCAGCCGATCCAGGACCAAAGGTGGTTGGTTCGAATCCCGGTGTCCCATGTGGTCCCCTGTGCCTGCCAGGAGCTATTTCTGAGCAGACAGCCAGGAGTAACCCCTGAGCACCGCCAGGTGTGGCACAAAAACCAAAAAAACAAAAACAAAAAATACTATGGTTGAGGGGGCCAGAGAGATAGCATGGAGGTAAGACGTTTGCCTTTCATGCAGGAGGTCATAGGTTCGAATCCCGGCACCCCATATGGTCCCCTGTGCCTGCCAGGAGCAATTTCTGAGCCTGGAGCCAGGAATAACCCCTGAGCACTGCCAGGTGTGACCCAAAAACCACAAAAACAAACAAACAAAAAAACCCCAACAAATTATGGTTGATGAGAGCAAATATTTCAAAATTCTTGAACTTTGGGGGTGGGCGGTGGCGCTAGAGGTAAGGTGCCTGCCTTGCCTGTGCTAGCCTACTACGACGGTTCGATCCCCTGGCGTCCCATATGGTCCCCCAAGCCAGGAGTGACTTCTGAGCGCATAGCCAGGAATAACCCCTGAGCGTCACCGGGTGTGGCCCAAAAACCAAAAAAAAAAAAAATTTTTTTTTGAACTTTTCATTCTTTAAAATGTACTTTAGCAAATTAAAGCAATAGTTACAGTGGGTAAGGCATTTGCCTTGCATGTAGCTGAACTGGATCTGATTTTTAGCATCTATTCGGTCCCCTGACCCTAACCAGGAGTGATCCCTGATCCCAGAGCCAAGAGTAAGGCCTGAGCACTACTAGGTATGGCCCCCAAACAAACAACAACAAAAGTATCATATTTACATTATTCCTCTTTAAGGAACTCCTGAAAGTTCAGTTACCTTGGGATTGGTATAGTGTATTTTTAGTAGAATATAAACTATTTTTTTATTCTAATAGCCTTAATAGTTTTAAAAATATAATAGAATTCTCATTACTTTAGGCCAGTGCTTCTCAATTATTTTCTGTCACGCCACTCTAGGAAGAAGAAAACATTTTTTGCGCCCCCCATGCGACTGTAAATAGTATCTTTATTAAAAAAAAAAACTTTCACCTGCAAAACAAAAATATATTAAATAATTTGAGCTGATTTTTTAACCAGAGATGATGTCTGGATTAATGACTACAATGAGCACATTTTGCTATGCATAGCTTTTCGAAGTGGGGTTTGAAGCAGGACACAGCAACACTCAGCTCCAGAGACATACAGAGACATAAACACGGAGCTTAGCTTGTTATGATAGTGTTTGCTGAGGTCAAATGGAGCCTCATGCCCCCCCCCCCCCGGGAGGCGTGCCCCACTATTTGAAACCATTGCTGTAGGCTAAGAAGTAGTCACTTTTCAGTTTTTGAGCCTGAATATAAATAATGAATGTCAAAGTATTGTTTGTTTGTTTGTTTGATTTTGATTTTTGGGTCACACCCGGTAGTGGGTTACTCCTTGCTCTGTGCTCAGAAATCGCTCCTGGCAGGCACGGGGGGACCATATGGGATGCTGGAATTCAAATCACCATCCTTCTGCATGCAAAGCAAATGCCCTACTTCCATGCTATCTCTCTAGCCCCCATTAACAATGATTTTAGAAATCATATATTTTGGGTTCCAAATGGAATTTTTTAAGTTAGAGAAAGACTCTGGTACAAAGGATTAGTTTACAAAAGAATTTGTTCCCACTTTGTTAATTTACACTTTTCATGTAGACATATTTTTCCTTGATGTATGTCTTTTTTTTTTTTTAATTTTGAGTTTTGGGCCTCACCTGGTGGTGCTCATGGCTTACTTCTGGCTCTGCACTCAGAAATCGCTCCTGGCAGGTTCAGGGAACCATATGGTGAACAGGGATTGAATCTGATCGGCGGCATGCAAGGCAAACACCCATTCCTATCGCTGCAACCCCTGATATATGTTGTATTCTCCATTTCTTTTAAATTTCTTTACATCAGAAACTGATTTTTGTTTATGATTCTTTAAATATTGTAATAGGTTTTTATCCTTAAAAGTTTTTTGTTTGTTTGTTTTGTTTGTTTTTTTTTTTTTTTTTTTTTTTTTGGGTCACACGCAGCAACACACAGGGGTTACTCCTGGCTCCAGGCTCAGAAATTGCTCCTGGCAAGCTCAGGGATGCCTGGATTTGAACCACCATCCTTCTGCTTGCAAGGCAAACACCTTACCTCCATGCCATCTCTCCGGCCCCCAGATCCTTAAAAGTTTTCAACAATTTATTTAATATTAACAGAAATTGTAAAAAGTCAGAATCAATGTACTGTGACCCAGCAGTATGAAAAAGAAAGACAAAAACTTGCTTCTGGGATAGAAGAACTGCGTACTAAGTTGATGAAAATAGAAGCTGAGAATTCCGATCTGAAAATGAGTATGGCTCATAGAACTACTCAGTTTCAGCTGATTCAAGAGGAGCTACTAGAGAAAGCTTCAAACTCTAGCAAACTTGAAAGTGAAGTAAGTTGAATTTTATACATATGTACTGCATTTTGAGGAATGAAAAGTAATGTAGGGTTTTATAAAAATAGTTCAGATTTATACATTTAGAAATTTTTTTTGGGGGGGGGAGCACACCCGGCGGCAGTCAGGAGTTACTCCTGCCTCTGCACTCAGAAATCACTCCTGGCAGACTTGGGGGAACATATGGGATGTCAGGATTCTAACCATCATCCGTTCTGGGTCGGCTGTGTGCAAGGCAGATGTCCAACCCTGTACAATCTCTCCGGCCCTGATATACTTTTAGAAAATTAATGACAAAAAAAGTAATGGCATCACATGAATTATAATTTTTTTAAAGTTTTTTTCTTGGTCCCCCAGAGCCTGCCAGAAGTGATTTCTGAGCGTAGAGCCAGGAGTAACCCCTGAGCATTGCTGGGTGTGACCCAAAAAAACAAAAAACAAACAAGCAAAGAAAAATAGGTTAACAGTTAAGCTAATATGCATGTACATGGAAATGTAAAAAATACTATGCCTCTACTGTTTAAGGAGTTACATAAGTTTTATGGCTTTAGATTGCCTTGTGTGCTGTTAAGATATATTATAATGTGTTACAATCTGGGGACTTGAGGGACAAAGTAATTGTACATGGATTCTGTTTTATTTATCTTAATGTTCTTTGGCTGAAAGTTCAAAGATAAGATATCAGCAAAGGGACTTCTTCTGAGAATTATGTTATGGGTGATTGTCCTTCCACTGTAACTTTACCTTGTCCTCTTTCTTTGCATCTTTGTTCTCATAATTAAAAATAAAAAAATAAAAAATATAGATTAACAGAACCTTTAAAAAATGGGTTAGGATTAGTTTTATTTGGACAATGAGATCTTTTTTGTTTTGTTTTGTTTTTTGGGGGGGTCACACCCGGCAGCGCTCAAGGGCTACTCCTGGCTCTACTCTCAGAAATCGCTCCTGGCAAGCTCTGGGGACCATATGGGATGCCGGGATTCGAATCACCAACCTTATGCATGCAAGGCAACCACCTTACCCCCATGCTATCTCTCTGGCCCTGGACAATGAGATCTTAATTAAATTAACTAAATATTCCTCAGTGGAGCAAGTTATGTCCTTTTGTGTCTTTTCTTCCCTCCCAATGTCACTTATCAATTAAAGAAAATTTAAAGCAATAATAAGCCATTCCAAGTTGAAGAGATTGAGCATGTGTTGTACATATCCAGGGATTGACTTTGCTTTGAGATCTGGTACCCATCTGGCTCCCTGAACCCCACCCACCAGGAGTGATCCTTGAATGTCAGAGCTAAGAATAAGTTCTGAGCACTGCTGGTGTGCTCCAAAAATAAAAGAAAAAGTTAAAATATTTTTATGTGTTTTTAGATGACAAAGAAATGTTCTCAACTTTTAACAATGGAGAAACAGCTCGAAGAAAAGATTGTTGCTTATACCTCTGTTGCTGCAAAAAATGCAGAGCTAGAACAGGAGCTCATGGTAAGAATGACTTTTTCTTTTTCTGGTTATGAAAGTCTCTTTGAATGTAAGGAACCTAATTCATAACACCATGTTTGTTATTACTCAGCTATACCAAATAGAAAAGTTGAAGATTCTGATGTTTTATGATTAATAGTTTTTGTTTCCATATTATTTTTATACAAATTGCTTTATTGAAATATCACGGGGCCGGGCGGTGGCGCTAGAGGTAAGGTGCCTGCCTTGCCTGCGCTAGCCTTGGACGGACCGCAGTTCGATCCCCCGGCATCCCATATGGTCCCCCAAGCCAGGAGTGACTTCTGAGCGCATAGCCAGGAGTAACCCCTGAGCGTCACCGGGTGTGGCCCAAAAAAACCAAAAAAAAAAAAAAAAAAAAAGAAATATCACATCACAAAGTTAACAGTTGATATAATACATTTGTTTCCAGGTAAGTGGTAGCCAAAAATAGAAAAGAAAAAATACAGAGTACAGCAACAGGGAAATTTGTGAAAATCGTATCTTGCAATGAGGTCATTAAGTCTTTGTCAAGGGGTTTAGTAATAAGCTCTTTTTGCTAGTTGATCATTCTTCTACTACTTTAGTTTCAGAACATTAGGTGGCTTCAGATATACATGTGTCTAGCTTTTCCAAGCACCATTGCTGGTTCTGTAGCTTTTATGGGGTGTGTTTTCTGCAGCACAGGGACTTGACCTGCCTTCTCCTCCCTAGATTGCCATTTTCAGCTGCGTGGCTGATGTCCCCATGCTTTCTCACGCCTTAGTATACATACCTCTTTCGAGAATGGTATGAACCTATGGAGCTTGCTGAATGCAGACATGGTTACTGTGCTTCTCTATTTTCAAGTTAATATGCTTTTTGAAAAAGAAGGACCAGAGGTATGGTAAGGGATAGCTGTTATTCTGGATCTGTTGAAGTTGCCTGAAGGTCACCAGGCCCAGCAACTCCATGACCACATGGCTTGTGGGCCTATGCTTCAGTTCTTGACCAGGGGTGCAGTGCTATACCAGGACTATTCCCAAGTCCACTGAGTCCACACTTAACTGTGTTTGGGAGCCATTAGGGCTACCCCAGAAGTGTTTGGGGTGGGGCAATAAGACAGGGATCAAACTCAGAGCCTCTAGATGTTAACACATACACTTTTATAACTAGAGTTCTCTCCCCAGCTCCTAAATAGATTTTTTTAATTTTTAATTTTTAATTATGAGAACAATGATGCAAAGAAAGAGGACAAGGTAAAGTTACAGTGGAAGGACAATTACCCATAAACAAAGTTCTCAGAAGAAACCCCCTTGCTGACGCCTAACAGTCAAAGAACATTAAGAAAAATAAAACAGAACCCATGTACAATTACTTTGTCCACAAGTCCCCAGATTGTAGTACATTATAACATACACAAAGCAATATAAAGCCATGAAATTTATGTGACTCCTTAAACATTGAAGACTAGTATTTTTTTTACATTTTCATGCACATGCATATTAGTTTAAGTTAACATCAAAAGTTTAAGTGTTTTTTTTAAGGTTTAGAGTCAAAGGAGCACAGTAAAAACGGTGTTAGAGTGGCAAATATTGTTTGCATAGGCCCACCAAAATATGGGGGACATGGAAAGGAAAAGCCTTGGCTTAAATACAAGGAGACCCTACCCCTGAAGTTTCCTGGCATAAGACCAACTCTAGGCTCCAGCAAACTAGTTTGTTCAATCCAAGTCATTGTCTGTAGTGCCAATACAGTTTTATTTTTCACGCAGTCTCTATTGTTGGCACCAGGTTTCTGTATTAAAGAATCTGGAATCTGCATATCCTACATTAAAGTCAGGCTGGTGTGGAGCATCCTCTCGTTTCACCTCACAATTAAAGGGCAATGCAGAAAGCCCTGTCCAGTAAGCAGGTTGTTGTTGTTAAGTCTTTTCAGTGTTAAGGTAAGTCTCTTTTGAGTAGGTCGATGTCAGAGCAGTGGTAGGGTCTTCCCTGGTAGAAGATTGCTTCCAGGTGATGTTATAGACAACCTTGGATGTTTTGTAGATGGCTTCCCTAGATCAGGGGTGAATGGAGAATGCCCATTCTTCTGAGGTCATTATGTCAATATTCAGGGTGTAAGGTCCCATTGCACTACAAGATTTGTGTGTTCCAATCTCTATTAGATAAGAACTTATTTGTATGTATAGTATTTTCTCGTTTTAATGTGCCTATGCAAACAAGAAATAAAGCCACGTGCCATTATCGGTGCATATGGGGGCGTAAGAGCACGTCCAACAATACCTGTGACTTGGTTCAAACATAAGCATTAAACTGAGGGACTCTTTCACCAAATTCCCTATTGAACAGTTCACAAAGAGAAGAAAAGATATAAAAATGGGGAAAATCGGGGCCGGGCGGTGGCGCTAAAGATAAGGTGCCTGCCTTGCCTGCGCTAGCCTTGGACGGACCGCGGTTCGATCCCCCGGTGTCCCATATGGTCCCCCAAGCCAGGAGCAACTTCTGAGCACATAGCCAGGAGTAACCCCTGAGCGTTACCAGGTGTGGCCCAAAAACCAAAAAAAAAAGAAAAATGGGGAAAATCGTCACTGTATAAGAAAATACTCAACAAGATCTATAGCTGTCAAAGAAAATACACATAAAATGTTGAAAAGACATACGTGTCCATTTTATGCCTTTTGAAATAGTTGGGGAGGGGTGTTAATTCCAGTGCACCATTTTGGTCTGTGACTTAGGACTCTGCAATACTGAAGTTAATAAGGGTAAATGTGGATTAATGATGTTAGGGGGTGAGAGAGTTAAAGAGAAAAATGAGCTTTTATAGGGGTGTGTGAAAGGACAGAGTACAAAATGGACATTCTGCATACACAAAAACATAATTCAAGGATAGAGAGTACTATTAAAATATCTTGTGCCCCCGCACAGTTTTGAACATATAGACTGGTAAGAAATTACCAGTGACTGCTTTAGTGCAACCGAGCAACACTCAGCACCCACAAGTTAAGCCTTGGGTAACCTTCAAGCTCCTCCAAGGGACCCACCTTGTTGGCTTGTCCAGGCACGTGGCCCAGAGGAAGCCCTGGAGATCCGGAGCAAGGTGGTAGAGGGGTGCTGGGATCACCCAAGTACCGCACCCCCCCAAACCTGGTTAAGAAGGCCTTTGGCATGGGCCCGGAGAGATAGCACAGCGGTGTTTGCCTTGCAAGCAGCTGATCCAGGACCAAAGGTGGTTGGTTTGAATCCTGGTGTCCCATATGATCCCCCGTGCCTGCCAGGAGCTATTTCTGAGCAGACAGCCAGGAGTAACCCCTGAGCACTGCCGGGTGTGGCCCAAAAACCAAAAAAGAAAAAAAAAAAAAAAGAAGGCCTTTGGCATGGCAGAGGCCTGCCGAACCCCATGCTGGCAGAGACTCCCGGCCTCCTTAATAGATTTTTATGACAAGGTAGCATCTAAAATTTCTCATTTTTATCTCAGTAGAATTGAAGGACAAGGGCCCGGAGAGATAGCACAGTGGCGTTTGCCAGGAGCTATTTCTGAGCAGACAGCAGGAGTAACCCCTGAGCAACACCAGGTGTGGCCCAAAAACCAAAAACCAAAAAAAAAAAAAAAAAGAATTGAAGGACATAATAATAGTATTGTCGTTAGTTTCTTTTTTTTTTTCTGTTCCCCACCCAAATTCCTCCACTCATTCCAAGGATAAAATTCAGGGTCTCTTGAATGAAAATCAAATGCTCTACCTCTGAACTACATTGGCAGCCCACCAGTATGCTTCCAATATCTTGTGGGGGTTGGGGTTGGAGTTAGGCCTCATTCAATTTGCTCCGAACTTAACTCCTGCTCAGGGATTACTCCTGGCAGTACTCAGCGCTGACTCCCGGCTCTGTGGCAGGGATCAGGGGAACTCTATGAAGTGCCAGGGATCAAACCTGGGTTGTGATGTGCAAGGGAAGCATCCTTCATTCTATACTGTTTGTTTGGCTCCTGTTTCCTCCTGTATTTTATCATAGCTTAAATCATCTCACTGATAATTTTTCAAAAATAATTTATTTTTTAAGTATTTTTGAAGTTTTAAAGAATGAAGTTTGACCAATTTAATGTACTTTTACATAATTCAATGTACTTTTACATAAAATTAGTTCTTGACCTCATTCTGTTTAACTGTGTTTGTATTTTTTTAGGAAAAGAATGAAAAGATAAGAAGTCTAGAAACCAATATCAATACAGAGCATGAGAAAATTTGCTTAGCTTTTGAAAAAGCAAAGAAAATTCATCTTGAACAGTATAAAGAAATGGAAAAACAGATTGAAAGAGTAAGATATTATATTTTGATGATCAGATATGAAAATACAAGGGTGAAACTTGTGTGAAGTGTGAATATTTTTGTATATTTGTATTTTTTAAAACTGTCATTTGTGGATCTGCATATATATATATATATATTCAAAGCAAAAATATTTATGAGAATAAAACATGAGAATGGAAGATACCTGTTTGGGAATAGCACTGTAGAGAAAAGGAATAAAACATAGGCATATAAGTTTCATTTCTTTTCTAAAAGAAGGGAAACAGAAATTTAACTGTATATATAAATTGTATGTAATTTCAGTAGTAATTTAATATACAGTATTAAATTATTTTCTGTATATTTAATTTTTTTTTTGTTTTGTTTTTTGGGCCACATGCATCTGATGCTCGGGGGTTACTCCTGGCTAAGGGCTCAGAAATTGCCCCTGGCTTGGGGGGACCATATGGGATGCAGGGGATCGAACCGCGGTGGCGATCTTTCCTTGGCTAGCGCTTGCAAGGCAGATACCTTACCTCAAGTGCCACCTCGCCGGCCCCAATGTATATTTAATTTTTAATATAATTTTTATTTTAATCATAGTGCTTACATATCATTGACAATAATATTTTAGGTACCTATTAACATAAAATCAGGGGAATTCCCATCACCGAATTGTCCTCCCTCCACTTCCATTCCTGTCCTACCTCCCTTATCCTCCTCCCTCACCCCCGGGGCTGCTAGTATTTTCTGTATATTTAAAATGTTTTCTTTTCCGGTGACGCTCAGGGGTTTCTTCTGGCTATGCGCTCAGAAATCTCTCCTGGCTTGAGGGACCATTTGGGACGTCATGGGATCGAACCATGGTCCATCCTAGGTCAGCCACATGCAAGGGGGACACCCTACTGCTCGGGTCCTGCAGATATTTAAAATGTTTTTTTTTTCAGAAAATAATTTTTAAAATTTTTTTTAAATTATCTTTATTTAAACACCGTGATTACAAATATAATTGTACTTGTATGATTACAGTCATGTAAAGAACACCCCCCTTCACCAGTGCAGGATTCCCACCACCAATTTCCCAGATCTACCCACTCCCCACCCCACCCACACCTGTACTCGAGACAGGCTTTCTTTTTCCCTCATTCATTCACATTGTTATGATAGTTTTCAGTGTAGTTATTTCTCTAACTGCACTTATCACTCTATGTGGTGAGCTTCATGTCATTAGCTGCACCTACATGGGAGGATGGGGGGAAGTAAGGGTTGGGACTGAGGCAGTAAAATATTAGAAATGAGCTTTGTAGGGCAGTATCAAGATCCCAATACAAGATGGATATTATGGATATATAGAATATATGCACACAATATCAATATGAAAAAAAGAGAATAAATTTCCACCGACTGTCCCAATATAAACCAGTGCTAGAACAGCCTGCCCTCCTCCCCAGAGTGCATTCCCATTAGTGTAGGGAGAGATAGGGGGAAAGCCTGTTGACCCCTATAGAGTCCACCTAGACCAGTGTCCAGGGAAAGATTGAAGTCTAGGGGAGAAAAACCCTATACCTGGCAAGGGCTGGTCTCCAGAATCAAGGACGAAATTGGAAGCCAGATGTCTGCCCACCCTCCTCCCCATGCACCTCTCCCCTGGAGTACGGAGGGAGGGGGGAACCTGAGGACCACTAAGAGTCCACCTGAACCCATTTCTGGCCATCTGAGCTGGCACCCAGGGAAGGCCTGGAGTCAGGGGAAAAAGACAAGGATGGCTGGGGGCCTGCCACGCCTCCCATCACTCCCCAGGCTAGGGAGAAAGGTTCTGGTATGGGGCTTCCAAAAACCCTATACCTGGCAAGAGCTGGTCTCCAGTATCAAAGAGGAAACCGGAAGCCAGATGTCTGCCTGCCCTCCTCCCCATGCACCTCCCCCCTGGAGTACGGAGGGAAGGGGGAACCTGAGGACCACTAAGAGTTCACCTGAACCCACTTCTGGCCAGATATTTAAAATGTTTAAAAATTATAGATATCTGGGACCACAGTACACCAAATAGGACGCTTGCCTCCACATTGCCTACCCTGGGACCATCCCATATGGTCCCTCAGCACTGCCAGAAGTAATTTCTGACTATAGAGCCAGGAGTAAGTCCTGAGCATTTTAGATGTGTCAATTTCTTTTTTGCTTTAGAAATATAATATGAAAAATAATAAATCCTGTTTTTA